>NC_090954.1:12417500-12721041 GCF_040807025.1 Struthio camelus
TCAGCTCATAGGGAGTACCCAGACCATGCAGTCCTTTATCTTGAGAGCATTTTGATGAAAGACTTAGAGCTTTTCGGCCCTGAAAGGAGGCGGGTTTTTAACAGAGAACATTTTGTGTTTGTTCACAGGACTTTGAAAAACTGACTCTCGTTCATGGGATTTCTAGGGAACTTTGCTGTCAGGTTGCCTGCCCTGGAGAACTTGCCCTCCTAGATCTCCACCTCAAAGGCCTCCCTATTCCCTCATGCAGCCTTAAGTACAGACTCGCAGGGGATTTCTTGGAATTTTTTTCCTGTTTTGGGCAATTTGGCTTTTTGCCTTCTTTTCGATCATAAGTGTGTCCAGCAATGGAGAAGCGCTCCTGCCAGTTAAATGGAAGGGTTTTGCAGCTGCATAACTGTGTCACCTGAGACAGTATCACACTTTGAACTGGCTGGTGTTAAAAGGTAGCAATTCCACCCTGTCATCATGGCCCTCCTCAATCAGTCATGCCTAAGTGCAACTAAATGCTAACATCTGGAAGCCAAAAGATATTCAAAGCCAGATTCACCTGGGAGGAAACAAGCTTTTTTAGCAGCCCAATAGAACTAACTAATGGCCTGGGAGGGATGTTTGTGTCTTCTACAAGACATAGGATTACTTCTGGATTTTTAACCTTGTTTCCGTTCATCAGTGGCAATATGCTGACATATGATTCCCATGTACAAGCAAAAAAATCCCCTAAAGATGAACTCTGATTTAACATCTTTCCTGATCACCTCTACTAATGCAGAAAAACCTCTCAATCTATAGAAGTGACAGGTCCCATGAAAAAACAAAATCAAGCCCAAATTCTAAAACATACCCAATCTCCTAAGATAGGTCTAGCTTGCACGTATCTCCAAACCCAGCTTTTTCTCTGTGAATGAAAGTGAAATATGATGAAGCCTGAACAAGAGAGAGGCTGACTGTGCTGTACAGATACCTCATGAATGTCACCTTGCTCAGGGCAGTCTCCCACGTGCAGGACCCCAAAGGGAAAACAGACACTACATGATGACTGTCGGGAACTACTAAGATTAAAACACTTAAAACAACAGGAACAAAACAGAAATAATGGGACAAAAACTGACAGCAACTGTTCCAAAGAAACACCATCAAATGGAAAATCAAGCATTCCTCCTTTACCATTAGGCCCATAAGAAATTTGTTCTACATGCAGTTGAGATGAAAAAGAGGAAAGAAATGTTAGGAATTTTTGGAATCATGCCTAGCAGAGGGAAGTTTGGAGCAGCAGAGTTAAAATGATTGATGCACTTTTCCTTTTTTTGCTTGTTTATTTTTCTTAGAATTATGATAAATAGCTCCTTCACATGCCAAAAATTACAAGACAGGTAGGATGTTTCGGTTTGTTTGTTTTTGTACTATCAAAATTAGGATACAAGATTGATGTTAAAAAAATAAAAAGAATCAGCCTTGCATCCTAATTTCCATATTCGCAAGACAGAAAACAAACACCGGAGAGAGTGTGACAGAAAACATCTCAAAGCTATGAGACTATATCCGCCTTTGTTTGGAGGGCCCCAAGGCATTTCAGAGCCTGAACCACACTGGATGGAAAAATTACCTTCTGAACCACCTGCACTGCACTCACGAGCTTCTCTAAAGCTATCTCCAGGAACTGCTGATACTGGAAGTGCTGAATGCAATTTGTGCTGACTTAATAAATGCAGTAACTGAAATCCCTGTGCCCAATCCACTACTAAGTGATGCTGATCGGATTCTCTGGACTGGTTTTGGCTCAGGACTGGTGTGACCAGCCAAATTCACGAGCAAACGCTCTGCTGGTTGCTAGTAAGCCAAAGACCATGGACTAAATGTCTCTGCACTGGATCATGTCAGCAAGCAAGTATAAAGTCACACCTATTATTTTAGTCAAAGTATTTTGATCAAAGTATGTTTAATAAATAATTAAATCAGTTATGGAGACCCATGGACAATCAGGCAATCAAACTACTTAAAACTGTGGCTTCTGAGCACTTACTAGTCTGGGTAAACCCTTACAACTTGTATTCCTTATGCTTGTAACACAAGGAATTTGCAAGGGCACTGCCAAAGGGAAGGGCACCTCCTGTGTAACTTGCATCACCCTGCGAATTTGCAGATGGCAGTAATGCTGCTCTGAGCAAGTGAATGTGCAAGATGCACTCTGCAGGGGTGCCAGCTCATGTTCAGAAAGAGCAGAGCTGTGTTTAGTGCCCAAGCTCTGCTATTAACTCAGATCTGGGTTTGTAGTTGTTAAGACTTCTCCCTTTTAAAGGAAGGTCTCTGAAGTTATTTCTCATGAAGGTTGGGAAAGACATGTGACAGCTGCAGGTCTGGGCTCAGAAATGCAGGGTTTATGCCCCTTTGGACTTGCCATAAATTTAGTGCTTGCCAGGACCTAACTCTCCGAATTGACTCAGTGAATTAAAATATACATCTTCTGCAGGGCTTTTTTAAAACTGGCTTCCCACCCCTCCCAAATAGCATTTCTTTGCAGGGAACACCAAAACGCTTTCCCCATGAGAGCTCCCTCTGTAAGCGTGGCTCCAAACCAGCATAATACTATACTGTGCAAAGCGGTGCATTCACATGGCACGGGGTGAGTGTCCCTTCCAGATAATGCTCTGTGAAACCAATGGTTACACCACAACAGCCTCCCTTCCATCACCTAAAGCAGCAGACACATTCATAGCAAGTAGATCGGTCAGGATCCAATTTCTAGTGCAGGGCTTGAAGAATTAGACTTTCCCATTGCTGTTCAATGGGTATTTTAATTCCCTGCACATCACGCTGAGCATTCATACCTCTTTCCCTCCACCTCCCCCACCTCCTTGCCCCAAACTTTTGTGATTAACATGGCAATGGAGGTTGAACTGTGTGGATACACTGATTTGCTGGGTGGTTTGGCAAAGGAAAGCAAAGCCAAGCTACTTACCTCAGTGCAGACCCCTTTGGTGTTGCAATGCCATAGCCTTTGGAGTCCAAGTTACCTCCCACCTTCATGGTGTCACAAGGCTTGCGCTGCTCTATGTACTCATTCATCGTGGACTCCAAGAGGTAGGCATATTTCCCTTTTGACTTCCTCACCCGAATCATCCCCTCTTCCGTAGTCCTCACAAAAACGGAGGGTTCAGCTGACTTCATGTATGTCCACATCTTCTCAAATACTGCTATTTTGGATCGCTACATGGGACAGCAGAAACCCGATAGAAGCATTAATAGCGGTTTGGGTACTAGCCAAATTTCCAGGTGGACTGAGTGCATATCCATGTGCCACATAGGCCAAGGAGGTCAGACAGAGTAATGGGATGTTAATGAACCTCATGCCATTTGCAGCTCACCTGGGTGCTGTTACCTCCTGTCACCGTAAAGGTAGGATGTTTGCGTGTGGGAGATGATTTTGCTGGATAAATGGGCAAATGAAGTTTGGAGTTTGGGGGTGCTCAGAGTAACTCCTTGGTAATCTGGGGAAGCACACAGATGTACCACCTTTCAGTTTACAATTGCAGACTATCCCGCGTATCGGAGACACTGTCAGGCTTCTGGGTGGCATATGGAAAACTGTGTTTTTGCTGCTCTAAGGACAAGCCCGGCCTTACGTGTAAAGGGGAAGAGAAAGAGAACGACAGCCCTGGGGTGAGGATGAGAGACGACAGGCCTGGAGGGCTGTGCCTGCTGCTTAAGGAGAGGGAAAAGGCAGGCTCAGAGTGTACCTTTCCATCCTCCCTCGCCTCTGCTCACACACAAGCAGTATCTGCCACAACCTGGCCCTCCAGCTATATGATAAACATATAGTCATGGCAGGCCTCTGGAAGAGGTGAAGCTTGTGGTGGTGGTTTCACTGTCCTTGGCATTGTGCAGCCACTGAGCCCCTTGCGGGCGTCAGGAGCCAGCCCTCATACCACTCTAGGTAGGAAAATAAGGGGCTAATCAAAATGTTTGCATTCATGTTTCCTTTTTACCCTAAAAAATTCCTTAGTGGAGCCAGCTTCCAGGGTCCCATAGGCGATTTCTGTCTGCTTGGCCAAGTCCTCTGCGCTTTCGATGGGAGAAACCATCCTTTCCACTGTCAGGAAGGCAGCCAGGTTAGCTGTGTAGGAGGATATGATGATCAAGGTGAAGAACCACCAGACGCCACCAACTATGCGGCCGGAGAGAGATCTGGACACAGAAGGGAGAGTTAGACAGGCCAAGTGTGAGGGAGGAAAAGGTACAGGTCACTCTCGCAGGCCCATCGTTTAACTGGGCATTTACCCAAAGTCATGTTCTGCAGACACTTCTTGGGAAGCCGGTCTCTCTCATTCCTTGACCTATTTTTCAAGGTGTCAGTGTAATTGTGGGGGGGGAGGGGGGGAATTTGTCACCAGTCACCAAATATCCTCAGAAAAGTGAACGAATTTGCTTTGATTTTCAATTCCTTTCAGAGTGCATAATAATAACAGTAACAAAATGTGGTGACAACTACCAGGAAGGTTTAGATTCCAGGGCAGGATCATGTTCATCCGAACAACAGCTCTAGCAAGGTCTTTGTTATGGCTTATATCCACAGCGAGAAGGAGCACCAGCGTGGAGCGCCAGACCAGTTACACAGATCAGAGGAGATCATCTGCTTAGTCCCTCTGTCACCTGAAGTTTTAAAATCAAAACTCATGACTTCTTTAAAAGACATATTGAAGCTCAGAGGGAAGCTATAGCCTTAATGAATAATTTGCCCACTGACATTCTCTGTTTGGTATTCAGCAGAAGATTAGACGAGATGTTCATAATAGCACCTCACAGTCTGGGTATCTTGCACTCACTGCAATCAAATAGACAATTATCTGTAGGCACTGGATAGATACAGAGACAAATAAGTCAAGCAGGCATTAATTTACATTTAAATAATTTCAAATCATTCTTAAGAGCTAAGATAATTTTTAGAATGATGTCAGAACTCATGCATTCTGCCTGAGGTATTTGTACTCTTTTTCTCTAGATGCAGAGCACCGTCCCAGACAGAAAGTAACTTATAGTGCTATTTTATAAAGCCAGACACTCTGACTAGGGAGGATTTGTTCATGAGCAATTGGTCATTGCTCCAAGGGAGATCGTGTTCTAGCATTACTTTCTGCTGACCTGGGTCACTCCCCAGAAATACGGTTTATCAGATGGTGATGGAGATATCTCATTCCAATGAAGGACCCCCAAACCAGCCCATATCAGAGTGTGCCACTCTTGTGTTGGGGTCTGCACGAAATCTTGGGTCTCGCTGCTATGACTTACCGGAGGTTAACACAACTCGACAAAAAAATCTGCACGCTCCATTGCTCCAGCGAGGGAGAAAACACACACTGCTGATCACAGAAATTAGAGCTAGAAAAAGACTAAACTCACATAGTCTACCTGCTGCATGATTTATCTAGATTATACACTTCTGCTTTGTCCGGTCTGGTTTTAAATGCCACAGAAGTGAGGGGTGCTGTTCCGTCTGACAACACGCAAGCTCCTCATTTAGATCACCTCCTGAAAATCTTTAGATCAGCATGAAATCTCTGTAGCCAAAACGCTTTGAGGTCCCTTCCCAGCAGAAAGCAGGCACCGGCTTTGCTCAGCAACAGCGCTCCCACATGCGCTTGCAACACATGGAGCAGAGCAGAAAGTACACATTTTAATACAAGGAAATAAATGCCATTGCACCGCACACGCTGTGGCTCCCTACTCCCCGGAGGACGGTCACAGCACCTGTCACCATGGCAGAGGAAGCAAACTGCAGGAAACGTGACTACAGTAGATTATAGGGACAAAGAGGACAAGCAGTATATTGTACAGCTGTGTGACTGAAATGGTTTTTCCTGTGATTAAGACTGGGTTAGGGTTTCCTCTGCAAAGGGGCCTCATTTCAGATGAGAGCCTCTGCCCTCCCCTCTGTTTACTTCTTCCACGTGCTTTTCCAAAACTGGACAGCAAAGTCCCTCTCACCACAAAGCCATGCTCATTAGTGAATGGCTTCAAATGACCCACCTCTGTTTTTTCAGGAAAGTCCACAAGACCTCTCCCCAAGATGATACTTTAGGGAGCTGACAAATTCTTTTCTTAACTATCCACAACGTAATAAAGGCATGACAGTGGGAAGCTGCTGTAAGGTCTGCAGCCTGCTGGCAGGGCTCTTGACCATAAGCTATACGCCGCTCTCCCTGGCCGCAGTGCCTCACGCAGACCTCCTCCACTGCTGGCAACTGCAGCAATATAGCTGAGCGCACAGATGGTCCCTCGTCCCAAATTAATATCTTGCTGAGCCTCCCCAGCTCCGCTGGCCAGAGGCGGGGACCAGAGGCTGGCTGTGGGCATGCTGAGTGCTGCAGGAGAGGCAGGCCAGCAGGGAGTGCTCTTCTCCCTTACCCTTGACTCTCTAAGTTCAAGGTGTTTGGTTTAGTTTTACTGCTGGGACACTCCTCAAACAATGGGAGATTAACTGGCACCTCAGGGACAATTCACTCTGTCCATGCCAGGTTGGGAGGAACTCCCGCTGGAGACTCCAGCTCTACTGACTGGCAAAGGAGCCTGGATGACCAGGTTGGACTAGGCAGCTAATTTTTAAGAAGCTAAAGTTAAGCAAGTTGAATGTCACCTCTGTGCTTCCCACCTGCGGAGAGTTCTCAGCCCGCAGGGCTGTCAGCACAAATGTATTTACCTTTTGTTTCATATTTGGAGAGGGATCATGGGAGAGAGGCAGCTATGGAGTCAGCTCAGACGTCTTCAGATTGACAAGGAAGAGAAAAAAATACCTATCTCTAATTAGTCTGGATGATGTGTGCTTAGGGAAGGAAGCACTTCGAAAAGACACAGAGGCATTAAACAAAACTAACTGGATAATGTCAAATACAACAATATCTGCTGATGAAGGCCACTCTGAGCTGGCAAAACCTATTTGCATGGCAAATAATCACATTCATCTCCAGCTGCAAATTATATAGCTTTTCCTTCCTGATGAAGCTGGGATATTTCTGTGACTTGTTTCAATCCGATCAGCTGCAGTCAGCCGGATTCCTGCCTTTAGACCTTAGACACCCCAGCTGTATTCATTACTGGCTTATCCCATGGGGGCTGCCTGCTGTCAGCTGCAGATGGCTTATGCTTCCCAGCTCCGCACCTGGCATTAACAGGATGAAAAAGTACCTATAGGTTTTCAGACTTGGAAGCAACAAGGAGAGCTGGGGAAGGAGGGGGAGGGGGCATTAGCTTCTCGCCCATTAGAGCCAACCAGGGTGAGTGTGCAACATGCACCCATCTCATCTGGGCTGTATCTGCTCTTGGGGCTGGTCCTTTCTCTTCATTACATGAGATGCCGTAAGTAGGTGGGAGCTCACCCTCACGGATGGCAAAGGAAAAGGGAAAAGATAAGTTTGCTTTTGCTGTCCATGTGGCTAGGACTTTGTGTGTCTGATAATAGGCAGCATTTGCCCTCACTGCTACACTTAGAGCTAGGAGCTCTGAATGTGGACTGCTGCAAACACATAGCAGCGAAAACCCTTAGCATACAGGCTCTCCTTTTGCTCTGAGGCTGTGCCATGTCTAATGCAAGGGAGTGCTGGCAGGTGACGAAGGCTCCTGGAGGCTAGTGCAATATGATAAAAAATATAAACACAGTCATGATCCCACAAGCAGATGCAATCCCACGTAGCTCAACAGCAGTGGACATAGGTTAAACAAGACAAGCTGGATACTCAGGTTGGCTATTCAGCTTTTGAGTCAATACCCGCTCCTGTTTACCAAAAGTAAGTGACTGGAAAGACAATATCCATTGTCTACTTCCTTAGACCAAGAGAGAGAGCAATGCTATCATCACGGGAAACATTTGCAAAATTGCCTTTGTAATTCAGGAGATAATGCACCATTTCTAGAAGTGACTTCAATACTTGGGAACTAAAAGTCTGACTGAAAGCCCGTGGGACTTAAGAGTTATGTTTATGTTGTAGTCAGAGCAGCCACGGAGGAGCAGATATACCCTGCACTTGCAAGTCACTTTGAGCTTTTGAAAAACTCACCCCAATAGCTAGATAACAGAAAATGAATGACCTTCCATTTGAGTAACAAAGTCTGTAGCCTGAGCCCTAGCAAAGTTCATTTCTCTTCACTAACGGGCAGTATGGGTTTTGAATCCTCTTGCACCGAGAATTTACATGTCCCCATACCCCTCCAAGCATAACATGAAGGCAATGAGCTCTCTGCTGTTTGGAAACAAGTTACCAACTCAGTCCTCTGCAGAGTTAAGGTACGATGGAGCGTACCAGTTAGTACTGTAAAGATAAGCCAAGGTTTTGACATTTGGATTTGTCTATTTGACCTTTAGATTTATTCACATTCATTATCATATTAATACTAGCGAATAGCAGGATTTAAAAAAGAAAACAGAATAAAATAAGCAAGTAATCAGCAAGGATAACGGTGTGATAAAAGGCTTTAATGAATGGCTAATTTTGGGATGTGGAAAATGATGAAAAGGCTACAGAGACTAGATGGTGTATTTTTTAACCTATATTATTCCCTCCGCACCCACATTCTTCTTTCCTACACAATGCAAATTAGATCTCCTGGCTTCTTCTTCCAGCTCTGCCTGGCTGGCTAAAATCACCTCATGTCCCCTCCCTGTCTTGGGGTCTTGCCTGCCATTTAGAGAACAGTGGCAAGAAGGGAGCACTCCTTTCTCATCTTACCTTTGCAGGGGTAAGCAGTAAATACTCTGTCCTCACTATTCATGGTGCAGTCTACTTAAAATTAGAGCTGACTGGGAACCAGAATTTCAGCACTACGGAAAAATCTGAAATTGTAAATTAAACATTAATATTCTCAATTGGAATGAAAAGATAATGGTCAAATGTCCTCTAAAAATAGCATTCTGAAAATGTTTGATTTAGGACCACTGAAGCTTTGTGTTTTTTCTGTTACTTGATGCTTCATTTTCAAATGGCTAAAAGATATAATTTTGACACAATAAACAATTTTGTTTCTGCTTTCTCTTTAAAAATAATTTTCTTTCAGCTTTTATAATACATTAAACTTACCTACCACAAAAATCATTTAAATAATTCTGAAACGTGTTATTTTATGTCTGTCTAATGGAAAAAATTGCAAATGACCAAGCTTAAATTAATCACTTTCCTTGTCTCACTAAGACAATTTTTTTTTATTTTTCCTTGCAAAAGCAACTGCATTGTGCCAGTTGAAAACAGAAAAGAATTGTAAGATTCCTTTGTTCCCACAAAGTGAATTTTTTTTTAATGTTCTAGCCTTAGCATTGATGAATTCTTCACAGATAAAAGGAAAGCATGCAGCTAATCACTTATTTCTTAAAACCAAATGCAATCCTTGATCAGACAACTTGCTCTTTGATCTTACCCCTTATGGAAGGTAAGTGAAACCAACAGGAGTTTGCCTCTGTTTTGCCGTCTTATTAGAAGCAGCACCATTTCTCCAGCAAAATACGTTTTTTTACAACAAGATTAACAAGACCACCAGGAAATACACAAAGTAAACCTCTTTATAAAACTGTCTGAGGAGCATCTGAGTTCTCTCCCACTTCCCCCCCTGCCACACCAAATTCATTTCTTATGGAGAATTACACTTAAACTGACAGTGTTTTAATTAGAAACGCAAATCTGGGATTCTAAAGCCATAGTTGCTTTGGGAGGATTTCCCAGATTTGCTGTTAAATTCAATTCTAATAAAGGCTCACTTAGTCAACTGACATATTTGTCACTGAATGAATTTATGCAAAACTGTTGAAAGAAAAGTTCTTACATGCTTGTTCTACTGATTGTGGGTCAAATTCACTTTTGGTTTTCTACCCACACAGGTCCTCTGATCTCTGACACTATTCTGCTAATTTGGTAATGACTCCAGATAATTTCATGGATCTATCTAAGTGTAGAATTGGTAGTGGATGAGTTGCAAACATTTTTCTCCAGTTTTACTCTTATTTTAAATACACTTTCAACATTAAACTCAGTCAATACCAATGAACTTAGTTTTTTTGCATGTCACAGACCATCGGGAATGATCGGTCTCGCCATTTTATTTCTGACCCTGACATGAACCCTGATTTTTTTGAAAATCTGTGAAAAGCCATAGCCACGGGAACAAACCTGGTGTGGGGATGTGGATCTGGGAGCTGCTCCGGGTGAATCCACTGCACGCTTTCTGTGAAGCTTTTATCCTCTTATGCTCCGCTGGGCCCCAGAGAGTTTTCAATGAGCTACCCACTGTTTTTCATGAAATTAGAATGATTATAATGCATGTTTCTCTCTCTGTGTTGTGTTATTAATTTTCTTGCCCTTGTTAGTTTGCATTTACTCATTACTGAACCCTACCTCCTGGTACACGAGTCTGAAGTCTTGGCTGCAAAGCTAGGCTTTAAAATAGAGTGTCAGGAGAGCTCTTAGAAACACATTAGTGGGCATGTTTTCTCTTGACATTCTCATTTACCGCTCCCAGCGGTACAAATCAGCTATTCCTTCCTCAGCTCTCCTCGTTACTTTTCTGCAGAGGTAACGGTTGCATATTTTAGTTCCCCATGGGTAACATTAACGAGTGAGATAGATAGGGTAAGGAAGCTGAGGGTGCGCAGGTATGGGGACTCCCATGCTGTCTCTCTCCTGCTTCTCTTTTTTTGATTTCTGTTCCAAAAAAAGGAGAAGGAGAAAACCGGAGAGAGCTCCCTAACTTCTGTATGTGTGCTTTCCAGCTGGAGACGTGCCCTTCCTCCCACTTTGAGGCAAGACGTTCCACTTGCCCGCCGAGCCAGGCCAACACGTGGGAAGGAGGCAATGCTGCCTGCAGAGCCTCAGCAGAAGCCATTTTACAAAGGAATTTGGGATCACTTGCTCTGCAAAAATTGCAATGATCAAACTTATTGTCTGCAAATGTGCAGAATCTCCCAGATTCACCTGGAGGATGTATATCTGTGAGGCTTTAATTACAAGTCACAGTTTATTCACTGTTTCTTTCGGTCTAAGCTAATGACCTTGGACAAGAGTGTATGGTCCCTCTCCTCCGGTTTCATCTCTTCTTTTGCAGAATACATTGGCACTTTTTTCTTCAATTTCCCTTCAATGGCTAAAACCTCTTTCTAAAATGAGTTTTCCTGCTTAGTCAGAAACACATCACATCACTTGTCGTTCTCCAGTCATTGGAGCTAGGATTGCTGCAGTGCTAAGTATAAGCACGACTACATGGAGCAGCTATGTGCTGTTTTCAAGATATTCACTTAGCTTTTTGACAGGCAAGAGGTACCTAATGGCCTAAGCAGAGGACTAGCAGCCAGGAACTCACCTTTTGTTTCCCTGCCTCTTTATGGGATCCAGGGCAGCTCCCTTCATCTCTCTAACCCAGTTCCCCTCTGAGTGAGAAGGGGATGAATCACATCTATGAACTTTGCCTGGGTGGGTGGCCTGAAGCATCGATCTCCAGGTGGAGTTCACCTCTAAGCTGCTTCTCTGCCTGCTTTCCCTTCTGGAGACCCTCCAGCCCAGCATGCAGAGGGGGTCCAACCCAGATAAGCAGCGGATAATTTATTGGCGCACTAGGGATCTGCCTTCCTGTGGTCTTCGCCGGCCGTATACCACCACCTGCCAACACGCAATCAGTATAACTCACCAGCTCAACTAACACAGCGTGGTATTGGAAGTGTTACATGACAAGCCAGCATGCACTGACATGGGTAACCACTTCCCATAGACCTCAGCCAGACCCGTAAACTAGCAAGAGTATAAAAACACTCCTACAAAGCAGAACTGTAAAACTGAGCTCTCTCTCCCCAGCTGAGGGAACCACCATCCCTGGGCAGTCAGAGCTGGCTACTGAGATTTGACACTTACCCCTAAAATTGCAGGATAATACACCCAACTCTTCCAGAGGGCTGTTAAAGGAGGATAGTAAAGAAAGGGCCAAAACAGAGAGATTAAGTGAAACCCTCAGAAAAAAAATAGCATTTGGTTGAAAGGCAGAACAAATACATCCAAAGAAATATGCCACGACCCTCTCAAGTATAGGCAGATCATGCCACTCCATGATGCAAACCAGGGTGTGTTTAAGGGATGAACGTTTAGATGGAGGCTTGCTGAGAAACACGCAGTCACTTTGGGCTGCTCAGCAGTTCTGGTGAAAGGCAAAGTCATTCTTACACTGCAGTTTTGCTAGCTTTTGCTACAAGGAAAAAGCGACTCTCACCTTGCCTTTGAGCAAAATTTCCACTGCAAAAAAGTCTCTCCACACATTTTTCTCTCTTTGGTGACACTTGTTAGCTTTGCTGAGAAAAATTCACAAGGTGACAAGCATAACATTTTGTCAGAAGCACTCGCTGGAGAGCCCCAGGAGATTCATTACTCAGGAACTTCCTCAACCTCAGGTGGCCCCGAATTTAACAGCACTCATCCTTCACTTTAAACAATGGCCTATTGTGCTAATTTCCTTTACTGTGTTGCTAGATTTCATACTCTTCCTCCGTCTCTTTTCTGCAAAGTCTGCTTGATAAAAAGACTGTTCTCTTCAAAGATTTAATGTATTTTGGATTAAATACCAGTTCTTTATTTTCCTAAGATCTTTCTTTAACCATTTACATGTGCTTACAGTTTAGAGCTCCTTTTCTGAGACTTCTGGTCAATGTTGCAATAACCTAGTTCAGACTCCTTCCAGGCTGCCTTGCCTGAGCTCTTTTTGCTCTGAAGAATTCCCAGGCTGAAGAGAAAACAGCCTTTTCCATGAGGAGAGTATTATCTGCAGCAGAAGGCTTCATTCTGAGCAACAGTCCTGTATATATCTTTCCTTTTCTCTCTGCTTCTAATCTAAAATGTGATCCCTGACCAAGACTGCACAAGAATATTTTTCTCTATTTTCACTTTTGAGCCTTTTTTTTTTCCTACAAGGGCATATCATATCCCTTGTAGAAACGGTAAGGAATGACTCTCTGCTCTGCCTTCCTAGCCGCTGTCTTTTAGGAGAGCTGCACAGGAATGCCTGTCTTTTAACACTGAAACTCTCAATCCACGAAGGAGAAATGTGCTCAGTGTTTCTGCTGGCACTATTTCACCTGCTAAGATCCATTTGGTGATTTTTTAAAGACGATTTCAGAAACGCTGCTGAGATGAAAAGCTGCCCTCCTCCCTCTGTCTGTCTCTCTGCAGCCTGAGATGTCGCTTCTTACTGAGAACTTCAAGAAATGAGAGAGAGGAGAAAATCCCTGCGGCAGGAGAGCATCCCTCATGTTTGACTCCTGCTCCTGGGCCCCCGTGGACCCTGCTTCACATCTCGCATGCACGCACAGCATGCAGATACCTATTTTTATTGCTTTTCCCATTCACAATATGAAGACTCCTCTCCTCCCCTGTTCCTCTCTACTATTCTGTTCACACATTTGCCTCCTATTACTTCCCATCAGACTTTGGTGGGAGAGTTCATTAGTGTATATAACATGCTTTGAAGTTGCCCGAAGAACAGTGACTTTTGCACTTCTATAAGCTCTTTTATCTTAAGGTCAAAGTAGTAAGTTATCGTTGATTGAATTATTTCTCCTTAGCCTTTGGATCTAAGGGTAAGCAGCAACTCTTCTACGTAGGCATTAAACAGAATTAGATCCCTTAGAGAAAGACGGAGACACCACCATGGAGGACGCCAGAGGCTTCTCCATACTCTGCCTCCTTCCACCCCAAACTCTGTCCAAGCACAGAAAGCCTTTTGTGCCTATTTCTAACCATGAGCCTCATTTCCCCAAGAAATGCTGGGTATGTAACACTGGCCTCTTAGATATCAGTCCTTCCAAACAGCTCCCAAGAGACATTTAGCTCTTCATCCTACCAAAGAGGAAAATCTCAGCTCAAGATCTTGTTCTATCTCAGTGCAGCCATTGACCCCTAGAGAAGCCAGAGCAATTCAGCTTATTCCAGTCATGACAGGTGTGAATATACAAATGGTTAAGAAGCCTCCTCTGTGCTGGACCGAAACAAACTCAAAATGCCCTGCTGATGCATTTGCTTGGCTAGAACTTCTGACCGAAACAGAACAAATGGTGGAAGGAAGGAAGGTGGTGAGAGGAGGCAGGGGGCTCTGTGTAACCTTGTTTGCTCTACACAGCCCAGAGACCTTGGCAATAGGAATTAGGCCTGTGAGAAGAAACCTCAGTGACAGAAACCAAAGCAGCTGCTTTCAAACAGAGATGGTTTTGTATTTATTTATATTTAATTTGCAGATGTGCCCAAACAGTTTGGGAACCCAGAATCTGTGTTGCTCCTTGAAATCTGCATGTAGGTTGATTTTCAGAATATGCTCATTAAACCCTTCCCATCATTACAATTCACCTTGATTTGGCATGCAGCACTCCTAGCAAGGGCAGTGAACTACACTAAAACTCCTGTTGTCCTCTCCTGAGAACGTTTGTTCTAGCTTCAGAGCAAAAAGTATTTTCAAAAATGACCATCAAGGCCCATTCTCTGTGGCTTTAGTCAGATATTAAATCTAGATCTTAAATAAAGTCACTCTTTCCCTAGAAATATATTGCTTTTTCCAGATCCTGCTTCCCCAGTTGCCAGGACAAGTAGTTGTGGATGAAATCTGGTACAAAAGCAGAATAGGTATAGTAAATCCCAAAATCCTGTGGAACAGAAGAAGTACTTTGAGCCTCTCAGTTGAAGGCCATGAGGTTTTGGCCACCTCTGGGGAATTAAACCAGCAAAGAGCAGCTGTGGGAGCCCTGTGTGCTGGGAGCAAGAACGATCTGAATCGAGGAGCTCAATGCTCATTCGACTGTGTATCCAGACACTGTGCAGATGATATCGTAGTGCTGATAAAAGTGATGTACAGCGTACGGAGGAGTTATTTAAACAGGGCTTCCCTGTGAAAATACACTCAAGGCTTCCCATCTCAGACAGAGTATTTTTCTGGAGTGCCAAGATGAAAGCAGCATGTGACAGGCAGCCTTGCAAAGGACACCACTTCAGGGAGACGGAGGTCATTCAGCTCCGCACAACCCTTACACCACGACAAAAACACTTGGTAATCTAACTAGCTATTAGGAAGACGCAACCATGTGCAGTCCTGACTGCAGCTCGGAGAACGCCAGACCCCGGCTGAGCCTATGGCTTGGGGATAACTGGTTATAAAGAAGGGGAAAAACAAACAAACAAAAGTCTCTCTGCTACTAATTGAAAATCAGCAAGTTGGAGTACATGGTAACGGGGAGTCCTCAGAGGGTCTCCTGTTGGAGTCAGGGAAAAGGCTGTAAATCTCAGGCACCCACTGCATAACACAGCTGTAGCTTACACTTTCCTGTTCCCGAGTCAGTGTACAGCACTAGAAACACATGTAGTACACGCCATTTCCACATCAGAGAAGTGAAACTTTCTGATACATTAAAAAACCTTTCAATGCACTTTGCATTCACTGAAATTTTCCATTATTTTTTCTGCCCTTTTCAGTCAAAAGTATCAGAAATATCTATTTCGCCCTAAAAAAAAGAGATAAAAATATTAAGTTGCAAAAATAATTTTAGTTCAATAAATCTGCTTTTAGTTCAAGTGCTTGGCTTCTTGTTTTAATAACAACGGGTGGAACAGTTAGGAAATCTGCCACTCAATAGGAGAACTTCCAGCAAATTTCTTGATGTCTCCCACCAGCCTCAGTGGTAAAGGCCTGAAGTCAGAGTTGTGGAGGAGTGACTACACGTGCACTACAGGGGAACCGTTCTGGGATAGTGGCTTGAGAATGAGTGGATGAAATATTCAATATCTCTCGAGTGTTTAGAAATTCTCAGACGGCAGAGCACGGAAATCTAAGGGATCCATTTTTCCTTTACAGTTGAAATTGTATTTTCCCAACAATATTTCCTCAGTTAAGTATTTTCTCCTTCTGAGTCCTCTGTACTCTTCAGCATTTTTCCAAATGAAAAGGAAGATAATAAGGATGATAATTTTAAAAGAATTTCCATTTTCCCCTGGCTGCCACATTTTGGTTGCCATGGAAGTGTGCAAGTTCCAAAGGGGACTGTTTAGTTAGATATTGTGCAATTTGTCAAGCTGCTCCTCTGGTGAGTCACTTTCCCTGGTTAAATGTGTTTCAGAAATAAGTGTGGTCATCAGTTCCTGGTGATCTGCAAAAACTGCTGTTACCCTGTGACCTGATTTTTCTCTCCCCGGGCATAATTAACTCTGCCAGGTAGAGATAATTGCAAAATCATTTGGTACAGCTTTAAGAGGGAAGAAGACTTTTCCAGAAGTCAAAATCTTCATTTTCTGCTTTTATTCTTAAAGATCAACCTTAGCACACCAGTTCCAGCAAACTACGAAAAATAAATGGTCCTGAGCTTTGTTTCCACAGACAAGCCTCCAAGCCCCCCAAATTCACCCCATACTGGAGCAGGAATAGAAGTGATGCTGAACCAGTCTTGTTCCCAGGCTGGTTTGGCTGTCCCTAGGGCAGCCCTGGCATGAGCTGCAGGTTGCATGCAGAGCCTGCAGAGAACAGATGAACTTCCTTCACTGGCAATATGCCCTTTGCCTGGAGACTGTGCAATGAATCCAGCTGGCGGGGAGCTATAAAATCCCCATCTCCCATGTCTCCCAAGAGGCTTTGGAAAGCACTTCCAGAGAGCTCTGCTCACTGCTAATGCTGCCTCTCTCCAGAAAATGGTACCGCCAATGTTCACTTCCTTCTTTTCCTATCCATACAGGCTCACACCTGACGATCTCTCTCCCCCAGACCTTCCCAGGGAAAGGACGCAGAGGGAAAAAAAAAACACAAACCCTTTCTCGTTCCTTGTGGCACTCCTGCTTTGGGAAACCTTGCATGGCTCTCTAGGGTCTCTCTGGGACAAGCTAAATCTTGTTTAAGTTTATACTGGCTACTGCAAGGATGGCACCAAAACCATGAATCAGGCCAAGAAGAAAGGCAGATGCTTGGAGCGCGAGAGAAGATGCCCACCGAAATCAAGAAGAGTTGCCAAAATAAACATCTGGGCTTGGCCCTTGAATCAGGAAGCAATTAAAATCCTTCTAATAAATCCTTCTAACTGCTAAATGCAGTTGGTTCTAGTTTCCTTAACTCTAAAATTTTAGCAAAATAAGTACCCTGCAAATGTAACTTGACTAAGGACAGAACAAAAATAACTGCCTCCAAACAACTCAAATGAAACCAAACAAACAACAAAAATATCCCTGTCCCAACCAGTTTCTGTTTTAGATCTCGTCTAGAACTGGATAAGATCTTGCAACACTAGGAACATCCTGATGAAATTTAAAAGTGCTGCTATTTTTCAAAATCTCTAGGGGCTAGTTTAGAAAAAAAGCTTTCAACAACTTGCAGTGCAATTTGACTGTTATTTCCACCAGCTCTGTTGCTGAAGTCTCCTGTGATTTTCTTTCAATTGATCTAAGAAGAAATGTAAATAAACAGGAAAAATAGCAAAAGAAAATGTTCAGCATTAATTATAGGTTCGTAATAAATACCATATTTGCTCTTCTGCATACAGAATGCTATGATTGAGTACAACAGAGTGCCTGTGGAAAAGGCTGCAATGAAATACAAGCCCAGTTGCACACTGCTATAGATCAGCCAGAGTGCGCTATTTCCGTGCCACTAAAAACAAATAACCATGTCTACAAGACGAATATAAATAATAGATTGTATCTATTGACTGGATACCAGTCAGCATTTATATCTCTCCTCTCCATCTCCAAGTGCATTCACTCATCATCGAAGCCAGTAAACTTCCCTAAGTCACCCCTTCCCTTCTGTCCAGGCTCGCGGGTCCAGCATGTGTGACTGTGATGAGCCAAAGGCCCGGCAGTGGCACCAGGGCTTGGACTCTGCAGACAAGATAAGTCTCATTTACCTCCCAAGCCATTTGATGGCTGGATCCCATTTGCGCCACGTCTCCTTGTATGCAGAAAGGACGTGCAGTTTTTTGGGCATGCCGGTCTGCTCTCCACCATCTCCCTTGTGGCACCATGTCTGGTAGCACAGAAACTCTTCCTGCTCCTGCGCCCCTGCTGATGCTCTAGCAATGCCCCTCCTCAAGCTGTGATGAAAGTTTGATTTTCCATTTTACTTCACGCCCAGGCTGACCAGGACATCTCCAGCTCAGTTCTCAATAATGCAGATCATAATGAGCGATTTCAAGCTTTGTTGTGTGGATATTGGGACACGATACCCTATCATATCATAATATGACTATACATTTCCCTTCTATTCACTATGTGCTGTGATCTGCATCCGAAATATGTGTGTGTTCGGTTTCTGCAGTACAGCCTAAAGAGAGTTCCCATGAAGGTCTGTTTATTTTTGGAAAAGTCTATTTAACTTTGCTCTGACATCGCACACAGGATGGCTGCTTTTACGTGGTGATACCGTGTGCTATTTATCCTCCTGTCAAGCTCCAGTGGGGACAAGACTCCTATAGTCAGTTGGCTGAAAAACTGTGTACATTCTATCCCATAATGTCTTCAAAGGTAGAATAAATACCTTTCTGGAAGATATGTTTTAGCCAAATGTATTTTCCTTTAGTCAAACATAAGTTTTCTGACTCAGAAGAAGTGTAGCTGGATTAAATTTAATAGTCTGTAGCGTACAGGAGGCCTCCTTTGGGCTTGAACTCTGTGAAGCAACACACTTTGAGATAACAGAAAATAGAAGACCAAGCTGGGAAGCGAACAGCAAAAATGTGTATTTTGCTCTCTGCTTTTTTATCCTTTTCAGTACAATCAAATAATTTATCTTGAATAAATTAGTTGGGCACGTGAAATATTTGAATGGCTCATTTTGCCGCAGAGGAGGTCTGCAAGCCCAGCCATCACTTTGGTTTCCTTCTGAAAGGCCTTGGATCTGTCCTGGGCGAGGAAGCGGCATGAACATGATGCATGTTAGCAAGGCCCAGCTCTCCACAGCTCTTACATGCTGGGGTTATTTTAAGCTCTGAACAAAATTTATCAAACTGCGTTTTCGAAAAATGGTACAATATGAGTCACAGTTACTTCACAGCCATCTTGCTGCAGGCTCTTGCTACCTGCTGCAGGATATTTATTACCCCTGATGCCTGCTCCGAGAATCTCCTTTCTGGGTCTGTATTTCACATTTAATGAGTGCTTTTGCAATTTCATGACTGTTTTCTGAAGTTTAGGTGGCAGTCTGCACAACCTAATGGTTTATGGCCTGTTTCAGACTTCACTGATTTCTGTCCATAAACACGTACATGAAACTATTCAAAAACCCAAACTATTGCTTTTCTTCCATTCTGCTGTGTTTCAATGACCTGGACCATCTTCTCTCTTCATCCAGAACAAATTATTCCATGTGGCAATGACTGGCTTCACCTGTCTCCTCGACTCTGGGCTAATATGCCCATATTTCAGTAATATTTTATAAAGCCCCATAGCCTCCAGTCTCGCTTGTGACCTTCTGGAACACATGCAGTGTTTTGGTATGCTGATCTCCTTCAATAACACTCTTCTTATTTTCAGAAATTACCATTTAATTCTGCTCTGGCATGGCACAGAGAAGAGTGGGAACGTTGCTTGAAAATTTGTTTGTGTTTTTTATGTGTGAACTGCATAAGGCTGATCACAGGCACAAAGTAGGTTTCTATAACGAAAGGCAGGGCTCAGTGTAGTCGAAGGCAAGCTTAGGTACGAGGTCTACCTGCTTCTAATTTGGCCAGCAAGTGTTTATCAAGCTCTGATGGAAAATGGTACTGTGGCCACCACTTCCTTCACCTTGAGCCCCATAAAGGCGGATTATCTCTCTGGCATCTCCAATATCTGCACCCAGCCAGGATGCAAAGCGGTTGGACTATCATGGCGCTACGCCTCACTGGTCATATATGATGAGCAGCTTATCACGGGGGATGAATTTGGGGTGCTCTGGGGTACTTGGTAGCTTGTGACCAGCATATTTAAAAGATGAATAAAAATTCTGGCTAGTAAGTCTGTCCTTTTTACAGGATGCAAGTCTCTCTCAAAAGCAAATTTTGTCTCTGTAGGGGATCAAACTTCCCTGGGGACTGGCCTGAGATGGAGGAATGCACTTTCACAGGAGCAACGTGTTGCTGCAAACTTCACCACCTGCTGGGCGGTGGTGCGGTCTGCGGTTTTGATTTTACAAGTTTTTTTAAATACGTAGTGGCATATGCACTTAAAACAAACATACTCTAGAAAAAAACCTCCAGACAAATTTCCCCTACTCCTTCCCAAAACAAAACTGAAATAAACAAACGAAAACCTCTACAAAAACAAAATACACCCCTGCACTTGCTCCTTTCCGCTGAGGAGAGAATGACAGAACAGATGTATAACAGAAGTTATCTATGCTGATTAATACATTACTGGGGAGATGCTGAGAGATTACGGTGATAAGTTTAGAAGCAACCATATAGAAAATACATTGGAATAGAGCAGATCCCCTCCACCTGCCCACAATGTAGTTTTACCAAGCGTTCATTTCTAAGGGATGTGTCACAGAAATCCTGCACTAGGTTCGTGTGAAAAATACATGTGAAATACAGAGAGAACTCAGAGCCTTTCTGTACAACAACATCCTACGGAAATTCTCACTCTTCTGCTTCCTCCTTGCGTTCACATGTCACCGAAAATGTTCCCCTCCACTTGCAACTATCACAAGAAATTGTACTCAGAGTGCTGGGAGCTATAATAATTCCAGTTTTTCAGTTTTCAGGTTTTCTCTTGCTTTCAAATATTTGCAGTTAGAAAATGCTCTTCTGCTCCACAGGAATATATTGATTTCAGGGACACTGTAATTTTTCATTATCAGGAGGATCAAATTAAGGACATCAAAATAAAAATGACACAGTCATTTTGATTTTCCATTTCAAAGCAAAATTAAACAACGCTTTGAAATGGTGATTCAAAGTGTGCCGCTCAGCTACAGCAAATCTTTTAATTTGGATCAAAACCACTGACTCCACCCCAACACTTTTTACTGAAGATGTTTCAAAATTTGCTAGTCTGCAAAGTCTCTGCTTTTCACCTCTCCACGCTCCTCCCTGGAACACAAATTGTCTATTGAAACGTCCCCAAAGGAAGATATTCTCTTTCCTTAATAAGAATTATGATGACAACAATGACGAGAATAAAAACAGCAATAACCTGATCCTAACACACGGGGCTGCATTACAAGACGGCGATAAAGTTGAAAATCCCTCTGCTGGGAAGACTTTCTGAGCGCTCCTGCTAGACTCCGAGTAATCAAGGATCTGATGATAAAATATATTCATAAAAGCTGCTGCTATCAAAGTGCCCCGCAGCTCTTTTTTCCAGCTATCCAGCATCCATGAATATTTGGACAGACAGACGTCCAGCAGACAGGACAGCGATGCCTAGCCGCCTGCGGGAGACACGTGGGGCCGCATAGTGCTACCATGGCTTGCACCAAGCCGTGCCTCCTTCTCTTCCCCAGAGTTTCGATGCCATCCCAGAACGTGTGAAGTGAACTTCCATCTATCGCATTCACTCAGAACAAACGGCTCTCTTCTGAAATCCCCTTCGAACAGAAGGGAAAGAAAACCAGAACTGGATGGGGAGAAAAGAAAACAAAGGGCCTCTTTGCCTTCCTCTTTTCTCAGAGCATCGCTTTAGATGTTACCACGGCATGTAAATGCAGAAAAGGCATTGTCTGTAGACTCTTTCTCACAACTGGCAGTAGTTCTGCTTTGAGTCTAACTAGATCAAAAAGGGTCTAAACCTAAACTGGGATGGGCACAGGGGCAGCTGCCCCTGCCAGCATGTGTCCACCCTCTGCGTGGCTGGGACCTCACAGTAGGTAAGGCCGATAAGTCCCGAAGGCGCCAGCCCCATGGACCCTCCCTCCCGCTAATGCTCAGGGCAGACCTCTCAGAGGTGAGGGGTATTTACGATCCACATCCAAGGCCATAGCATAGCCATCCTAAGTGCCTCTGCCCCCAGCACAAAAAAAGTAGAGGTGTCGAAAACCTTATCCCGGGTTGCCCCTCAGGAACGCACTTCTGTGGCAAGGAACAGATTCCTCAGGTATCACAGACATTATTTGCAGGAGGTGCAACCTATTAGAGCCACGCTCATAGTTATTTAGCTCCTATGCTTTTTAATTCTTCTTTTTGCATTTGTACGAACAAGGCATTGAGAAGAAATGTGTATCACAGGCTACTGTGACAGGCAAAATCTTTATCACAAGACTGGTGGGAATACAGCTTTCAGAAAGGAAGGAGGGGTTTCCAGATGTTATTTACAAGTAAATCCATGCTCCTCTCTCTATCATAGATTCATATCTTCCGCATTTCACTCATCTTTTCAGCCACCTTACAATATTATGCCAACTCTTCCAAGAAAAATTACCTATCAGCAATCACAAGGGTTTTAATTTATACAAAGAATAAATATTTCCATCAAAAGGCCCTTTGGGAAAGCTTTGGATTTTGGGTCCTATTGGACTTTAGGTGACTTACAAGCAGCTGAACTATTGACTGAAATGGGAACAAGAGGGAAAACACTGTTATTCTCTGACCTTTCTAAAGACCAGTAATACTTAAAGCCATTCAGTGTGCTCCATAATCTTTGGCACAGACTATATAGCCTTTCACTGAGCACCTATTGTGTTATTTCTCCTTCCTTTACTGGAATTTTAGAGCTTCCCTATTATGATATAAAGACTTTTTCTAATGGCAAAAAACCAAAGGATTGACCAAAACCGACTGTGAACAGGTGGCTTTAGAAAAATCTTGTTTGCATTTCTGTAAATTCCCCCAAAAGAACGCTCCTCCCGCCCACCAGCGCAAATTTAGGATGGCGTTTTTAAATGAGTGTTGTTTTGTTTGAGATCCTAAGCTCATAGCTGTGAGACCTGTGAACCCTTGGATCCTTTCTAAATCTATAGCTCTAATTTAGAAAACTAAACTATGGTTCAGGAAGAAAGTCAAAGAAAAACGTATTCAGCTCCAGGGCATGCAAAAAGATCAAACCATATGAACTGGAAGAAGGTTTGCAGGGGAAGGCAACCCACCTTGGAGAAATATCACATCCTTGCTGCATAAAAGCTCCTAGGGAGAACCAGAGACTGTTGAATATCCCAAACTCATTCGTCTGGTCATTGGCTGGCTGGTCCCGTCCTTCCTCAAACTCTTCGGTGTGCCACTCATACGGACTGAAGCGACTAACCAGGAAGAGGACAACGCTTACTCCAATGTAGGCAAAAACAATGCACATCCATATTTCATAAGCCAAAGGATCCAGAAAAGAAAAAACTCCTGGTTTGGACTTCTGAGGTTTTTTTATCATGATAGAGATACCGAGGCTCATAAACGGTTTGGAAAAGTCTATAACTTCTTCTCGAACCAGAGTGATGGTTAATGGTGCCACAGCCACATCAGCTCTCTGAAAAGGAGAGACAAAGAACAGATTGCATTTGGGGGATAGAATGCATCTATCAGCTCCAGTTCCTTTTTCTTGGATCTCTGTTTACCTCTGCTACTTAAAAAATAATCAGACAAAATCAACTGCAGGAGAAACATTAAAAAAGCAGCCCACAATATTACTATATTATTTCCATTTTATCACTACTGATTACCAGGTCTGTTTTGAAATCACAGCATTTTCTTTTTCCAGTCACCTAGCTCTTCTTGTCTGATTTATCCACTGATGTCACAGTCTGATGTAGATGACTTTCACTAAAAGAGCCTTATCATCCAGACATCAAAAGAGGCGAGGAAAGGCCAATCGCCTGAAAAAGGATGCCGCAATGTTTACTTCCATCAGGAACTGCTTTTTGATTGCATAACTGATGTAGGAGAAGAGGAAAAAAGTTCCAGTGACACTGACGGGTACTGTCTGTTTATTTTACAAACAGTCTCGAAAATGGAAAGCCAAATGTATTGCAATGGCTGTGGGTACATCCCACAGCCTCCTGGCGGGACAGCATGTACCTAGTGCCCGCAGTGTGACACACGGGCCTGAGCATGGATGTCCCCTACACTGCTAGGTTGGAAATTATGCTCCTCTGAAAGGTGACTTAAAATATCTCAGCTGGGGAACCACCAGAGTGAACCCATTTTGGCATACTGCCAGGGTATGACTGCGCTCCCAGTGCTGCCTGGAGTTTGCTATAGGTTGTCAAATCCTGCTCCTGTGCCCATGCTCTCGCTGTGGGCAGAGGCTGAGCTCCTACTGCCTCCCATGGCTGGGCAGAGCTGGGAAGTTTTACCTGCTGGATTTGCCTGTGTCTTTCCGCTGACTATGAAGGGAGCCTAAATAAATAATTTAGACTAGACATCTGGCTTTTTACATGTCTATGGGAAGGTGAGTCAAGTTTCATTCCTCATACCTGTACGTGTATTTGGCTCAGTAGCTTTGTACATCGAGCTACAGTTCCCATCCTACCCAGGTACTGCAGAGATTGGATATCAATGGAAGTGAGTGGCTAGACAGAGAATGGTCCAGTCCCAGCGTTCAACTAATCTTATGCTGAGTGTCTGAAATTGTATCATTCTTTTATCTTGCCATTACCATGCAAATATAAAAAAGAGTAAAATTCGGGAATTCTACCCATGGGAAAGTTTGACCTTTCAGTATTTCTTCTACCAAAAAAGGCAGGAAAAAACATATTTTTGGAAATGTTGAAAAGAAATATTCTGACATTTCCACAGGCACAGGATGTGCCGTCCCTCCCTAAATTAAAATGTTTTATTGGACTTGTTATCTGCATTAACAGAGCTTCAGCCCTCAAGATAGCTCGAGCCTCAGGGGGGAAAGAAAAAAAGAAGATTTAACTAGGTAGCATATAAAGTTCAGTACAGCACTATGTTTCCCTGCTTCAGAATGAAATATTTCTGAACATGTAAAAAAATAATTCAGGTGATCAAATATTAAAGTTTGCATTCAATTTTGCCCAAGAGAGTGTAAAAACAAATCATTAAAATCCCTTTTTTCCTTTGGAAAAATCCTGATTTTTTTTCTTTTTTTGAAAACTCACAGTAAACTTTAGTGACTAATGGGTGAAAAATTAGACATAAATGTAAATCTTTATGGTGGAAATAACAGTAAGAAGAAGATACTCAAAGAGAAGCATTTTGGTATTTAGGGTACATCTGTCCAGACTGATGAACCTTATTTGATGCAACCATTTTAAGAACAGTTGGGGTGTGGAGCCGGCTCAATGATGGTATTCTAGGTATTGGTTTGGGGGTAGATTCTCTTGTTATTTATTTTGGAGGACTTCTTTGAGCGCTTCTCTGCAGGAAAGAATCTTTGCAGAGTGGCAGGTACTCTTCTTGAAAGGAAGGGTGGTGGCATTCAAGCTCTGAGGATCCCCGCAATATAGACTAATGAGAGCGCAGTGGTGGCATGGAGGTTGCACTGACAGAAGGCTGAGGAGTTGGCAGCTAGAAGAAAGGTTCCCTTTTATTTTAGGACTTGAATCTATTCTCAAGACAAGAGCTAAAAACAATGGATGAGGTTGCAAACTTACCCCATAAACCAGTTCTCCCACCATGCCGTTCCACGTTTTAGTGTCCGGGTCCCGGGCTCCATACTTCCCATCTCTGACAATCTCCAGCCTGTAGTGGTAGCCAACATGCTTGGCAATCTCCGCAGCAAGCTCCACGCAGTAGCCTTCGTATCTCTCATTGCCTTCAAACTGGTTGGCATTCTTCTTGAGCATCACATATGGGTCTTCCTGGCACAGAGAAGACAAATATTGAGCCATGCTTCACCTTTCTAGAGGTGCGCCTCAGACTCTCAGACTAGAGCACAGCGTACAGTTTCTGGTCCTCTTGCAAAATCATAGCTCTGTGGTCCTTCACCAAAGGCAGTCAATGCACAAGGGAGTTGTCACTAACTTATTACTAAGGGTGATTTTATTACAGCCTTTTTCTATTTAGTTATACAGAATCTGGGGGTAGCTCCTGTTGTGATAGACCTGATGGGAATGGAGTAGCTGGTGGTATTTGGGCCACAGCCTTTCGGTGCTGTTCCATAAAGGATATTTAGTTCATCCAACCTGCAAATTTTTAGAGGCATGTCTATCTATGTGGGCACTGGTAGAATCAAATTTGCTGGACAGAAGAGAGACCTAAAGGTGTTTAACTGGGTTTGGGTATTGTGTCATCTTCTCTATAGACTCACAGTGAGCAGTCAACAAACAACTTACTAAAATTTCATCAGTGTCTGCAAGGTAAGCATATACAATAACATAGTACATGATACCATATATTATGAGGTACCTATTGTTCCTTCACGATTATAGCGGAGATTTGTTTTTAAAGCTGTGATTCAGACTCTCTGCACAATACAGCCTATCCTTCCCAAAAGTACAGCCCCCATTCTGTGGGCTAAATACAAAGCACATGTATAATGTTCCTAATTTACCTGTGATGATGCCTCTACTGTCTTGTCATAATCTTTTGTATTTCCTGCACTTACATGAGATCCCTTAAATGCTTATTTAATTAGCCACAGCAATTTTCAGATGCCTTTATGAACCCAACAGGAAGCAGTAAGTGTTGTTGTTGTTATTACTATTATTATATAAATTATAATCATAAATCATTACAACGGAAGGCATGCAAGAGGGAAGAGGGAGTCGGCGCACCAGCAGATCAGGAGCGGGAGAACTGGATTAGAAGTCAAGAACTTACTAGGATAGTTGTGACTATGTAAGTCCTGTTCTGAAGACTTGTAGACTCATTGCCACTTTGAGTATCCACGGCTGCTGGAACCAACTTCTCATCTTCATTCCAGTAACCAATCTGCCGAATACAGAACCAGGACATCTCATTGACACCTCTTTCAAATATTAAGCAAGTTTCACTAACAGGTTCGGCCTAGAAAAGTCAGCTCTCTCTGCATGTTCATACCCAACCAGAGATCTCATCACCTCCTGAAGTTTTAATCTCTTTTGCCAGTGGGACCAGGAACTCCCCCTTCCTATCATGCCTCCGTGCTGAGAATAACATACACCATTTGCAGGTTAGCAGAGTGCATCTAAGCACATAAAAACAACCAGAACACAGCACTGGGGAATTGCTTCAATTCTCTGCCCCCTCCCCACATCCCCTGTGTGATGAATTCTTCATATTTTTCTAGCAGTGAGCATGCCTGCTGCACGTCCAGATCTTATAGGTGGATCACATGCTATCCTGCAGCTGAAAGCCTGCATGAACATAGGGCTGACTCTTAGGACATCCTGAAAAAAACAGGACAAAAGTCAAGCAAGAAAAAATCAAACTCTGGAAAATGTCAAAAGGTATGGAGTTATGAATAAAACTAAACAGCTGTAATAACTGGCAGAATTTGCATGTTAGGCTGTGCTTATTAATAATCAGGGATTCAGTTTGAACTATTGCTGCTTGCAGGCAAAGCAGGGTGCCAGCAAAGATCAATAGGAAGATCATCATTGAGGTTATCCACTTTGAGGTGGTTTATCCACTTTATAAGAGGTTTTCCATCACCCCATGTAAGCATGAAGTTGCCTGAGCTCTGCTCATGCGGAAGGGATTTCTTATCTCAGTGGGATAAGATATGGGAAGGGGTATTAACACAGGGCACTACCAGGAGCCTGCCGATGGCAGATTAGAGATCATAACAATCCAAGAAGAGAAAAGCTTTACATAGGCTTCTCAACCCTCTTCACCGCACAGAGAAAAAGAAAAGAAGGTGAGGAAACAGCTTCCAAAGCGCTGCCCTCGGGCAACAAATGGAGACATGCATATTTGTTTTGCACTACTAACTTGGAAGATCTACGATACAGTACACATCTTGGCAGTAATGGATGTGTCCTCTAAATAAATATCACTTCTGTCAGTAAATACACAGGCAAATCAAGACATTTAGCTATCCTATTTCTTCTCCTCTAGACTCCCTCCAAATTGCCAACATCTTTCTCTAAGTTCAGAGCTCCAAGCTGCACCTAATACCTCTTAGGAATACCAAGTACAGCGGGAAGATCACTTTGCATGTTTTAGAAAAGATGCTCCTTCTGTTTCTGTGAGGAATTTGCTTGTTTTTGCACGACCTTGCTGATTCATGCTTGACGCCGTGGTGGGCTCTGATCTCACATCTGCTGCTCTCAGGGGCAAGTGTGAATTGGGGCAGAGGGAGTTTGGCCTGTAAAGGTGCAACTGTTGCTGTTTGAAGTTTTTCTTAGTTTCAAACATACATTTTATTTTTTCTGGGGAGCAAGGGGGTGCAAGACAGGTTCCAGTAAATGCTGCATTCCAAATTATTTAGTAGATATCCTCCATTTGTAAGATAGCTGAGTTACTCTTTGGTCTTCAGAAAAATAATCTCTAACACGGGACATAACTTCATGGAGTCAGATTTTCAAAAGCACCTGTGTTTCAGTGGCTCAGTACCCCTAAACAAGGCCAGATTTTTCAGCGTGCTTAGGATATAAAAAGAGATCAAGATTCCAGAATTTCACAATAATTGCATCGCAATCAGGACGTGGCTAGTGGGAAGGCTCATCACTTCAAGGAGAGTAAAATTAGGCCGGCATAAAGAGTTCATCTATACAGGCTAGGGTAGACAGATTCTATCTGGCTCCGCCTCTGCTCATTGCTTGGAAAGGAAAAGTAGGGGAGCAAAAACACAAAGCTGCGTAGCTGGTCCTGAGCCAACATGCTCTGCCAACAAGAAGCAGCAGTAGGGACTGAGCGGGTCAAGCTTTCACTACCCTGGCAATCTCTGCTCCACAGTCTCTTCAGCTGTGTAGATTCCCTTGCTGCTCTTGATGATCCTTTCTATATTTTTATAGTAAGACACCATGAGTTCTCCCTAGTGCTTGGATTTACTCGTGTAAAGAGCTGAGAACACACTCATGGTGACTCTGCTTGCAAGCTTTCATGAACAGAAACAGCCTTTGAGGCCTAACCACGCCGTAACACAAACGCTGGGCTGGTGCCTAGCCCAGGATCTGAAGTCAGTCTCTACTTTACCTTTCTGATCCCATCATGTTTCATCTCAATCACATGCAGGGTGTAGTTGGTCCTCCGTCCCTTCTCATTAAACTGAACGTTACCAGATAACCCCTCAAAACGGACCTTAAAAACATGAAAACCAGTGAAGAGAGGAAATTGGTCAGCATTACATGCTGTGGCAGTTCTGCAGCAGTGAGTTGTGAAGAGACGCAGAATGCAGGTATGTCCCTCAGGTGCACGCAGCAGAGACGGGACTTCTGCCAAACACCAGGCTTTCATTTGGTTTTACTCTTTTCAGCGCAGCTAGCAGGGCATGCGGACTGGCCGTGTGCACACGTGACGTCAAGGCCCGTCTCTTAAAACTTTGTGGTCTGTTACTGAGCTCAGTGAGGCACAAGAGCTAGATGATGTGTGTGAGCCCATCACTTCTTGGGATGTGACACTGCGCTAAATCAGCTCTGAACTGTTTGGGTTTTGTGTCTGGTCATATTGTCTAAATCTGACCAGAAATCAGGCTTTGGTAAAGAGCTTGTCAGTCCAAATCTGGAACTGTATTTACAAGAAATACGAAACTGTGGCCATAGCCCCCAGCTGCCACTCTTCGCTGGAGAGGAGTCTATCAGGTTAAAACAAATTTAATTACCTGCTGCATCAGCTTAATAAAACCTGACAATTTAGTATCATAAATGAGATTCGCATAGGCAACTTTGAGTCATAAATCTCTGCTGATGACACTGGTGAACTGAGGAGTGCTGCTCAGGCATCACATCACACTTCCTGAACTTTTCCTTTTGGTGCAGCCATGTGAGCTGTTGCAGACGTGCCAGCCCGCTGTGGAGAAGAGTCTCCGACTGGAATTATAGCATGCGAGGACTGAGCAGTGGGGAGCAGGAATATGAGTGTGAGTTTGGGTCTTTGCGGAAGAATATTGGGGCCACCGGGTTGTGAATTAAAAGTTTGTTCTCCCTCCTTCCACTAACTCTGGACAGATCTGTTCTCTCCGCAGCTACTGGGTTCCCACGTGTAAAATGGGAACAGGTACTTCATGCGTTTTGAAAGCTGCCTTTTCATTCTGAGATCCTCAGAATAAAGGCACAGAGTGAAGAAATGAGAATATATCAGTGCGAAGGAAATCTGCTGCTAATCTGCTTAAGCTGTATTTGTTTTGCAGCTATTATCGCAAAGTTTTGTCATGAAAACTAGCATCTGCCTGTATTTCCTGAAGCTCCTTCAAGTCAAGAGGTGTACATGGTGACATTTGGAGAAACATGCATTTCTCTTCTCACAAGGAACAGCGCTGCAATAGCACTATTTTCCTAAGCACTCCCACGCCTGCTCTTTTGATGGCCCCTTTGGCTTTCTTTTTGGGTCTTGAGCGACTCTGAAACTCCAACCCCAGGGTGGTCCTGCTTTATACACTATAAAGGCTAGTGTACCACTCCTATCCCTTTTATGTGTATGGAAGAAATCTTAAACCTGTCATATCCCCATAGCACTGAAACAGCAAAAGGGGTTTCTCCCAGCGATGCTGGAGTCATTTACCCTTCCTTTGAAACCGTCTCGTAGTTCCTTTTACATTTGCTTCCTTGACTAAAACTGTTCCTTGATTAGCTAGATGCAGCTCTGTCTCATCGATACATGCATTTTTCTCTCTTTTTGTTGAGTGAGAATAGCTTGCCCTCGGAATCGATCAGAGGACCAATTTCAACAGTGCTAAGCACCACCAAAGCAAACTGGACACATGCAGCATTTCGGTACATTTGCGTGCAACGCACAGGCATGTCGTTCTAGTGCCGCATGGGCTGGGAGTGAAGGGAGCTATTGCGTGTCTTTTGGCTTACAGGTTTAGTCAGCAGCTGGGAACTGGCCTTCTACTTACTAGATCTGGTTACAAAATAAGATTAACAAAAAATCCATCAAAAATAATCATAATCTTTTCAAAGTAGAACTGAAACCTCAAGGGACTGCTTTAAAGTAATATTTTGTGAGCATCTCCTGAAAAAAATCCTACTTTTTTAAATAAAAGCGTATATTTTTCTCAAATGTGTTAGATGTCTGTTTCTGAAAAATTGCAGACTATTTGAAACTGCTTTTCATTTTTGCTCCTGCCATCCATGACTCCTTCCTACACTAAACAGAAATGAGGCAATTCAGGAGCTTATTCAAGACATTTGAGTAGAGAAAAACTTTTTTCTTTTAAACAGATCATAAAATTTTAGGCATTAGCAAATGGGAGATGATGAAAAAGCACACTGTGAATATCTGTATGAATTGCTGTAATTGTGAATCTTTGTAGAAAGGATAACTCAGACCTTCAGTCTAATCATAAGTTCTTCCTATTTCCATCTACCTCTTTCTATACTGCAGTTATTGCTATAATACTAAGTGCTAGATGTTTATTAAATTCACAGTTAAAATTTCCCAAGGAGTTTCCTTCTTCTCCTACAAGTTTCAGAGCCTTTTATTCTGATCATCATGACTAAACTGGTTAAACATTTGGAAAATGGTAATTTTTCAATGGTAAAGAAACAATTCTTGCAAACAGTTCTTCGTTTGCTGCGCCTAAACACACTGCAGCTGGAAATTAAGAGTTTTGAAATTGCTTTAATGAAAAGATGAGGGGTAAACTTCAGAGAAGATTTTCACATACACACACAACATTGTATTTTCCAAGTAGATCTAATTTTAATCTCCTCTTCTCGTAAATTCAATAAAGGAAAATGCTTGAGTGCCCGTTGTTCATCAGATGACTTCCAAGTATTTCCTGTTTATTAGGTAACCGATCTCCCTAATGCATCAAGGAGACTGATTTTATTATAAGAATTTGGAAAAGCATGACAGTGATTTGCCCAAGGTCACATAGTCAATGGCAGGCTTGGGAATAAATCAAATGCAAGCAATCAAATCAAATCAAGTGTAAGATTTAGTTTTAAAAGAATCCTTATTTACCAGTAAACTAAAATCAAATCAAAACAAAATACTTGGCAAAATTTATATATGACACACAAAATAACCAAATTAATTTAGTTTTTATTGCCTTTGTGGTTAAGGAAAGAAGATGGGATAAGCTATATTTGGATAACACTGAACTAGCAGTATTTCCAAGGAATCATCTATTTTTGAAACCAATTTAGCACAAAGTATGAGAAAAAAGTAGAGTATATGTCTGAAAAAAGAACACTAGAAATGAATGTCAGTCTTGAAATTCAAAGAAATTTTGAAACGTACTGCCTTGCTAAATCATTGGTAAGTTTAATGTTTTCCTGTCTCGCTATAAGTTTAGTTTAGATTTTGCTTATTCTCTTTCAGAGACCTGACTCTGCTCTGGAAAGGCTCATCCCTTTGGGCATTTCTGCTGCTAAGCATCCCTCTTCCCTGATCCTACCCCAGCTTCCCACACAAACGTCCCCGCGACGGGCATCAGCTCAGTGCCTAACCTGCTGCAGTGCTCTCTGAATGTCAATCCCTTGGCCCCAGGGCACAGCCGGGTTGGCGAGACAGTCCCCGGCGTTCCCGCGACGGGAGATGTCAATCCGCTGCCTCCGCAGGTTCTGAAACGCCTCTGCCATCACCCGAACCCCGTCATAGGTAAGAGCAGATGTGTACTAGAAAGAGAAGGGGAGTTGCACATCGTCTGTTAGGGTTAGCCGCCCTCATGCGCGTTACAGTGGTTCCCCTCATGGAAAGTTTTCAAGTGATTTTGTTCTGTTTTAATCCTTCCAGCACTTCACTTACTCTAATCACTACGGTCTTGTTGACTTCTGAAAGTTGATACCTTGTCCCCCAGAGGACTCGAGAGTGAGACTCGCAGCTCCTGATGCGGGGCTAAGGGCTGCTGCACTTGCCTTGTGTTCTTCTAGCTGAATTGCTGTCAGATTGCGCTCCCTGAAGAGGACTTAACCTTAAAAGGCATTCACCTATAATCTGAGTCTTTCTGTTTCGTTAGAACGAGGAAAATGAATTTCTAAGGAATACATTATACAGCATGAATATGAGACTATATGATACTCAAAAACAAAAAATAAGTCACCCTTTCTGTTCATACATGGAAAGGGGAAAATTCTGCTTGAATACGCAAAAATTCTGCAAAAGACGAGTTTATTCAAGCAAAAATTTGTACAGAAAACAGTATAAAACTCTAGGGTGAACGGCAACCATTACAGTTAATTCCTTTTCCTACCAATCTATTTACCAGTTCCTTTTCACCTACCAATCTATTTGTTTTCAAATGTCATATAGAAAAAAAACCAACCCCCCCCTCCCTTCTTGACAGCTTCAATCTTCCGTGTCAGGAATTAAAATACATTTGTTGGCTATTGTACAGTGACTTGAAATGACTGGTAAGAACATCTGGAGAGACTTTGTTACCACTGGAGATCTAGCAAACAAGTCAATAGTTAAGGAGTTAGTGAGGCTTTTTTTTTTTAATCCTAAACAGGAGGAGATGTTTAATCTCTAGCTTTAAGAAGGGTGAAAGGGGAGACTGCGTGAATATACTAACTTGTGCATTTCTCAGCAGGCAGCAGCTACTGCCTAGTAGCATACGGACAGTGTTGAGACACATGGAGTGGATAAAATTCATAACTATATTAAGTGACAAGGCTTTAGGAGCAAGACAAGCAAGATTCAAGCGCTCAGTGTGATCAGAAAGAGGCAAGACCCTGCCTAAACTAAATGATTTTCTATACCACTTGCCTTTGGCCTCTTCCAGTCCACACGAGGATGCTCCCTGGCATCATTATTCTTCCACTGCTGCATGATCCTAGCTGGAACAGCGTCTGTGTAATTCACCAACTGGAAGCCAGTGACGTTGGCTCCACTTTCCTTGAACTTTGTCAGGTCAATATCCATGAATCCCTAGTACAGGAGACAAAAACAGCAGAAGCTCATCAGAGGAGCACGTTCTAGGTGGATAATAGGAAACCTGCCTATCTATGAATAATGTGGCAGCCGGCTTAGAAAAATCTCTTCCCTCTGCTAAGCAAGATCCTGGACTCTGCAAGGCTCCACTTCCCAGATCATGGGGTGAATGTGCCTTTCTCATTGGCAATAGGAGGGCTCTGAGCTGGATGCATCGTGCTGTTTCCCTCCACAGAGATGAACAGTCATACTAATAACAGTTCTTTTGCAAGAAAGCTATCAGAATAATGGAAAAATATATCTCAGATAATGCTTGGATGAAAATACCAAAATTCTCAACAAACATTTATTAGTAAGAATTATTCAGCCATCTCTAGCTTTTATGCACTCAGTTACCAGCGGAGAGGCAATTCCATTTCAAGTTACAGTTTGCGGAAAAAACAAATCCTGAAAAACAAACTTTCAGTAGGTTAAGAAGTACATGGCCGGTTAGCTTGCCAAAGGAGTCTACCTGTTAGAAAAGACAGGGCAGAGAATTTACTTACTTTGGGAGAAAAAGGCATTTTTTGCACCTCAGATTACTGGTGAAATTCATTTCTTTCATTTCTCTGCTGTTTTCCCCTACCTCTTGCCCACTACGTGTGATGAACACAAGTGCACAAATACACATGTACATTGGGGTGGTGGTGTGGAATTGCTGTCACCGGTAATCCACAGGTACATAAAAAGCAACTGCTGAAACACTCCAGATGAATCAGAGGCACAATAATTAGAGAGGCAGTGCAAGCAAGGTCATATTTGGCATCCTTGCTTTGATCCTATCTTTTCAGTATTCCAGATTCGAGAAACTCTTTGCTGCACCCCCTTGCACAAAGCAGAAGAAGCTTGAATAAAGGTTTGCTCTCCTGCTTGGCCGTTGCGTGGGGACCAGCAGAAGTCTGGTGTTTTCTTTCAGAGTAGAAGCACAAGAGTTGCAGCTAATTAGCTTCATTGATATCATGAGCAACCATAACACATGGGGGAAAATGAATGCAAGAAATATACACGATGCAGCTTTGCCTTCCCTTTTCCCTCCACAACACACTGCCACTCTACGTCCTCTCCAGGCACCTTCTAAACCTACCGCTGAGCCCCCCTCCTTCTCTTTCTCCCAATATACGTGATGATGCTGTGAGTTAAAGAAGTCAAATCACACCCCTCCCACAAGAGACTGACTGGCTTCCCACCGTAACGCTCTCTGTGCATGGGCTGGGGGAGCTAATTAGCTCATTATTGCCCAAGATTAGGGTCAAGTTGTTAGATGGAAACCTGTTGTGGGAGTAGACAGCTTGCAAGGAAAAGACTAAATTGCCCTCTTACACTGACATCAGACCAAGGGAGTCATAAGTGACTCAAAAAAGTCCTTAAAGACTTTCACACTTTTTCTCCCTACTTTTTGTAAGCAATTTAGCATCCTCTTACTGGCTCAGGATTGGATGTGCGTTTACAGATGCTCCAAACATGATTTATTTTGCTTCAAAGTGCAGTGATTTAGGTAAAAGAATATATGTAGTGATATTCTGTGACTACGTATTCCTCAGAATGCTGGTTTAGCCCACATCAATCTTGTTTGTAATTGCTAGCGTAGGGGTTTCAGAAAGCCAGAGCTGTGATTAATGAACAGGAAATGCAGTAGGATAACTGTCCCTGACATCTTAATGCATTTCAGGCCAAGTGGTTTTTGACACACAGAGCTCCTAAGGTTCAGTAAGAGGAACCTCACAGGTTGCCAACTGGTTATTCATGGCTAGGACCAAATTACACTGACATTTTGCTCCTGGGAGGTACTCAGGGGAAGAAAATCTGTCAAAAGAAACTATCATGCAGCAACTTGAAGTTTGTGCCACCAGCTCCTCCTTGGAAGGCCAATAAAGGCATGAAGGAAAGTCCAAGTTCACTACTGAATACGAATGAGATGTCGTGTCTAGTGTCCTTAACCCCCCAATGAGCAGATTTAAATGGGAAAACTCAAAAAAGGTTATGAGACCAGTGACTGGACAGCAGTGGTTGAAAACACTGTCTTTCACTGTTTTCCCCAAACCAAAGCATTCTGGAGCTGAAACAAGTATTCAGTTGGGAATATTCCAATTCATTGGGATTCATCTTATACAAAATTTTAAATCAATGTGAATAGACAAAAGGAATGAATTCTTCCTGAAGATTACGTTAGTTTTACCCCCTCAAGTCATTTTTGACATAGTTCAGGTTGGTTAAAAAGTGTGAAGACTTCTGAAGCTTTTCCAATTGTTTAAAACAGATGGGAGCAGGGAGAATGTAATCTAACCTTGAATATCTCTTTGCATTTCAGCTGTTATCAACTGCTGAAATAACTGCTTTCACCTGTTATCCCTCCTCCACATGCCCCGGTACAAGGTTATTAAAGGAACGGTCCTAATTACAAAGGAATTTTAATCACTGCACCACAGAAATCTGCTCAGAGCAGGGCTGGGTGACGTGACAGCTAATCTGCCAGTGTAATACAGTTGAACTGGGAATATTGGTGGTCAGAAATGTTAGGAACCAATTCCCAATGGTGATGAATTCTTGCTGTCTAAGACATAAACAAGAATATATATCAAATGTTACGTCTTTTGAAAGTGTTTCTATTCACAAAGTGGTATCAGGAATTAAATATGCTTATCTATCTTTCTGGAATGTCAGTCAAGGCTCGCAGGAAAGACTACAACAGGAGAATTACTCTATTTGCAAGTAAAGAAGCCATCAATCATCCATCATCTTGTCCTAACTATAACCATATCTTGCAAAAAGGGGACCTTTTATTTAGTTTTCAGCCTGTCTGATTTAGAATCCAGGAAATAAAAAGCAGAAGTCTAGGCTAGCCCTGAGTTTGCAAAAAAGGAGGGATGGAGACAAAGAGAGCAGCTGTCCCATCTCGGATGTAATTGTCTAACCCACTATGGGATATTATCACCAGTTATTTCATCATTAGCAGATTTATCAAAGAACAGTGACACTATGTGAGTAATAAATACAACCTGCCGTCCCTAATATTCAAGTTTTATATAGTGCAACTCCATGTGAGCAGATCAGGGAAAGGTTTATGGGGAATGTGAAGGCTGCAGAAGCTCCCCCTGCCACCCCAAGTCTCTGCATGCATGCAGCGTGCCCTCCCAAACTGTTGTTTGTGTGTACTGATGTACGGGTCCCTTCTGCGCTGGACTGCATCCAGTCCTGGGCACGGCACCACAAATATTAATTATGTAAAGCCTCATATTACCAGGAAGTACTGAGGGGAAGAAGATGTAAATTGACTGATGCTTCTTTTACCTCGGAGAGCCTGTTTGCCATCAGTAAATCACTAAGGAAAGATTGAGCTGCACTGCTATGGGGCGGCAGATGTGCTTGCAGCAATAGCTTCAGTATCAAACAATTTGGAAAGGAACCAGCACAGAATTGCTTCCCTTTGCCATCAAATCAAAACCAGTAAGGAGTGGACAGTACTGGAATGAAGTACTCCCTGGGCCCTTAAAAGCCAGAAGTGTTCCCAAAATGTGCTAAAGAATATTAGAAAAAGCCAGATTGGCAGTCGTGTCTTTTAAGGGAAATGGGCAGAGTGCCTGGAAGCGGGTGGAAGCAGCCTTTACCCAGGCTCTTTAGACCTGAACTGCTTGGGGGCCTGTCTGCTGGGCAAGCAGGTATCTGGTTTCAGCTCCTCACGCAGGACTGCCTGTCCCTGGGGAAATCGGAGGAACAGAAGGAATACAGTAACTCATGCTCCAGCACAGGCTCAGTGCCAATACCCCCAAGAAACCAGGCGCAGCAGGACTTGGAGGCACCGCGCAGGTCGCCTGGCCCCCGAGTGGGGCACTACCTGGACGCAGGGACTCCAAGGGAGACAACATTTCGGCAGCCCGCTCTGGGAGTCAGCGAACCTGGGCTCGAAGGGACAGCGCATCTGTGGCCCACCCTTCCTAGGGCAGGACTAGTGTCGCCTAGATTTAAATTCGCTTCGCAAAATCAGCTTGGCAAACCAGGGAACATGGCCTCCTGCCTTGCGTATGCCTGGAAAATGCTTGGCTTTCTCTGAATGCAATTGAACTAGGGGCTGACAATAAACCACAGAAATTTGGGCCCATCGGTGCTGCCATGGCTGAGGCAGCCTCCCTCCTCCACACCAGCTCTGACTCACAGCATCTGCAACAGCCAGGCTTGGTTCAAAGGAGAAAACCTGCTCTTTAACCCTTACTGTGGACTGTTCTCTCCACTTTAATGAACTTTGCAAAGCGATTACATGGAGAAGTCCTGCTGTTAGTAAATAACATGGGCAGCTGCGGAAGACCTTAATGCCTTCAAAGAGCAAAAGGAAAACATGGCTGTACTGGGAAGGATACCTTCCTCATTGTGTTTTCCTTGCTGCATCTGTTTTTTATGCTGTGCTTAAACTGAAACTGTTTTTCAGCCAGAGGTTGTTTACTATCCTGTTCACCACCACGGTTCTTGGGAGAGGTGTCAGCAAGTCACACATTTATATTCCTCTGCACTGCTTGTGGGCTCAGTCATCAAAGGCAATGCATAATGCAGGAAGACTGATGGCTTGAAATGGGCCTCATGAATCCATCTTGATTAACCAGCCCAGGAAAGATCTGCTTTGAAAAGAAAGTCCCCTAGAAATCAGCCACCTCTTTATTTATACCCAGAACTTCATCAGGAGGCGAGACATTGAGTGGGCAGCGCAGGCTGCTGTCAGACGGCGCAGGGAAAGCCGTCATCCCCTTGCGCGTGGCCACCTTCAGATCTGCCAGCATCACTTAGGCCCCTGCGTGTCCCCTTCCACCCTTGTCTTTAGGTGCCTCATTGTCTTAAACCTCTGCCTGCTCACAGGGCACTGACAACGCTGGGCAGCTCTGCTCGTCCTGTGCTGGGAAAGCAGCCACAAGTTCTCTGTAGTTCAGTAAGCTGGTATTAATTGCTGGCGTTTGCCCTACAGGGCACCTCCTACAGTATAATTGGGCTTTTGAAGCTCCTGTAACAGCCAGAGAGGGCTGAGCTCCTGGCAGGCTGCAGCTGCTGTTCTCATAAACCTTCATGCAGCCCAACCACAGCACAGTTCAAAATCTCAGCACCTTTACTTCAAGGCTTGGCTTCTCCTGAGAGGAGGAGGGCCTTTCAGAGAGTCTCCTTGAAGACTGTCAAATTTCTGAGAAACACTTATTTTTTCTCTTCCTTTTGCATCTTCTGCACCCTGCAGATCTTCCACCGAGACTGGTAATGCTCCTCTCTGAACGAGGACACAGAGCAAATGCCCCTTTCTCTTGGACTGCCTGGAGAGGGCTTGCTGGCTGAACCAAAACACAGCCCCCTCACCCCAGTAATGAGCGCATTGTCCTCAGAGTAAGGACTGATAGTCCTTTTTTTGGTCAGGGATGAAGGCACTGGAGTCTACTTATTTTTTTTTTATGAACCTGTGTCCCACACTAAAACACCACTTGGGGTTCTCTCACCGGTGTGAGCATCTCCATTGCTCCCAAGACAGGAGCTGCAGGAGCTGTGAGCACAATGCCCCACTGCAACTGCTCTGCTGTTATCACAGGAGGAAGCCTACAAAACTGTTCCAGTTTAATGCAGATTAAGAAAGATGGTTTAGGGCATTACGCACAGAAGCTTATAATTGCTGGTTTTCAGTTCTTATGGTGGAGTTGTCTCCAGGAAGAGAATATTTTTTCACTGCTTAGTGAAATCTGAATTTCTCTTCAAAAGTAGCTTTGATGGAATCTCTTCCGCTGCACATGGCTGTCTGCTTTGTTTCTCAAATGGGGCAGAAGGAGCAAGAGTGAGTTTAAGCAATTCACCCAAGCTCACCTAGAAATCTGTGGCAGCATCAGGAAAACGGCCCGGTTTTCTTTAAACGCAATGCATGTATGGCCTGCCATGCCAAACTGCCTCCTGCTAACAGTCTTTATGACTATAAGAAACTTTGCAAAACAAAACAACTGCTTTTGAATCGCTGTAGATCAGTCAAGTGAATACAAAACGGCTCCTGTCATTCCACGGTACCCTGGATCATCCTGCAGCCAAGTGGAGTGCTTCCAGATGGAGCATTCCTAATATACCAAATTATCTTCAAGCTTGACTTCTCCAGTAAAGCATCATTCCTCACTCCCATCACTTTAAATTAAGAAGGAGGGTATGTCAAAAAGAGCCCATCTGCTCAAGTCCCATTCCAGCATGCTTTCCAACAGGAGATGATTTCTTCTCGTCTGCAGAATTATTAATATGTCAAATCCTATTGAGATAGCAACACATGCAAATCCTTGCTATAATAAAGAGGCAAATGAAGGAGAAAGAAAGTAAAAAGAAAGAGGGGTGGGACACACTGTCAGACAGGGTCCCAACCTTGCACTTTGTGGAGTTTGTTTTGTGCTGGTCTATTGGTATAAAGTAAACTAAGTCAGGTGAGGATCCACACTTCAAGGACACAGGGCTGGAAATGACCAGTAACTTGATTTTGTATAGTTCGGCAGGAACATGATTTTATGTGTGTGCTGCTACTGCTTGTACCAATATTATCCTATTGCTGCAGAACATACGGGGAATAAACAGTCATACAGATCTTGGAAACCTCAGTCCAGGCAGACGGACAGACTTCTAGATGGAAATTTGTACTTTAGAGAGCTTTCAGAGAGGAAACTGATTTAAATGTTTGGGAAACACGCCCTGTAATGACAGATTCCAAGACCTCAATCAAAGATATGATTAAGGGGTAACTCGGTCACAATTTACAAGTATCTACGTAAGGAACAAACTTCAGTAATGGAATATTCAGTCTAGCAAACAGAGACTCAAATCTGGTGGAGGAAGTTGAAGAAAGGCAAGTTCAGAGTGGAAACAAGCACTGATGAAGTCACCATGAGAAAGATATCATGGATTTACAAGTTACTCCTTGCCAGATGAGCTAGGGTAATGGATTAGGAGAGTGCAAATGGGAGAGGAAACCTGTGAGCTTAATGCCCTTTTGCTGAGATCTAAGCAAACACTTTTCCTTCCAGTGGTTATGATATAATATCAGTTGCTCACCCGATGCTCAGTAATTTTTTTAAGCCACAGTAAGTCATGTTTTTGAGCCTTCATTAGCTACAGCAAAAATCCTTCCAAGGCTGGCAGTCTGTCTCAGGTTACCATGTTTCAGACCTGGTGGTACAGAATTTCTCCCGAGGGCTCCACTTCCACTTTCAAAGAAAAGACCAAAGAAGCGCATTTAAACTGCAGGTGAACTGAACTAAACTTGTAGATTTTGCCTGACTCCTGCGTAAGTTACTGTGCTGGAAAACTGCAGCGCTGGTAACCTCTGAAACCATCACAGCTGCTTGTCATGTGAAACTCTGTCCATGGCCCAACTCAGCACTGACACATGCTGATATAAAATGGCATAGAAAAAAATGCTTACCTTTGCTAATCGACACTGTTCTTATCTTTTCTCTTCCCTGCCACCCTAGCATCAGCAAACTCATACACTTATCTATTCAACTTCAAACAAGAGCATCTGCTAAAAGAAGAACCTGGACTAATGGGGGAAAAAAAAGCTGAAACACCATATATGGCAGCTGTCCTTAATACTTTTCTTTTAAAGATAGGTCACAGGAATGTCACTTATTTTAAGACAAAGATTTTTCTCTGCCCAAGAGAGCTGATGTTCTCCCATTACTGACAGTAGCCAACCTACATCCCTGGAATAAGGCGAACAGATACGTGAAGCCAAGGTTACAGGGAAAAAAGTTTGCAACATCAAAAGAAAGGAATCCCAGAAGTTTCTAAGCTTCCTCCTCTGATAGTATTGACTGTATTTTTTCTTTTGTGGTTGCTAGACTGATGCTCTCAAAGGCTGAGAACAAAGCTTAGAAAAATAAAACCCACAATAGCAAACACTACTTAAACTTGCCAAACCTCTTTGAGCTCTAAAAAGAAAAGAGAGAGAAGGGAGAAAGAGAGAGGGAGGAAGGGAATGGACTGCAAAACCCTCATGCTGGTATACCTGACAAATATGCAGACTGGTAGCTGGTAAAAGCTAACTGGAGTAACTCTAGTGGGTAGTGGTTGAAGATCCGGTTTTCATGGGTTTGCAAAAGCCATAGACCTTTTGTTTACAAATAGCTATACTGACTGATAAGCCTCAGAGAGGGGTGTCCCCAGCTGTGCCTCACCACCCCTTAGCTGCAAAATCAGACCAGACACAGAAACCACAGTGGAAGGAGGAATGTGCTGACCTGGCTAATTCTGCCCCAAGGAGAGGCAGGAACGCTCACGTGAACCCTTCCCCTGGCAGTACCATTTCATGGGATAGACCTCTGTGGGACAGGCAGGGATGAACAGACAAGAGATCGTGCACCTTCAACAGGCTCAGTCAGATTCAGAGGAGGATGTTTGTCCATGGCCTAAGGTGCAGAACAATTTCATTTTTCTTTGTGAACACAGAAATGTTATTGTCTCACCCTGGCAACAGCAATTTCACTGAAAAAGAAAGCTGTTCCTACTAAGAAATACTAGCTTTCATTTGCGGCTACTTGTCAAATTCTGCTCGGTACTTTACTGCAGCTTTCCTGACAGCCACTGCTGGGCAAACCACCATTGATTATTCAAAGTTAGTCCTTCCTTTTGCTCAGGAATTGCCTGTGACCAGACAGCGAGTCCCACCTTGTTCAAAACGCTCCTTTGGATGATTTTGGTAGGACTCACTCGGCCTGTGCATTTGCTTAAAAATTACTTGCTTTAGGTTCCTGATGCAGCACTGATTCGGTCGGAGCTGCTGCAACTGGACAATACTCTGCGTTTGGCTGAGTGTAGCTTTGAACAACCATGTGACCAGAAATTCCCAACATTTGCTTCAACTATGCCGTTTCCATGATTGTTGCCTCATGGGGAATGGCCCAAAAATTTAGGTACCATAGCAAAGAGGCAGATTTTGAAAATTCATCCACTCGGTCCAGCTAGAGTGAGTACCTAAGCAATGGGCAGCCACAAACCAGCTGAGGGCTCCCTTGACTTGCAAGGCAGAGCCTGTCCCAACTAGGGAAGGACCGCTGTTGTCATACTGATGGGCAGGATGAGACTCCAAAAATCAGGACTCCATCAATCAGCACAGGGAACAAGAAGTCACTCATTTGGAAATCTAAAGGCATTTGCAGTTTTTAGCTCTTAATTTATACTCTTACAACTCAGTACTCCAAACTGTGCCACTTCCACAAAATCAGGCTAGCTCCTTCATGTGCAGGTATGCATGTGCCCCTACATGTGGGTATGTGTGTGCGTGGGCAATGCACACCCTGTCCCCTTAAGACTCATCTACAAGGGAAAACGGGGGCTATTTAAGGTCTATCCACTATGTATATGAGTCAGTGTGAATAAATTACAGCATGTTACACCCTCTGAAGGCTGTAATCCAGGAATGAGAAGTCCTTAGAAAAGGGTTAAGGCTACCATGATCCCTTGAATTAGAGCATCCGCACTGTGGTTTAACCCTCCCAGATGCTGACATCCCACATTCTGCCAAGCCCTTATAGCATCTCCGGCCATCAGCACACAGCGGCGATGTGCTACTGCCTCGCCCCTGCGGCACTCTCAGGAAAGCGAGATCTTTCGAGCCTTTTGACATTTTCCTTGCAGAACCGATGCGCGACTAGCTCTCACATAGGCACAGTATATCAAGGAAACTGATTTGGCTTTTGATGCCCACAAAAGGGCCCTCATAATGCTGAGGAGTGTTTTAAAATGGTATTCCCAGGTTGTTTGATTATACCCTGCTCTCTTTCACTGTTTTACATTCCTGTCTCTGGAGTCTGGCTCTCATGCAATGCTGGGTTGTAAGCAGATTGAAAAACAAAGGAAAGAGATTCTGGTCTTTTCACTCCCCCTTCGCTTCCCTTCTTCCGTCAAATCAGCTTGAAAAGCACCAGCAATAACAGTGAGTTCTGGGTGTCCCGTCAGAACTGGGGATGCTGCAGGGACCCAGCGGCTGGGACAGAAAACTGCTTACGCTGAGCAGCCCAGGAGGCAGAGCCTTGCGGCAGAGGGGCTGGAGAACTGAAAAGCCTTTTGCTCTGAGTTAATTATTTATAATCCTGTTGGCTGAGTATTCAGCCCTCTTCTAGCCAGCTCTGTCCTCTTAGCATCTGTGAAGGCTAAGAAAAGAAGTTAAAGATGGGAGAAGAGTGCTGAAAGTGGGAGAGAGAGGTATCCTAACATACAGGGAGATGTCCTTCATAACTCTGTCACCTGAGTATCAGACAACCTCAGGCCTTTAATGCATTTATCCTTATGAAACAATGCAGAGGAGAGGTGATATCACTCTCATTTACCCTTCTGCATGGGTATACATAAAAACACACAGACACACGCACTCCCACTACTCCAGACAGATTCCCTGCTTCCTTTAATGAAGGGGCTTTCAGAAACCTCTGAGGACTGGGGCTCTGGGTTACAGCAAATAATAACTTTTTAAAAATTAGCAACTGCAGTCACCGGCTGCTCTGCAACTTGCAGGTCTGCCCCTGCACAACGTAACATTTTTAACTTTGTAATTGTAAGGTAGCCACCCAGTGCAGAAGTGCAGGGTCAGTACCAGGGCATCGCTGGGTAATTATGTGGCCATTTTTGTCTTGTAAATTACAGAGTTATCCTGGGACAGAGAGAAGGAAAAGGGCAGCAACTGCTTGACTAATTGGTAGTTTAAAGTTTAATTACCCAGAGCCTGACGTAGTGCCTCGCAGCTGCAGCTGCAGGAGGGGCAAGCCGCTCCAGACCCCGCGCGTGGCTCACCTCGATGTGCCACTGCGTCCCCACAGAGGGCAAGGGCAGCACCAGGGCTGAAGGACAATCCCGCCGAAAGCCTCTGCCTTGCACAGCGGGGTCCTAGTTCGGAGAGCAGCCCCAGCCCCAGGCTGCTGACACCAGCCTGAGCTGTGCTGCCTTCCTGGATGCACCAGCATGTCGGAGAGGAGAGGATTCAACGACTCTTCTGGGAGGAGCTCTGAGGAGGAAATCCTCCAGCCTCCCTATGAATTGGGACTATTCCTCTCTTTCTCCTACCTCTCCCCAAACCTCCCTAAGTAAAGAAATTCTCCAGCTTTCTTGGGGGGACAGCAGATGGCATCAGAAAGATGTCTCTGCCACTGCCCAGCACAGCTCTGTCCTCAGAAAACGCCTCCCTGCATTAAAAGAACAATCTTTTCCTTAAGGAACTCCTTAAATCCAGTTCTTTCCTTAGAGCCATGACAATAAGATTTGATTTAGTACCAAGCTGCAGAAAAGTTACATGGCTTTGGTTTACTGGAAGGTCAGAGGGATCTCAGTGCATCTGTCATCAACAAGTCTGCCTTCAGGGCCTGGCGGATGGCTAATGGGATATGAAACACTTCACTTGGGGAGCACACACTGAAATGGGGTTAAAACTAGTAGAAAATGCAAGTCACTACCAGGTGTTGACAGCTTCTTGGTTGCCCAGCTGAAATGAGATGGGAGGGGAATGCCAGCTGCCCAAGTGCCCAAGACATGCAAAAAACTCCCTGCTTTAATTGACAGTTGGCTTAACTGGCTTGGAAGAGATGCACTTTGAAACCTGAGGCAAAAACTGCCTAGCAACCTTGGAGATGCCCTGGCAATGATCTCACTGGCTCTGAGTGGAAAACACCACAAGGAGAACACTACAAAGGACTTTGATATTTTTGCTACCCCAAAGGTAGATTAAAAAAAGTCTGCCAGCTCGTATAATTACGAATATTCGTATAATTACGAATATAGTGCTTTGCAAAAATTTAGTTAGCCAAGAAAACACCAATGAGGGAAAACAAAATAAGTAATACCCAAACTCACCAAATTTGCCAGAATGTAGTGGTATCCATTCCCATTTTTTTCAAGCTTGATGATCTGCAGGATAAAAACCAAAGATATTTAGCAGAGACCAATGCAGGAAGTAGAGCTTCACCTATATACCTACCAAACCCATTTATTTCCCAGTTAGACTGTTTGCATGAGGGCTGTAAGACGCATTGAAAGAATCAGATTAGGAAAAGGACTGAGCTTTCACATACGATTTTTGAGCAGCAAGTCTAAAATTAGACAGGACAAGATTCCCAAGCAGATTCCACAGGTGGAGAGCAAATGACTTGAAACAACATGTTTCCTATGGGTTCAAGGAGAGAATAGTGTTTTTTTTTCTTTTCTTTCTTTTCTTTTTTTTTTTTTTTTAAGAAAGGTGAAACAAGATTTAGATTTGAGACACTAAAGGAACAAAATGGTGAGGAGATTTTTATACTCCTGGTATATGCATATATGCTCTTTGCCACTCCTTTTCTTCTCCCTGATCCCTGGAGAGTTAAGTTTTTATTTTATCAATACAACTGCTTACAGATCTGTAACATTTGGAAGTTTCTGTGTTAGCAAGAACGGTTTCCCTTGCCTAGGTGGAAACGCACCACCTGTTACAGACATGTTGCCACCTGTCTGGGATTATGGGCATATCAGATGGTCCCAGAGACCGACAAGCCATCTCTGGGACCATCTGACATGCCCATAACCCGAGAGATCCCAGAGATCTAGAGCTCAGATGGTCTCTTGTCTTTTTCTTCCTTCATTTAAAAAATACAGAAATAACACATCTAAAATCATATTATGCTTGCTGGCTCTAAGTTTCCACTGAAATTTCTCTTCACTGATTTCAGCAACACAGTTATATTCTTACCAAGTTACCAGAGCCAGATATCTTCTGCATTTGAACCAGTCCATATAGAAAGAAAAAAAAAAGGGAGGGAGGAAGGGAAGCCCAAACCAACGCCCCTTCAAAGCTAGGAAAAAACACAAGAATTGCCAGTTTTTGATGAAACTATGCTGTTTCCATGTGGTTTCTTTCCTGGTAGCACTACCCCATATTTCCATTGTCATATGCATTGATTCTGAATTACTGGCTAAATGGCCAAAGCTCAAGCAAAATCCAACAAGGAATGCCAGCAAGGCCAGAAAGATCCTCACCACCAGAATGACAATGCAAAGGACTTTTGTATTTCTGTCTAACTCAGGGCTTCTCTCTGATACCGGGCTTTCAGCAGGTGTTTGAGAAGTGCCTAAGCCCAGGGTGCGCACGGATTGATCCTCCCCTTGGGACAGAAGCACTCCCAGCTTATCATTGGCAGCCATTGAGGAATTTTCAAATGGATTTTAAATGATCTGATACTTGCTCTGTGCAACTGCTTTGTCTGCCTTAGCCTTTCATTGCTGAAGCGCTTTTGTACATGCACTAAAACTCAACTGGTTCCCAGCATTGGTATGGGGGCTGCAATCAACTCTGAAGGCTTTGTTTAGTAGCAGTTTCTTTTATAACTAATTTGAGCTCCACCAGCTTTACTGCCCTGTGGTTCTCCCCACAGGACCCTCAGCATGGCTTCTGCAGACGAGTCTGGGGCCTCATGAGAATCTCTGTTCCCCAACAGATGTATACCCTTACTATTGGTACTTTTCCAGCTGAGTATATTCTGTGGCCAGCTCTGAGAAGCAAAACCAGACCCAGCTTGTCTCCTTCAATTCATGGGCTGAGACTGACCTTTGCAGCAAGTCCTAGACCCTGTGGGAGGGAGGAGCATCCCTGGGGCATTGGGATACCCAAGAATTACAGCCAAATTTCCCATTTCTCCAGTGTCAATAATAACTGGCGTTGACTCCTTGTGCCCACACTGTCCTTTTGTTATTTTCATAGGTGTCAGAGTCGATGAATTGGGGAGGGCTGCCGATCAGCTTTCCCTGAGCTGTTAATCTTGCAGCCCATCCGCCTGAATTATGAGGCTTGCTTCCCATGTTTTACACAGTTATTTGCAATCTTAATTTATTTTAAAATGCTTGCTCAGTCCTAATGCGTCTGGATGGCAGTAGCAAGCTGAGGTTATAATAGCATTTATCACTTAGCCTGAACGTAGTGAGAGGCTGTGCAGGGCTGCATGCTGATAGCTCACTTGGGCCAGCTAGGTTTCATTACCCACTTCTTAATGGGCCAGTTTGACATCTATTAGAGAGAAATCCTCTCAGAGTGAAACAGTGGCAAAGGAGAAATTCCAGTTATTCATTTTAATGAGAGACAAGAAAGAAACAATATAGTGCTTTGATGGAATGCAACCCATCGCTTATTTATCCCATTAAGACTACGCAGTACGGCCCTGTGGATATCCTGCCCTGAACCAAGGCCCAGCTCACAAACGACAGTTATCTCAGCAAAGATAAATCATGCCCTTGAGACACGACACAGAGAAATCTCCGAAAAAGAAACCAGGTCATTTTCCCTCATACCATTAATGCTTTGAGCACCGTCTCCTTCTACAATTATGGTCTCAAGAAATCCAGGACTGCAGTGCCGCTGTTGGCAGGGATTATTTGTGTCATGCATAGGGGGTAGGGAGAAGAAACTAAAGCTACTTGTAGCCACTTGTGTGTACGTGTGAGTGACTGATGGTACACAGCGATCCTCAGCTCTTCTGTTCACCAGGGAGCACAAATCCAGGGACACCAAAAGACAGAGACAGGCTTGTCAGGAAAAGAGATAAATGCATTAAAATATCCCTAAGAGGCTGAGGCAGCTCTTTGAACACCTCACAAACACCAGGAGAGAGACGGGAAAAACAAAGCAGTGACATCCACGCAGAGGCTGCCGGTGCGCTGAGCTGAGAGGCTGGCTGCCAGCCCGAGTTCAAGTCCCAGCCGAATTTCATGTGATAATGAGCCAAACATTATATTTGCCCCTTCTCAGTATCTGCATATTGTGAAAGACCTGGGATCCCCTGCTTGCCCTAGCATAACTAACCATTTCTGCTGTCAGAAATCCCTGTGGACTCAGACTAAGGAGCTGGATGAGGATGGAATTGCATTACACAGGTTAGAAAAAAGTTATATACAGCCCTGTCCCTAACAGCAGAGGCCCTGTCTTGCCTCCTTGGCACAGAGGACTGCTGGAATTGTTGTCTTCAATACAGAAAAACGCAACATCATCTCTCCTTTCCCTGGAAATGGGTGGTTTTTATAGCATTGCAAAAATATAAATACAAGACAGGATTTTACTGTTGTGCAAGCAGCTTCAGTTAGATGCAAGCATAACTCTTGCTCCACTTACTTGCAGAAGTTGGAAATAAAGATTTCTTACCCTGTTCATATTTGGCAAAATAAATAATGTATAGAACTTAATACAGAACTTACCATTAGACAAACTAGGTTTAAAAAGACAGCAGAGCATTGCAACAAAAAGCACCATTAACCCTAGAAAACTGATATACCCTATAGGAAAGCTTGCAGAAAAAGCAAATTCACTGTTTAGGGTAAGTTAAAATGTTTGCGGAACTGTAGCTACTCTGTGGTCAGAGAGAAAACTTTATCCTTCAGAATAATCTGGTCTCTCTTCATGAGCGTGACCTTTAGTTCGAAGTCAAAACCTGCTACCTGCTTCTTTCTTATATTAAATGCAGTAGAACCCACAAGACATCCAACCAGGACGGATTGTGCTAGTCACTGAGCCATGTAGCTAATGAAAGGGCAGTCTTTGCCCCCATGGCGAGCAGCTGAAGTGTGAGACGAGAGATAACAGGTAGCTTCGACAGAGAGACATGGGAAGCACGAGGTAAGAGAGAGCTGATTATAAGTATGATAGCAGGAGCCACAGTGCTCCAACTGCTTGTGCTGTTACGCACTTTCTAAGTAGTGTGGAGAGGGGAGTCCCAGCAGTGGGAAAGGCCTTGGCTGTAGGTGTGAGGGGGAAAGATATCATGGCTGGAATTGAAGAAGGGACACAACACCCTTAAAGTGTGGACTGAGGCCTGTCCATGGCCTTGCACTTGTCTCCTATCCACAGAGATCCATGCTTAGGCTATGGGAGAACTTTGATGGAGGCACGGAGAGAAGAAGAGGGGGAAAATCTGGGTATGCATTGCTAGGTGACCTACCTAGTTTGAGGATGAGTAAGGCAAGGCACCCAACTGAGTCCTCTGCCACATATGCCATCTGCTTCGTGACAGTGTCACACCGTTGGCCTTGAGCTGACAAGGCAGGCAGGTGATGCCTGGGAATGAACCAGTCTCACTTGCCGCAAGGCAGTACAGGTGCTAAAAGTATCCAGTCCTTGGAGTTCAACTTACTGCTTTGGAGTTCAACTGCTTAGAGGAATCGGCACAAAACAAACTCACTGGGGACTGAGAGGGTTTAAGGGGCTCAGCAAAGGAGTCAGACAAGTCAGGAAAAAGAACCCATGCAGCAGCAGTGCTCACTCCACATGAATACGTGGGACCTCCTAGGCTTCACATGACTTTGTAACACAAAGCAGAAATGTTTGTGAGCTCTGCAACCTCCTGCAATGCACACATATTACATCCATGACAACCTGCAGTGAGACACAGATCAAACAAGAACGGGGAGGAGAACTTCTCCAGGAGAAACAACCCTTCCCGTCCTGCATGCACGACCCCTCCCAGAAGACCCGCACCCACACAACCTTGCCAAGAATGGCGTTCAGCCGCTCAGATTCACAGTCCACCACCACCAGCCTTTCCTTCTTTTTCTCCAGCTCCTGGAAAAGCATGCGGTAGCCCTCTTCTGTTGTCGTCAGGATGTTGACAGCTGTCACCTGCCAGTTCTTCTCAGCTGCAGTGTCCAGCACTTTCTGTAAGACTGACAGCCCTGTGATGGGAAGAGAGGGAGGAGAAGACAGCAGAGAGAGAACCAGGCTTTACTTGTGCACTTAATGGCATTTTTCCTTCCTTCTGACAGCCTGCACAGCTACCTCAAGCTGCGCTTGACACAGCATTGCAAAAGCTCAGCAGAACTGCAGTTAGCACTTAATAGTCTAGCATTGTACCCAAACACAGCTGGGCTAGAATTAATGACTCTTGCCTTTCTGTCCTAGCACAGGAAAAGAGGATGACTCTAGGCCTAGTTTTCCTTTGTAATCAGCAGATCAGTCTCGTTGATCAGGCCCTGCTGTGGGATTCAGATAAGAGCTCTAATCCCAGTCCTCTTGCCTGTCTCTACCCAAATCACTTAATTTCTCTGGGCCATAGTTTCCTTCTCATCTTTGATCTGTTTAGGCACTAAACTTGTAGGGTTAGGGACTCCCTCAGCAGTCACAATACACAATCAAATTCAGCATCCTTATCTCTCCTGGCAGCATCTCATCAGAAAACTTCATTATTTTTAGAAGGATCTTGCTTAAATTACATTCATGACTTTCCAGAGGAGATATACATAGTCAGCACCACCTTGGAGTCCAGCTAGACAACCCTGTCTACTGCAGATATTGAGGATATTCAGCATGCTCATGCCTCATGACACCAGAAAGCAAGGTGCTTTCCATTCTGCTTTATATGTTCTCCTTGTCTCTTGGGTCATCTCGTCCTGCAAGGGCTCATGATAAGTTCCAAGGCAGTGAAAGGGAAGGATGCTCACCTACATGCTGTCCTCCACAAGTCCTCTTTGCTCTCAGCCCCGAGCTTTAGAGGCATTTGAGAGCTGGGGAAACGCAGCCACAGAGCAATGAGGTCACTTGCCCTGTTTATGGTTTAGAAAGTTAGGTAATTACTTCCAAAAGCCCAGTGAAGGCTTTTTTCTTTTCTTAAGCAAACAACACTAATTAACACAGGGATCTCAGAGTTTTCAGAACTACCTGCCACAAATAAACATGCATACCACAGCTATGCGTGCTCATTTGAGGCCTTTACGTGCTCTCAGGTGAAACCTGAGCTGCTGTTTTTTCACGTTCATAAATGTAGGACTCAAAGTGGCTTTGAGCTGGGCAGACTACCGAAAGTGGGACCTCTTCAATATAAATCATCTCCCTGTTTGACACCCAAACCCCTCAGGATATAAAACATTTCACTTGTGCTGTTGTAGTGCAGGCCTGACAGTATGAACACAGATATAGTGGGTCAGGCTAACGTTTCAACTAGTCCAGCGTCCCATCTGCAGCCATGGTCAGGAATGGATATTTAGGAAAGGAATAAAGAACAAAGAAGGCATAGCGTGAGCCTTCCTTTAGCACACCTGCTCAGCCTCCAGCAACCCACAGGAAGGGGACTTTCTCAGGCAAAGACGGCATCTAGACCACTATGTTTTATCACCCTGTAACTCTCCCTGCTTACTTGTGACTTACCCCGGTCAGCATCATAAATGTACACGAACTTCTGCCAGCTGTAGTGTTCGATGACGTTGATAAGAGCATCCTGGAGTTCTGGGCGAAGCTGGAGAACAAACTGGTTGGACGTTTCGACGGGAAAGCTGGGTGTTATGAAGCAGACGTGGAGAGCCCCGCAGAAGGACGTGAGCATGTTGACGGTTCGCCTCTCATAAAATCCAAAGATGGCATAGACACCCTTGGAGAACTGCGAGCAGACTGGAGGAGCACAGGAAAGGGTTGTGAGAGGAGAACGACAAGGAAATTTGCCAAGGAAGCCACCAAAATAAGTCTTTTCTCTGAGATGAGCTGCAGTTTCTCTGGAATAAATCTCTTTCTCTAGGTCTGTGGGTTGGTGAATGCAACCCAGGCCACACAAAGAATGGGGTGCTCTGCTCTTGACCACCACAGATGTGCTTCTCTGATCAGCAGAAGGGACACAGGAGAGTGAATTCACTGTTCCCAGGGCTCTTCTGAAGTTTTACTGCTCCTGGGATGTCATGTGTTGTCTAAACAAGGGAATCCCTGAGCAGGAAAGCACTCTGGCACAGCAAGCCCTGCCTCCTTGGGACGGCTGCTGTCTGGCCACAGGAGCTGCTTTATTATGGGGGAGAAAGGCAGCAGCATGCTCAGCCTTGCTATTGCAACCCTGGATTTATTCATGGAGCAGAAAAAAAGCGTTTGCACCACAGCATGACCTTTTGGTGCCAGCGACTCCATGAGGAAAACGTGGCTTGACCTCAGAAGCCACGCCCATGCAGAGAGGGCATCTCAGCAAAGGTTCAGCTAGGTTCAATCCAGCCCCAGCACAGCTACAGTGAGGTCTGACCCCTGAGCACAAGCTGCCAGCACTGAGGTCCAAGACTCTGATACCTGGTCTGTGACAGCATCTGGGGACACTTCTGTGGCTCTTTTTGGTTTCCTCATAAGGAGACAGCCCGGAAGGCTGTGGACACAGTGAGGTGGCAGGGATGGCCTGGGAGATCTCCGTAGCGAAGCCCCGAGGGTGTGTGCTGGGTGATCCAGCGGATATTTGTGTCTGATCTCAGTAGTCAGCACTATGCTGTGAAGGGAGGGCTGTCTCGGTTTGAAGGCCTTCTCAGGAGAGCACTTAATGAGATGGTGGGAGCTGCTGGAAAAATGCCTCGGGATCTCAGTGAGGCAGAGAGAGCTAACACTTTGGGTTGTAAAATTCAGTCCCTGAGACAGTCAGACTCATTTAATATCACTCCTGTTTATGGCACATCCTAAGTTATTATCAGTAAATCTCCAAGCCGGAGGTGGTGGCAGTGACAGTACTTTCCCTATGCCAGAACTCCTGGCACTAGTGTTTCCTCCCGTTGTCACTTCCACTGAAGACCCTTGGCTGTGACATTTATACTGACTCAACGCTTCCCTCCCCACTCCCCAGCCCCTCTGCCAAAGTGCAGGGTGAGAAGTTAGATGTGACATTTTGGGGTCCCCTGGCAAGCACTCTGCATTGCTTGGGAATCCCTTGACCTGATTCACGCTGGTAGTTGCCAGTACCGTATCTTCTGCACATGCAGCTAGAGACAGGCTCCTAAATTGAGCTTATTCCGTCCTTAGCTGGGCTCGTTCCAAGCTCTGTCCCTCCAGCGGGGACCAGAAGTCACCTCCTACTGGCTTACAGCCAACCAGGATAAGATTGCTCTGTTCCTTACTTCTCAACCCCTGGCATCAAATATGCAGAGGGAAAAGCAAGGAAGCCAGCTGCCTACTGTGCAAAGGAAGCCTCAGCTTCCACCTAGCCACCAAAATGAAGCAGCTGTGGAGTGTTAAGAGCTGAGAACTGAATCTTGTGACATTGGTGGGAATTTCTGCTTCCCCTTGGAGCTGAATCCAGGTTTTGAGCAGCTCAGCTCAGCAAGTTTGTCCCCATGGTTATCCATCTTCTTTCCACCATGTGACATGCATGTGTCACTGGATCCAGGCTCTCCGGCTGCTCCTCAGGGTTCACACTCTCACATATCTCAATATCCTCCTCCCCCAAGAGAACCGGCTGTTCTGCAGGTCAGGAACTTCTTGCAAAGCCCAAATTATGACAGACACAAACCCCTCATCTTTTATTTTCACTGCAGTGTCTCTCTTTCCAATCAGCAATTGCGTCTGTATCAGCTGGAGTCACTGCCCTCATCATGGGACCGACACATTCAGAAAGAAACGCAGCAGATATGGATAGAAATAGTCTGAACATCATTTCCATGTGACTGGACCGGTGGGTCTAATGAGCAGTGCGATATACCATATGTGAGAGATCAGAACATGATCTCTGGAGACCCAGGCTTCAGATTCACCAAATGATTAAAGTGACATTCTCGAGGCAGCTCAGCAATCCAGCGCAATTAAAAATCCAGACAATAAACTTGGGTGGCTAGTTTTGTTTTAAGCAAAACATGGTTTTCTTGAATTTTATCTTCTATTTGAAATGATTCTATTATTTTTTAGACTTTTTTTTTTTTAACTCTGTGGCTCAGTCACGCTCAGGCAGCCCTCCTACACTGTTCTGAGACACTCGTCAATCCCAGCGTTTGAAACAGATTGCACCAAAGATGCCTGGGAGAGCGAACAGTCTTTATCATTAGTAAGTTTGGATAAGAACCCTAGCTCGCATTGTGTTTTCAGACTAAGAGGGGCCATGGATGAGGCAGATCATTTGGGAAAAAAGACTTGCTGAGGGTTATCACCTGAGGAACAACAAAGAAACTGATATGTCAATTAATCTGGAAAATGAAGAGAGTAAGAACTGGAGCCATCTTTCTGGGATTAAACTTGTTATAATGCAAGAGTGGTGGCCACACAGTGGTTTAAATCTCATGACTACTTCAAATTACAGATGTTCCAAATGCATTAACCCTGCAAAACTTAAAATAAGTTTCTTACCATTTATTTAATGCACTAAGAGGTAGTTGGAATTTCTTACTATTTGCTTTAATTGTTTTATTAAACAAATGTATTAATAATTGCATTTCATTCGATTGCTCTGAAGCCTTCCTAATACTATTTTAAGAAATGTAAATCTTGACTAGACGAAGCAAATACTTTCAACTCTTTTTTTTTTTGTTTGTTTTCCAGTAGGGAGGAAGCTCATCAGTTTCTCAGTAGTCATAAGTGTGTGATCAATGCCTTTCTAAAAATTATGAAGCCTAACAGGGATAAAGTTCATAGCAGAAGGCCTAAGAAGATTAACTTTTCTGGTCAATTAGGTGGTGATAATGCCACACTTTGCAAGCCTCATGCAGCTGGCTGTTAATAAGTAGAGGGCCACAGACAGGCTTTTCTTGTAGAACAGAGTTACATTTAATCTGGTAATTAGCTCTACTAGTAGAATTTGGACAGTTCAGCTTCTGATGTGGAAATTAGGTGAAAATTAACAGCAGAAACGTTTGCAAATCCAAGGATGTAAACACGAGTGAAGAGTGTTTACTTGGATAAAAATTCAGGCATTTGTGATGATTTGCATGTGCCATTCTTGGCCTCTAGGCTGCATGAAGGGAAAGAAGGACAGAGAACATCTATTCCGGGCTGTAACTATGCTATTATTTTTAAGTGAATTTGCAATTAATTACATAAAAGTTTGCCTCTAAACAGGCCCTCAGAAAATACATTTCATAGCGATTAAAAACCATGGCAACTACTACTGCATTCCCCCTGATCAGTCAGGGCATGATTATTTCCCTGCAACTGCTCACACTTGTGTAACTGATTTGGTTGGGACTTTTGGCTGGGACGTTCCCAGTGCGTGTTGCCCCAAGCACTGCTGACATCCCATAACCCTTGTCCTCTCGGCGCAGGATCTCTTGCTGAGGCTTTCTTGGGTAGTGCCCTTGCTTTTTGCAGAGGGCCATTCCACAAACAAAATTAGGTAAAGGCAGAGGCTGTGGTAGGCAGTAAAACCAGTCATCCAGCGTGGGAGCAGAAGAAAAGAGGGGATCCCGCTTATGTTGTTGCTGGGTCCCCTCTGCTAGATATCCATGCTAGATACCCATGCCCTTACCTTTGGTCCTCGTTGTCTAGGAGTCTGTCCTAGACATCTGGTTGCAGCTACCATCTTCTCCCAAGTGAACATGAGAGACTTTGCCCTTGAATTCTGATGGGGAAAAAGCACGCATGCTTCCACTCTCTGTGACTTAGGCTTAAAATCCTTAGACTCTGGGCTTTCTAGCCATACACTCTCTCTCTGATTTCTCTTTTCATATGGAAGTATTCAAGGTAAAACATTTAAACCTGAGAGCAGGAAACACTCATTCTACTGAAAGCACATGCAGGATGTGACATCTACCCCTAACCGGCAGTGAAGAGAAGCAGCTCCGGCCACTTTTACAGATGCTTCCAACATAAAGAAAAATACATGCCCACAGCTTTAAATTGCACAGTTTCACTGCAGAAGAGGAAAACAACAAAGCCATGTTGAGTCGGTATAAATTTCTGGAAGACATTGCTTGGCTAAAGCTCTCAGCCGGCCAGGGAAAGAGCAGATGCACAAGACTGAGTTCTGCACTCAGGATGGTCGGGGATATTTTGGAACTGGAGGTTTGATCTGGCCCATGGGAGAGGCAGATGCCAACTATATTAGATCCCTCATTTGGATTTTGGTAAAAACAGAAAGGAAACCTAAAAGTTCCTCTCAGAAATGCTAACCACAAAGAGGGGCTCAAACAGTCTTGGGAATGGAGTGGGAGGAAGGGCCAACAGGCTCTACAGAAGGATGGAAATGAGTATTTGGTGTCTAGGAGTGAGGATTTTCTACTGACAATCTGCAAACAGACCTGCAAAGAGGGAACTGCTCTCCATGGACAGAGCTGGAGAAGAAGCCTGGTAGGAGATCCTGGCAACTGCTCATCTGCCATTTCCTTTAGAAGTAGATTTTTCACCATTTCACTGAGTTTAAGGCTAGAAGGGGACATTAGATCACTTATAGTGACTTTTTGTATCTCATGGACCATTAAGTTTCACCCAGTTAGCCCTGGAGGGAGCCAATAATATAGTTCAGTTGAAGACATTTAAGTTCTCTGGATTCTCAACTGCTGTGTGCCTCAGTCAGAGAACAGGAGTAGCACACACAGCACTAATACCCAAAGCCCCAACAGTGGTAAAAAATCTAATTAAATAAAATATCCCCAGATGTTGCCCGCAAATGACCCATGGTGTCTGTTGCCGAAGGAGACAAAAAAGCTAGATGGTCCCTGCCAATGAAGCCTCTGAGTCCTTCCGGACCCTGGAGGAAGTCACATCAGATGAGCCTCCGGGAGAGAAGACTCTGCACCTTCTCCACATAAGCCATTCCTCTAATGCAAAGCTGCAAACGTGAGGATTGTCAGCAAACAAAAATTCCTGCTCTCCATGGCCAAGGCAGGCAGGGAATGAAAAGGACAATTTGGAAATTCCGTCTCCGAGACAAGCAGGGATCACTGAAACCCCAGACCCAACACACATAAGCCATAGAACTTACTCCAGAAACCAAATTAATAGATGCCTTTTAAAAATCTCAGGAAGAACATGGCCAGACTTTGAGTGAAATACAATAGTCATCTCAGTTTACGGTCTTCCGCGAGCTATTAAAGACTTGCTCCGCAATGCCTGCAGCCCCAATATCACAGGGTGGCACTTCTTTCATCTGCCCGAACCTCCTGGGACACAGGACCGAAACCCTCACTTGTCCAGATATGACCTTGAAGCAAGGCAAACTCATTGACAACAGTGGTGTCAAGGAGCAGTTCTCATGTGTCTGTCTTTGCTCACATTGGGTGTGTGTACATGTGTGGGAAAGAGAAGGGGGATGTGCATGTGTGATGTATTTTTAGCATGCCCTGCCTGGAGGCGACCCTCACAGTGATGGAGAACCTGACATCAGGTTGGCGAAGCCGGTGGAGTTTCGATGAAAGAGCGCTAGTGCCTGCTTCAATTAGGATCAATTCAGCTTTCCTCCCAAATGTTTGTCCTCACAGTTCTCCAATGTGGCGTAGGTGCCAGAGCGCATCTCTTCAGCACATCCCAACGACAGCATGTTCCCACAGATTTCTCTAGCAGAGGAAAGCCAAATAGATTCTGCACTCCCCCATCATTCCACGTATGTATTTAGCTGACAGCAGATATGTCCCATATATTGGATCAACTGCTAATCAGGCTGATGTGATATCACAAGAAATATATGTTTCTATTTCAAATGTATAAAAGATACAGAAGTGTGGTCCCTTCCATCATTTTCCTGCACTACTGCTGCTCCAGTTGTCTTGGAAGCTGGAAAACAATTCTGATTTCTACATCAAGATCTTCTTTCCTTCCCTCATATTTAAACAATACTCTGTGACTGAAGAGCTGCTCATCACTGTTCATGCTGACAGATTTAATTTTTAGTTAAATAGACCAGAGCATTTTAATGAAAAATTAGAAAGTAAAGAAAAAAATAAATATTTTGCAAAAACTAAAACATCTAACAGTGATACAGAGACTTAGACTGACACCTGGCTAACAAATGGCAAGTTTTCCTTGAGATCAAACTGGATTTGGGATGCTTTTTTTTTTTTTTTGTAGATTCCCGGGTATAAAGAAACAGAAATGAAATGGTGCTCTTACCAACAAAAACTAACAACAGGGCAACAGATCTTTCCTCAGGACTCTCAATCATTTGAGTGCACTTTTGAATTATAATCATGGTGGTAGAAGATAAGGGCACAGGAACCTGCAGTTGACTTTGACCTCTCTGTTAGTCAAAGGGGCCAGCTAAAAATCATGGCTCTTCCGCTTCTGTACTACACATCTTTACAATCCTTTTCCTTTTTCCACCGCTGTCTTGAAAAGTGTTTTTTGCCCAGCCTGACTATAAAATGGAAGAGAAAATCCAAAAATCAAAGGTCATAACTGGATCATTGAGCTTGTTGAAAAAAGGAAGGAATGAAAGATAAGTTGTTTGTCAAGACTTTCCCTGTTTGCTCTGCTTGTTTTTAAACATACAGTTACTTTGGGGATTGCTAGCATTTTGTTGAATCATGGAAAATTAAGAATTAAATATAGAGAAGGGTTTCCAGCCAAAAGTCAAACTATTTCCAAGGAATGGTGGCACTTTTAACATCAATGGAGATGTCACATTGTGTGCAAATTCCCAATGTGAAGTGCTCTGAGGTCATGAATGCCTTTTAACGGATCCTAGGCAAGAACCCAGAGGAGACACAGGCCTGTATCTCCTGTGACTTGGGACTTACAGGGTCACAAACCTGGATGTCCCCTTAAGTAAAATGTCAATTGAAAGTTGTAGTTTCTGGATAGCCTTTAAATGATGGCTAGTTATCAGAAAGAGAATAGCGATATCACTGGAAAGGAGATGAGGCCCATCTCCAGGTGCAGTAGGGGTTCAAATGGCTTTGCAAAGGAAGATAGTTTCTGAGGTTAGAATTAGGTTGTTCTAGTAGGAACAGCTTGGCTGCTGAGGGTCCTGCGGTTACCAGATCAAACTATGTGTAAGGGGAAACTGATTCAGTGTCAGCTCCACTGCACGCCTGCTATCTAATCATGACTTGGAACTTGGCCTATAAATTGGAGGAAGGGCGGTCTTTCTCTGAGACTCATCTAGTCCAGCACCTTGGCACAGAGACTGTCTCTTGCTACATGTCTGTGTAGTCTCATAATAAGGCCTTATTTTGGGCTCTGGGTGCTGAAGCCATGCTGCTACGCTGTGTAAGATTCATGCCTTCTCCCGCCTTTAGCCTTCTCCAGTGTCCCATTTCAGATCCACAGCTTTTCCAAAGCACTCCCTCCATTCATAGCCTTTTTAAAACAAAAGAGCCCTACAGAAGGACCTGGAAGCTCTTCCGCATTTTTAGGTTCTAATAGGGGATCTGACCTTTCCACCTTGCTTCTTTTTTAACATGATAGTCTTTTAAAAAAGATTCTCTTTCCCTGCACACCAGGGAAAGCTAGCTGGGGGTCTGGGGCACAGCTAACTGTCAAGCTGTCACAAGCAAACCCAGCTGGGATACGGTCCTGTGAGATCCTTTCATGGCACACTTCATAGTCAAAACCCATCAAATTTATCTGACAGACAGTACATCTCCTGCTCCCTGGAGCCCAGGCATGGACCACCTGAGGCTCTTGAGCCTTGCATGGCTTTTGAGCAGTGTGACAACTGCCAGACCTTTGCCTCATGCCACCAGCAAGCCTGCACTGGCATTAGGGCTACTGGGCAGCCTAGCTTTCTTGCTAGGGGATCTATAGGCTCTGAAAGATTCGCTATCCCTGATTTCACCTAACCTCCTACAATAGGAAAAAAACCCAAAAATTCGCCCTCATTGAGCTCCCCATGTCTGAAGCAGAGTCATAAATATTAAAGCAGGATTACTACAAATGGAAAAGTGACAGCTATATTAGAAAAGGACGTGAGGGATGAGAGCTGAACCAGTTTTGCTTTTGCTGCTTTATCAGACAGCCTTTTATATTATATTGGTCCTTCTGCAGACAGTGCTATACTAGGAAAAACTAACTACAGTAGCATGGCATAGCTTTCTGCTGGGGAGCACGAGCAACAACAGCGGCAAAGAACAAAGCACCAAACCCACAGCATGTTAACACAGTACATAGCACGCTGGCTCTTAGGTCAGCACAAACTAATTCTAGGCTGTAAGAGCTGAACTATTAAAACAGAGGAAAAAAGAGGGGAGCAAGGGGGGGAAGATAAGCAGTAGCAGAAAGCAAATGTGTCACATAAAGAAGAGCTCACTGCAGATGAAATGCATTTTTTCTTCAATAGCTTCTTTTCTTTCCCTAATGCGTTATATCCGTTCATGGCAGTTTTTCTAGACCTAGCCTGTGACTGTCTTCAGTGCAAGCCTTGGGTTTTGAAAAGTATTTTTCAGTGTCTGTCTTGAAGGTTTGTTGCTGTTTGGAATATAAAAGCCAGACTCTGGACTTTCCCTGGAAAGGTGATTCCAAGATGAATGTTTTCCTCCACTGGGGAAAGGAGGGTGTTACCTTCTGCATAAATGACTCCTTTCTTAATCTTTGTCCCATTAATTCTAACTTTGGTCCCATGTCCCCTGCTTCATAAAACAGCCGCATAGGTAGCCCCAAATTTGCTCTGGTCTGTGTTTTTGCAGATATACCAGTTTGGAAGCCAAAGTGATCTCTCAGTCTCTGATGTGCTCCCTGAGAGCAACAACGTTCCTGAGATCCATGTCGTTACCCCTAATTGAGAAAACAGTGTTTGGATAAATTTTCTCAGCTGTGCTGTTTCTGGCTTTTATGATTACTCCCTGCTCCTAATAACATCACTGTTAGCCCTTCCCTTAAGTCTGCTCCAGGCATGGAGTTCATTTATGATATATATATTCTTTCTCACAGGTTTGTAATGAAGACTAATCAAGATTGTCTGTAACAGCAATCCTCCATCAGTCTCTCTCCCAGGCCCATCAGCTCACTACCTTTTAATTTTTCATCACAATCATGCTTTGTGAGTCTTTGTCTCTTTTTAATCTATGTGATAAAAGTCTTTCTAGGCACTGAATACATGCTGTAATTTACACAATCAGGACCAAATTTTGTGATTTGGCAGGTGACTGAAGAACAGACTAACTTTCAGCATGGTTACTTCATGCAGAGAACCATGAAAATATGTTTATCATCAAGACAGGGAATCAGAACAACAGAATTTAGAGAGCAGGTCTGAGAGGGAACGTGTCACCTGGTTATCAGTGTCAGCAGAGGCTGGATGGCCCAGTAGATCCCCTCCAGTCTTGTGTCTATCTGTGGTGTTTTCTGTGCCTGCTTTAGGATCTCAGCCAACATTTAGTAGTATTGAATTGTGACCCACGTACAGAGTTCCTCTTTTTTGTTTCTAATAGTTCTCATGGTGGTTTTAAACACTTCCTCTTTCAGGCGTTAGCAAGATGCATGACACGCACTGAAAGCATATACCTGTTATACGGTACGGCAGGGCACGTGTGAGGCTTCGGATCACACAGCCTGGATCATTGCATGCAGATGCTCGTGCCGCAGGGGTGATATCACCTTATGCCCTGAGCCTGCTTTTTCCCATGCAGCCAGAAGGAGCACCTTCTCCCTTCTCTCTGCCTCTTTTTTTTTCCCCCACTCCTGCTTCTAAATTTCTAGCTTTTAATTGTTTTGTGCTACAGTGCATAAACCCTTATCCTTGCCTGCCACTGAGCTAACACAACAAATTTTAAGGTTTTGTTGACAACAGACTGGAAATTAACAACTTAATTTTTTCACATCTCATGTTTTTCTATTCAAAGGAGCCAAGCAACCTGACAAAACACACATACACACATGCACACCCTCTGCAACAAGCCCTCCACCTATCCCAAACCCTCCCTGGGCATATATTTACTCAGCTGCAAGCAATGAGCTGCTTGGTCTCAGGCATCAGACCTCTAATGCTCTTCAGCCTCCAAGGTACCTGAGCAAAGGAGGTGTTAAACACTGCTAAGTCAGATTGGACATGGCCCTAGTAAGTCTACCTTTTAATCCCTGCATTGGAAGCATATGAAAAGAGACCTTTATATTTCCTTAAATAGTGACTCCCTTTCCTGATAGTGACTGTCTTTAAATTGACAAGAAAAACACCCAAACAAAACCCTTTTTAAGCTCCAGCAGTGTGTTCACTTCAAAGGAACAAGGGGCTCTGGTGTGTCCTGCACCCCTAGGTGGGCTGAATGGGCACTGAGATGAGGTCCAGCTGGCTCAGGGTCATGCTTATCCCATCACCCTCCATGCAGAGGTACCTGCCACAGATGGAACTGTCACTCTGTATGTGCTGGTAGGATGCTGGGCACGATGCTATGAGGCCTCTGTGAGGTACTGTAATAGATACATTTCAAATAACAATAAAGCAAGCCAGTGAATAGCCTCCTTGGAGTAGAGAATTACCTTCCCAGCAGAGAGGAATGATATGGCTGGCTACCCATAGAAAGTAAAACAAAGGATAAGGAGGGACCTAAAGGGAGAGTCGGGAGGATTTTCCCCAACCTAATTGATCTTTTATGTAGTGATGAAGTCTTGTGTGTGCTGTGCCTTAAAATATTGCAGAGCCTGTGAGAGAGGCTGGCTGATGCAGGCTACCAGAGGGCACACAGATGTTTCCCTCTGGTAGAAATTTATTGTTGGCCTTTCTGGCATTTGACTCCCCATTCATTTAACAATAAAAGGCAGCAGACCAAAAGCGTAGGGTTCACGGCGTGTGGGAAAGTGTCTCCAACCTCACTTCACCACAGAAATACAGCCTCTCTGGTCCTCAGAGCTGGATCTAGGCAACGAAGGAAGAACTTGCATTTATCCAGGACAGAGTTCTTCTTCAAAGAAAACCTCTCACATACATGACTGAGTGTCTTGTCACTCAGTGTCGTGTCAGGCCTTACGGGCCTGAAGTGGGACGAGGCATTTAAACCTATCAGGTGTCTAACATTTTACTTATAAGCTTTTTTTTTTTAGTTATAAATATTAGGGCTGCCTAAGAGGCATCTGCTGAGATAGCAGAGCAAACTCTTCATGTGCCATCACTGCCTCAAAACCGCTATCTTTTCTGTAATAAATAGCGCCACTGGAGGCTTCTGAAAAAAGGAGCAGCAAAAGTACAATCCCAGCAAACTATACCTGGCATGCAAGGGTTAACGCTCAATAACTTAACCCTTTTGTATTACCAGGTGTATATTGTATGCACCTAAGGTCTGTGAACGCATAAATGGTTTTGAAACCCCACTCAAAACCTCAGCAAGGGTTGGGTTAGGTGCAGAATGACAAGTTCCTTTGACTTCTGAGAGTGCTGGCTTTTGTGGGTTTAAGTGCCTCCCTTGGTGGTTCTTTGCTATAGTCATTTATTGTAGGGTTTTTATTTTTATTTTTCACATTAATGTTCCATTCCATTGTGTTCATAGCTTTCTTCAGGCCTACTTAATGTCAGGGGGAATATTACCATTTCTTCCCTGTCATTAGAACAGCTTTAATCCTGTCTGCATTGCGAGGGCAATAAATGATAATAGCTACCAGATTTTTATTTCTGCAATGCTTCTGAGCACCAGGTTTTTAAAAAATCCCAAACAAACAAGTTTAAGCTTGGGATCTTTTAAACCTGGTGGGAGACTGTGTTGTCTGGGGAGCAGGAATGCATAACTCTGACAGATGGCAAGATCCGGACCTATGATTTGTAATTTTATGGTCTCTGGTGAAACTTCTGTGCAAATTGCTTGTTGTGGGTGGTGGAACAAACAGTTTACATGAAGTGCATCTAGCTAACATGCACAGATGGAGCCTCTACAGAGAGGTGATACTTGTTAAACTGGGGCTGGATGCAGCTGAAGTGTGGAGGGCAGCTTCCTTCTTGCGGGATGGACAGGTGTCCGTCCTGCTGATTGGCGCTAACGGCAGGGAAGGGGGAGCTGGCGGAGTTCTGCTTTCTGCCTCATAACTTCTAGGGTTAGACTTGGAGCTGTGATGTGAATGTGATCCAAAATACCAAAAGCCATTACAACCAGGCTGCTGGCTACATAGCAAGAACTTCACTGGAAATAAAGTGGAATCCAAGATTTTCCTAAATGCGTGAAATCTCTGTCATTTTACCCACATGCCAGAGGGGCCATTTAGAGCTACAATCGTCTTCTGATCCTTCACTAGGATCCTTAAAAATCATCTCCCCTAAAAAATCGGTCCCATGCTGAAGTGAACATCACTCGGCATGGAGGAAAGGGCCCAGAGGTGGAAGCAGCTGCTGAGCACTTCATCCATTATATGAAACCACCTTGAGCGCACACTTTTTGCCTGAAAGGCTTTTGGACAGGCAATTCATATTAATGTTAATGGCATTCAACACCAAATTCTCAGACACAAAGCATTATATGAATTGGTCTATGCAGACAATAAGTTAGGAATGTCTTTTCTTCTAGATGTTTCACTTGCATAAAATAGGGAGCTGCACATGTTCACAGGAAAGATTTCTGCTAGTAGAAAACCCCAGGTCCTCTCCTACGCTATGGTTCTCAGCCTAGTGGCCTAGGTGAAGATACCAGGAGCATGTTAGTTATCCTGAACATTCTGCACTGCCAATGGGACAGAGAAAAGAGATTAATCTCAACAAATGGGATGTGTATGTTGGGGAGAAGCGAGGAGCATCTCTTGCATTGGGAAAGCACTTAGATCCCTTGCTGACATGTCTAGCTGCATACAAACAACACCTTCTCTCCTCTACTAATTTCCATTCTGGAAGAGTTTCTAAGCGCATAAAGAAAGAGACTCTCTAGAGAGCTGCAGAGAGCAAGAGAGATCATGTAAAACATTCTGCATAAATGCAAATTGTGGGGAGGCCAGCCAGTGCGCAGGAAGGAAAGTTGTCAGAAACTTGGAGTCATTCATCATTCGAGAACAGTAACACTGTACATACACATGCAGCTTCTGTCTCAAGCAATTACTCAATGTAAACCAAAGAGTATAACATGATTTAGGCAGCTACTGAGAAAACCCCACAGCTTCTCAGCTGAAACTTTGCCCAAAAAATATTATTTAGGGAGAAAAGCTACAGCAAACTGGAGGATGCTAATTTGTACCACTTTTCACAAGTGTGAGAAAGACTCCTTCACTTTTCACCAGATCTTGTTCAAGTCCCTTGTGGATGTCACAGGGAGATGACTCCAATAAAATACACTTATCTGTGAAAATGGAGAGAGCTGCCAGCCACTCTGGGTCATGCAGGTCTTGAACAGAGAGACACTGGGAGCACTGGGTTTTCAAAGAGCAGAAACACTCCTTGGATTTAGAAAATATTTCTGAAGTGCAAGATACAACTGAGCCACGGTAAGCTTCACACATTAGGTGGTAGATTTGCTTCCCACAAGGAAAACTGGGAAAACTACACTGTGTAATTGACTCCAACAGTACATCCAAAGTGGGCACATGGATGGCTAAAGGCATAATTAAGCTAACTAGGTCACCATTTATTCCAGAAGCCTCCAGGGGGAAAGGAAGGAGGAAGTGTAGGTACAAGAGAAGTCTTCCAGGGCAGAGGCTGCTGCCACCAGCGGGCAAAACCACAACACAGACTTGGTCTGGAAAGAACAGGACAATAAGAACCATTTCTTATTGGGAAAGAACCAATTCTCTGGGACGGATTCCTCTGCCTCCAGGTGTGCACAAAAAGTCAAGGCTGCAATGTGAAAGCCTGTGATTTACACCTTCAGGATTCTCCTAGCTAAACCAGCGAGGGCTATGATTTTTTAATTATTTCTCTACTGCAACGCATTTTGAGTGCTGAATGTAGGAGTGAGGAGTGTGTAGCCTTCACTCTGTATTCCCGACCTTACTTTTAGAGAAGAGGTTAATTTCCCTGGGAGAGAAATGATTTTTGACTGCCTATGTTTAACATGGCTGTGAACATCTACAGCCACATTTCCTAACCCTTTGGTGTGAGCATTCCCCTGCACTATCAGTCCTGAGAGCAGAGTGGAGTCAATTGAGAACCTCAGTAGCATTTCCAAAGTGTGCTTAAATGACTTAGTCAACTACCGTTCCCCCTTAAAGAAGAGGTGTTGGAACAATTCTTAAGTGATTTGAGAAGAATTGGGGTGTTATGTGTGGGGAGGGGGCGGGGGTTGGTTGATGAGGTGTGCTAGAAGCCTGTGTGAACTTGGGCTTTGCAGCTTCTCATGGCACTTCTGTATGGACATGTGGCTATAACACCCTCACTTGCATTATCCTGCAGTTTCCCTTAGAAGGAGCGGAGTAGGGAGAAAAATCATCCACTTTCTGCCTGGTCAGAAAGAATGATCTATGTAGGGGCAGTATAAATTAGACAGCTAGGAATTAGACAGCTTACTTCAGTGTAGAGCTGTTGTCTACGTTACAGTCCCCCCTGGTAACTACATAGAGGCCAATGGAATTACACTAGGCCTAAATGTGGTCTAGTTTTGCCAGCTGGGAAATACAACATCTTTCCTGAGTGAGGCTGCAGGGATACAGGACTTGATTTGTGTGTGCAGTCAGCTGTGACTTGCTTGTAAAGTGGACTCGCTTCACGTCTGCTTGAGCATTGGTCGCCAAGGTCCTCCTCAGAAGCGTTGTCAGGCACGAAACCAAAAGGAATTTGTGATAAAAGACCCTTAAAAAACTTCTGACACCCTTATTGGAAAATCCTTCAAAGGAAATGTGTGGGAAATAACAGAAACCTGAGGAGATGTGAGAGCTGAGAGGGAGAAGGGGAATGGGGAAAAGGAGATCCAAGCTTTGGGTTCATTCATGGGGGAACAGCCAATCTAATTTCAAAAACAAGTTGGGTTTTAATAGAGAAAAACAAGGACGAAAGAGAGTGTGAAGGATGGAAAGGGGAGCTGGGTGGAGGAATGCTCAGAGATCCAAGGTTTTCGTGCCTATTCTCAAAAGGTGAGAGAGAGAAATGGGCTGTGAACTTCCAGGTCACTCTGTCTTTTCTCTCTCTGAATGAACAGAGACAAAAACACTTTGTCCCTCTTTGATGCTGCCCCGTCTTAGTTAAGAAGGGTTTTTTCAAATCCTACTATATGAAGTCAGGCAACCTATCCTCCATGAAGGTTTTGAACCTCATGTCACAGTTGCAAAGACTGAGGCACACATTTGTACAAGGCCACAAAACAATGATGGGGCAGGAGCCAAGTCCCCTCACACGTGGAGTTCAGCTGTGTCCACGGAAACACTCTCCCTCTCTTTCTTCTTCTGTCCCATCCGTAGCCAGAGAGAGAAGAGCTGGGAATCAGCTTGTCCCTTCAAAAAAGAGGTCCAGTGGTCTACTGCTCATTCCAACCAGCTGGACTGTTTCCACACAAAATGAGCATGAAAGCATAACAGAAGGACCTCAGTGAGCAGTGACTTACCCTGGACATCAACAGGCCATGAGGAATCACGTCCAGACATATGAGGAATCACGTCCAGACATTTTAGAGGAGCAAGAACAAGTGAAGCCCTCTGTGATGTCCCTGCTGAAATAACTGGACTGATCGGACTGCTACTCTGAAAGGGTTGTGCCTCCTGGTCCAGCTGAACGGCTCCTAGAAGTTCCCTTCTGCATGGGAGATATATGGAGTGGTAAAGAAAGAGTTCACCTTCTCCCAGACTTTGCTAGAGAGGCCAAGGAAGGTGAGCAGAAATGGACTAAGAAATCGGGTGTGGGAACACCCAAGCCACCTCTGCTCATCTTTCTCCTGAAATGCCCTCTTTGGCAAGGGACAAAATGGAGAATGGGCCCTGTGCCATGCTTTTCCTGCATGGTGCTCACTACCCCCGTCCCCGTTTGTTCTTCCCAACCACCTTTTTTGTGGTAGGGAACGTGCTGCCAGCAGAGCAAGGCAGCACAGCAACAGGTGCGATGCTCATCTCCAAGCACATGCAGGGCTTGGCACCTCACCCAAGACTTGGGGATTTTGTGACCAGCTGTTGAGTGGGCACTTTGAAATGGAGCTCACTTACTGGCTTTTAAACTAAACCCATCACAATTCCTCTCACAGCCCAAACTCACTCCCCGCTGCTGATCCATGCTAGGTTGAAGGTTTCTAAAAGAAGAAAGGCCAAACATGACCTCTGTCTTAAAGGCTGGAGACCTTCTTCTTTGGCTCTCTCTAGGTTATTTCATGATTTGTTAACTTTTAAAGCCAGAAAGCCATCTGATCGCAATGGCATTGCTTGACTTCCAGCAGAGCACAGAATTGGGTGCCCAGCTGGTGACTCTTGAGCAGAGCAAGCAGCGGTTTCTGGTCCATGCAAATCCCTTCCTGCGGGGCAGGGATGGCCAGGACCAGCAGCTCTGTGGGCCTCACTGAGAGTCCATTATATCTCCAGTCCCCATCTAAAGAACAGGGAGCCATTACCCTTGCTCACTCCATGAGCCATGTGCAACTTGCCCTGTGTCTCAGATAAATGAAGATGTAGGAGGGGAAGTTGACCACTCTTGCATAGAGCTTTCCCTACGATTTCCGGCATCACATTGAAATACCTGTTATTGGAATACAGTGTATTTCTAAGAAGGATACATAGACTCCATTTTATGGAGAATCTTCTCTATATTTGGGGAATTTTCTTCTGCAGGAAATTTTCTTTGGTGCTAAAACTACTCTTTATTTCGGTTTGGAAGTCTCCTGCGAGAGTTTCTAGCCATGAGATCTTCTTATATTCATATAGCACCTAGCACCTAAGGGAAATCTCAGACTATAGCTAAATAGCTATAGTAAATACTTTATAGCCTTCTTCCATACAAAATAAATATATTCTTGCAAGCTACAAAGCAACTGATCAGGCTTTCAGTGATCTTCCATTAACTAGAATACAAACATCCAAATGGTCTACTGGACAAGCAAAGGATCAACATTTTTATGAAGAAAAGTCACACTAGGAACCCGGCTATTTCAGTCTATTTTATCATAAAAAGCTCAGTACGCTTTACTTTAAATGTTTCTGAGATAAATCTAATGCTGATGGAAATGCTCCAATTCAGACATATTGCAGACAATAAAGCTAACTGAAATTTTTCTGAACACGTTTTTTTCCCTCTCCAAATGAAAACTGAGGTTTGATCAAAATTAGGAAGTTGCTGATTTTGACGAAACACCCTGATTTTCTAATCAGGCATAAAAAGCATAAGGGGGAAAAGTTTTAGTGTTAAGTCAGGATGTTAAAAAACAAGATAAGTGTCAGGGTGAAATCAACACTCCTCCCCTGCCCCCTACCATAAATTGCTCTAAGATTGCTGCCAATACCCTTCCTACTTAGAGGAGACACTGTGCCAGCAGTCAGGCAGAGCAGCAGAGATAAAGCTAAGGTGAGAGAGGGAGAAGAAGGGGTCAATGGAAATTTTGCCAGTGTTCATGCTCAGCTGCGGGCTGCAGGCATAGCAGCTCCCAGAGCCCTGTTTCCCAAGGAACAGTGCTGCAGAAAAACATTTAAAATGCATTTGCCGAGCACCTGGACAGCCTCTGCTCAGCTTGGCCCCAGCCCTTCGTCTCGCCCCGCTCACAGGGTGACGTTTCCCACTGTGTCAAAGGGCCGCAGTCGCCGGTGGTATCGGAGCCATCAGCCTTCTCCTCCCGGCTGTCACCCGGCTGCTAATCCTCCTCCCGGTACAGTAATACCTCTTACTGTATTACAGCTTAATCCCCACCTTGTCATCCACACCCTAAGCCCTCGGTGCCAGGCTCAGCAGTGCCCCGAGGTCCTTCCCGCCCAGAGGGCACGGCCGTCTTTTTCCCCAGGCGACTGTAGCCCTCGTCCTGCAGGCACAGGACTCTTGCAGTGTCACTGTAGCACATCCCATGGCCACAGGTGCACATGCACTGTCATGAATGAGTCCCCTGCGGGCGGTGAGCGCAGGTGAGCACAGGCACACGCTTGCACTCCCGTAGTGTGAACCCTCCCCAAATCCCTTTTGCTACACACTTAACAAATCCTTCTCGCCACGTCCCACCTGAACACGCACCCCCTTGCACACGCACACACACGCACACTAATCCTTCCATTAGCTAAATCCCTTCTTTTCACGGTGGCGTTCTCGCGCGCAGCAGTCCTTATCGCCCTGCACACAGACGCAGGAGCTCGGCGCTCTGTGTGGCACACGCCGCAACCCGCTTATCTTCTCTCTCTGATACACGCGCACACTTTTTCCATGCAGAGACTAATCCTTCTCAGTGTCACGTACCTCAAAATCCTTCTTACAACGCCCCCTCACTCACTGAGTAATCCTTTTTAGGAGAGTCTCGCACATGCAATCCTCCTTGCAATATCCCTCTACACACATGCACAGCCGCATGCAGCATCTCAGAGTGTTTCACACGCACAGGAACTTTTTTGTACGTCATACACATACCGTTATCCTCCTTCCTGAAGCACATATTTTCCACCAACTCCGACACATGCATGTGAATCTGCCTTCCGTGCACTAAAAAGATTGTTTTATACCCAGAGCAACTAATGTACATAAGATATGTGGGGGTAAAACCCCAGATATATGGGTAAGTCTCCAGGAAAACAGAGAACTTGACTCAGAAGAAGAGGTTAAAAAGATCTGATGTGTTTAGCACAGGAAAACAAAGGCTGAGAGGGGATAGGGCTGCTGTCTATAAAAACGTCATGGGGTAAACACTAGAGAAGAGCTATTGATGCTAAAGGACAACATTGGCACGAGAACAGGCGGGAATGAACTATTCATGAATAAATGCAGGCTGGAAACCACAGAAAGATTTGTAATCATCAGAGGAAAGAAGCTCTGGAATTGCTTTCCAAAGAGAGCAGTGGAGCAAAAACAGAGCTGGTTTTCATCTGGAGCGTCAGTGCTCGTTGAAGAGAGAGTACAGCCCGGTGTCGGTGACCCAGAGGTGCCTTCCCAAGGTCCCTGAGCTGCTCGAGCTCTGAGCCTCACCCTCTCGCACCGGCACACTGAGTATTTGCACTGCAGGAAACCCGTTGCACAAAAGCACTTTGTTCCTTGGCTTTGTGTCCTGCACTGTAGAGGTAGGAAATCCTGCCCTCTGTGCCTCGGAGAGGCGAATCTCACAGTACTGATCCTACATCTACCGGCCAGCCTTTTTGGTGGCTTCCTAACAAATATTGCAAGCTGGCCCTTTTTCTTGTGCCTGCAACACGAGCGGCACAGCCAGAGACGAGGAGCAGAGGCCGAGCGGCGAGTGCTCTGCACGGTGCGGCAGCACGCGAGGTACAGGCGCGGGAGCCGGGAATCTATTCTGATCACTGAGGCGCAGAGAAAACACTCTCACATTTTCTCAGCACACATTTACCTTCCCGGAGTCTCCCGCCTCCACTGTTTGGCTGTCTCTAGAGACACCGAACACCTGACATGTCTGATAGGAATTACACATCTGTAATACAGATACAAAAAATCACAGGGAAGTGAATATTTAGTGGACTGGAAGTGTTGCTGCATAAGCCATTATCCTCCCAGGAGCGAGTGCGCCTAATGCTTTTCTCTCTTACACACAGGTAAGGCAAATGAAGGGGATGCTGGCTGTGCCGTGCGAGAGAAGAATCAGATAGAGAGGTGCCTTCCATTTGCATAGAGATGAAACAACCTCTTCCGAAATGTGTGTAAAAAATGAAGGCGTTCAGACGTTTCTACACGCAATACAGTATCAAATGCGGAGCTCAGCCCTGCAGGACTGAGCCATCTCTGCTTCTGCCGAGGTCAATGACTTTTGAAAGACTCGACGTCTGGGTAAACAGAGTAAGGCATTGCTTAACGCATGGGTGCAAGCCCAGGGTGCGGGTGCCGAGCACCCAGCAGGCAGAGAGGGGCGCAGGTGCCACTGAGGGTGCACGAAGCCCGTGCAGAGCTGCAAGAAGCCGTCGGAGCACATCTCCCGAGAGCAGGAGGAGTAAAGAGGAAAGGCGGGGGCAAGGGTGGGAAAGGGGTCTCACCGTTCAGACTCCTAGGTTCATCTAGGAAGTTCACCTAGCTTTTTCAAAACTGCAGCTCGGTCTCTTCCTAGAACCGTGACCCTCAGAAGAGAACACAAAAGGAAAATCTGGCATATAGAGCTGCCTACCTACTTCTTCCTCACAAGAAGTCACACACAAAAAAAGCATTGTCAGTGTTTTTTTATAAGGGAAATTTCAAAATGAAACAAGAATATTTAGTTTAGTGCTGCTTTAAGTTGTCTCAAATTATTTTCTTTTGGTAAGGGAAACTGAAAAAAATAGCTTAAATTTCCTTACTCTAAAATTTCTATTCCTTTTCTCTCTGTGCATGGAGAGAAGAGGGAAATAGAGAGAAATATGAAAATAGGTGGAGACTGGCATTACATAGTGTTTTCTTTCTGTTTTCCAAATGGTAGGTGGGAGGTAAGTGGCAAACTGGTAAAAAGGTGTGAGCATACATAGAGATCTCCACATTTACCTTTTATTTCAGATTGCAATGGCAAAATGATAGTAAACATTTACTGAAACTGCTGTTTTCTTGAGGGGGAAAAATCTTTCATGACAAAGACTCATTTTGAATGGGAACATTTTCTACACGTTTTCAATCATTTCTAGCCAGAAATCTGTGATTACCTGGAACGACGCGGGGTGCAGCAATGGCTTGGTGTAGGGGGAACTGGGGTCTCTTTCTAACGGTCCGCAACAAGACGCTGGGAACCAGCCTCAGCCACGATTCAGCGTGAGCTAGCTCCTCACGTCCCTCCAGAGCGCTCTGGAGGGGAGCCCGCCAGACGCGGCATTGCGGGACAAGCTCTTGCCCAGGCAGTACAGACCTCTTCACCAGCGCTTGCCACGCTTGGCTTTACCTAAGAACAGCATAGTTACTCCTAACTAATTGAACAGTCAGTACTCCGGGCAAAAAGTACACATACCACAGGGCTCAGCCCACAGAAGCCCACATTGGAGCCTTTTCTGTTGCAGGCATGGATTTAGAGCACTGAGGTTACGTACAATTCAAATAGCATAGCTCAGCCTGGGTTTGGAAAGAGCAGATCAGTCCCCGAGCTGGGCTTAGTTACACCTCATGACTATCCACAGCTAATACGCAGCTTTCTTTTTCCCCTTTCTGGAGGGGATCCTAGCACCCGTCTGAGCAAGGACAACGTTGTGGCCCCATTCATGCAGTGGGGGAGCTATATCTGGAAGATATCCCAGAGCCTTCCTCAGAGGAGAGACAGAGGGGTTTCGTATCTCCTTTCATAGCACACAAAGAGCACAATAAACCAGGTCTCCAGGCACGGTGATTACAGGCCTCACATGTATGAGGAGGACAAGGTTTCTGACTCCTGGGATAGGAGAGATTAAATAAGATGAACGCCTGGTGTAGTGAGTTCTTGAAAAGCTGCCAAATTTTGTAAAACAGTTCAAAGGCACCAGAAGACTGTGCCGTCAAATTGTATGGGGAGGAATGCTCAGCTGGTCACTACTGGCTTCGTGATACTGGACTCAGGCCCAGGCTGTGGGATTTCTGTTTGCTCATTTGTTAGAAGGTGAATTAATGTGCACTATACCTCATTTTCCTATTTAAAAAGCCTGTGCTCGGTATGAAAGGGGGGAAACCAGTAACCAGACCGAGAAGAAGCAAAGGGAGTACAAGTGTGAGGTGGGATAAGTCAGGGACAAGAGATGAGATCAATGATCGCAAGACAACTCTGCCAACGTTAGCTGAGGATTGGTCTCTCTTTCTTTCCTTCGAAATGTACTCTCTCATCCTCTTTTCTTTGCTCCTTTTATGAACTATATGGTATTCACAGTGCTAGTCTCTGATTTGTTTAGTTTATCCTCTCATTCTCTCTTGGATTTTAGTCTCTCTGCTCCAGTGCTCTCTCCCTCAAAAACTTCTGCATGAAACAGAAAACAATAACGTTCAACAAATCGTCAACTATAATGATGGTGGCACTGAAGATGAGAGAGATTATTCTTCTACTCCAGTAAAAAGATTTTTAGCAAAAATTTACAACCTGCAAAGAGGAATAAAGGGACCGGATTCCAGAAAACCGTTAAGTGATGAAACTTGGTTAAAAAAAGACAAAACTAAAACCATAGTGTATGAAATAAACAACTCATGAGTATATGAAGGTAAAAAGTAAACAAGCTAAGAAGGTTCTGTAACAGGGATAATATTTTAAAATCAGTATCACTCAAGTGGGTGCAGAAAATGTCAAGGAGCAAACTCAAGCAAGAACTGCTCAAACGCTAGGAAGGACAAGCATTGCAGCCTCAACTGCCTAGTCTAACTTAATCCAGAAAAATTGCCTGTAACAGGTGGAGTTCTTTTGGAACTGAAATCATATTTCACTGTCTCTCTTTTATGGAAATTATATAATTCAGCTTGGCTAATGGAATTAGGGACATATCACATATTTGATTTTTAAAAGTCTTAAATGATAGCTGGGACTGCTTGGGGCTCTCCGATCTCAACTTGGGTCATTGCTTCTAGAGAAGGCAAGTGCTTGAATACAAGACTAAGAAGAACAGAAGTATGGAAGTTTCAATATTTTGTGATAAATATTAAATACCTCGTTCTGAATCCTTCTGTCCCAAAACATGACATTGCCTCTTTATGGAATGACATGAAACATAAACATCCTTCATACTCCTGATGTCTCTTAAAAAAAAAAAAGTGGCATTTGCTAACGAGGCCATAAATATTGATGACTTTCTCAGGTCCCCCAGAGCCCTATCATTTCTGCAACTGACTGATTAATAATAGATTAAACACTTTAGATTTGCTTACTCTGGGCTTCGTAACTTTAAGTGCATCTGCTGCGTTGGTAACAGAAGGGCCTGGGACTGATGGGTCTGGCAGACTTTCAATAGAGGAATATGGCAGCAGTCTACAAAGCTTCAAGGGCCAAAACTCAACCAAAATCTGTAGAGGGACATCAGAAGCTTAGAGTAATTCAGTGAGAAGCTTCAGAACGTGTTTACTACAGATAAGATTTTATGTCTTTGGAATATCTGCCGTATTTACTATGTTATGAGTCCACATGACATTACACGGTAGACATAAAATAAACTTTGCATTCGTAATGTGCCTTTCATTCAGTGAGCTCAAAGGAGCCTTTGGCTGTGTTTTCTGAAGGGCCTGTTTGGGCTGGTTTCAGATGTGCTTAGCAGCAGCGATTGGTCAGTACCTGCCAGAAACACACTTCAAGGGCCTTTTTGGAAGTCAGACGATGAGTCTGTATCAAAGCTGATAAAGGAACCAGGTGTTCCTTGCTTCTAAGCTCATGCTCAAATCCACTGGAGGCTGCTGGCTCAGAGGATTTGCTCTAGCTCTGCAAGCCATGAAACACCAGAGAAAATACCTGGTGAGGCTCTCCTTGTTGATATAATTATTAACCTCATTTACAGTGCTCTGTGAAAAGGATCTGCAAGGCTGTATGGAAAAGTCACATCTGTTCTCTTTAGCCCTGATTTCAGGGTGAGTTTTGCTGCTCACAAGTGCCTGACATCCCAGCAGCATTGCACAGGGGTGTGTTTGATAACCTTCATCTTTAAATGGGCAGAACTGGCCAAATCATTCAGGGATGTAACTGTGCTTTGTGTTGAGGCCAAATTCAACCTGTGTGATTTTGATGATGAAAATGACTCCTAAGATCCAGGTAGGTCCTCTACTCCCAAGCAAAGGGCAAAGACATGCTTCATTGCACAGAGGACCCTCTACCCATTTTTAGTGTGAAACTGAATTAAATACACACAGTGGTAGAGGCAGGCTGCGCTCGTATGCTGCTGCTGGGCCACGGTGCTCGAGAAGAGGACCAAGGGGAGTCCATGGGGCTTGCGCTTTCCTAGTAGGAGGATCCTCCAGGCTGATTCCCCCATGAATAGCCTGCAGAGCCACTGAGGAGGCTTCGAGCACTCTGGGCTGCTTTGCTTGCTCTGCTGCTCCTTCTCCCTGGCTCTGGGAGAGCAGCTCTGACTCGCACCTCTCTCTTCCCATGGAGCTGATACACAGCGAGCTGCTTTGTCTCAAGCCAGCCCAAACCCTGCAAATGTGGATGAGGTGTTTCAAATGATAACAGAGGAATACATGGAAAGATGCCTCCTTTGCGTAGGCGTCTGAGTGACTGCCTCTCTTTGTCTGGATTTTCTGCTTTCTCTTCAAGTCTTTGCAAACAATTCTAAAAAAGTCAAAATGAAGTCAGAGCAACTGCCCAAGTGCTCCACAGAAAATCATTGCCGTTCAGCCCTCTGCTCATACACATACGCAGACACAATATAGCCCTGTCCAGCAACACAGCTAAATACATGCCTAAGTCTAAACATGAGTAGAGATTGAGAAGTCACTAGCTGGGATTGCCCTGTTTCCTGCCTCCCGCCTCGGTGTGGTCCCCAGGAGCCTTGGTGGACAGCCTGGCCAGGCGTGCTGAGCAGCGCAGCACAGCACTGAGCTCACCTAGACACACAGGGCTCTGCACGCTCTGGGGCACCGGGACGTATCCTCACCTGAGGCCATGCTTGGGGGCTCACTCCCACCAAGTTCACTATCTTTACTGTCTGTGTTTCTGTTATAAATGCAGTGTATATAGACTCTCCGCCCCCATTACAGTAGCATTACAGATTCATGTGTACCCTTCAGTGAAATGTGTAAATAGCTTCTGTGGGTTTTCCTTTTGGAAAGCATGGATTGTTTCAGATTTCTTTTCTTCCTAACAAGTAGGAGCTTCTGTTTTACCACACTGATCTGCAACTATGTTTTCCTTGATGTAAGCTGCTCTGTGCCCAGAAGATATCTCTAACGAGGAACAGTTAGGCAGGATTACTGTGCCTCAGAGAAGAGTGTCAAGGGGAGGAGGGCAGCGCAGAGCTCGAGTTGACTTTGCCATGGAGTAGCTAAGTGGTTCCCTACCTGCTTCCCCACACAGAAGCACCGGTGCTGTGCTGGGGGAGCTCATTGCTCTGCAGCAAATGGATGGAAATCAACCATCTACTGCTTTGTGCTTCTCAGATCAGGGCATCTGCAGCGTGCACAGATACAACGAGCCGAGATCGCCACAGCAGGACTGCTCAGCCCAGGAGGCTGGCAGTAGCGATGCCTCCCGCAGAATGCACAGAGCTGTTCAAAGGGGCGGGGCAGCCTTTTTTAGACACCTCGAAACACAACTTATTCAAGGACATGCTTAACTGGCGTGAAAGCCCATCCGCAGTCCTATTAGGATGATGCTCCATGCAACATCAAAAGAGGTGTTCTAGAGAGAAGTGATACCAAGTGCAGAGGAACAATCTTAGTAGGGAAATATGACGTAAAAAGACTTCACTTTGACCCTTCTCCCAAGGAATTAGTTAACTCCCAACTGGTGTTTGTGGTCTCGACAGATGCAGCCCCAGAATTGCAACCCCAGGCCGGCACATGCAGTTGCAGAGAGACGCATTCACCTGGCTGCTAACATGGGAAATGATCACAGCTTCAAATATAGAGACATCAAGATAAGAGCCATCCCACTGGCTGCCTCTTTCGGGCTTTGCTCCTGGAATTAGAAAACTGCCTTTTTATCTGGGCTTCATCCCTGGGGAGGTGAACTACAGAGCTAACATGCTATGGATGTTTTAGGCACAATGTTCCTGTGCCATTTTGCTGAACATTAGGTCAGCAGCTATTTGGAAAGATAGGAATCTCAAAAAGCCTCTAGAATCGCCACTGAAAATTTTCCTGACCACCCGCTACCGGTTGGGACGCAAACCTTTGAAGCAGGTTTTGCCCAGGTGTTGGTAGCAATCTCCTTTCAGAAGAGAAATAGGAGGAGGTCTTTGTACGAAGCATATACCACTGTTTATATTTATTCATTAGTTTGCATACCACTGTTTCTACAGCAGCTCTGAGCTTTCCTAAGTGGTGAACCACAGGTCTGATTTCTTTTTATATCGCTCCTCATCTAGCTTTTTTTTCTGTAGAAAAGAAGCCAAAGAAAACATGATGTTGGATTTTTAGTCCCTTACCCTTGGGCCTCATTATCCCTGTCTCCAACCTTATTTATTTACATTTCAAGGGAGAGGTTGGCAGAGAAGAGAAAACATGAAGGCTTCATTGCATACTCTGATCAGCCACAGTTTTCTCTGTGTACAAAATCCTGCATCTCATTCTGCAGAGACAGGAGATGTGTCATGAAAAGAAACTCATGGACTCTGGATTGCATCTCCTTCATCTCCTTATCTGAACATGGCCTGCCTTATATTTATATTATTTCTCTTCAAAAACAAGCTCACCAAGAAAGGACCTACCAGTGCTCCCCCCAACCTCTCCACCCTCACGTTCCATCTCATCTCTTCTCACTCTTTCTCATCTCTCATTTTTTCTGATCTTCAGCAGGGAGGAGGTGAGGAAGAACAGGGTTCGTGCTTTGCCTCTCTCCTACTTTGAACCAGTTCACATTCAAGCTGCTCCTCACATTCAAACTGCTCCTTCACAGCTCTTATGAACATTTCTTCCACAATACATTAAACCTTTCCTTTTAAAAATACTGAAAACACTTGCCTTGCTTCCAAGCAGCTAGTGGCAGAGGAAAGTATCTCCTTGCATGTTTCCACCATTAATTAAAGTGCACGGCTAGCGTGCTGCAGAGTGGCCACTTTTGTACCTACAGTGAAAGACCGAGTGCCCTCAGGATAGGGTATGTCTGCAGGGAGGGAAAAGAGGAAGAGGCAAGACAGAGAACCACCGCCTCACATGACCATCCTCTAATGTTCACATGTGTCTTCTCCACAGCCATTGACACTGCAGAACATCAATGTTACTTAGAAGACACATCTGAATATAGAAACTCTTGGAATAACTCCACCATGAATAAGCATGCAGAAGATCCCAGCTCCCCATAACTTATCTGTCAATCCTCAACAGCCTCTATTCTTTCTGTCTCTGTCTCTGTTACCTAATTTTCCAGCTTCCTAGCAAACCAGAGGTAAACATTATCAAAAAGTTCTTTGTCCAGAAAGCCTTTGCCCAAAGCGGGAGAGAAGGAACTCCTTGGCTCTGAGTTGGGCCCACCTGTGGAGTCCTTTGCATGCAGTTCTGGAGCAGGACTATGTCCCTTCTGCACTGGTGCCTGGCCAAGTGTCTGAGGCTGCTGGATTCTCCCAGGCCCAGTTGCTGCCTCTCACTCAGGGCCTCCATGTTCAATTGTAGAAAGCATGGCCCTCTCTGGCTGCAGGACCATTGATTTGCTCATGATCTTCCTACCTGCCTGACGTCTCGGAGGAACGAAGCAGTGGTCTCTACTGAGCTCCTAGCTGAAGCTGCCATTGCAATTAGCAGTGTCCCCTCCCCCTCAAGCATGCAGTGTAATGGGAAGGGACCTCACTCATTCACAGGAATAACTGAGGTTCACCTCCTACTAGCCTTACTTCTACTGTGCAAATTTTGCCCTACCAGTAACTCAACCAAGGCCAGTGAGCTCACTTAGGAGAAAGGTGGCAGTGAGGACAGAAATGAGGTCACAAGCTGGGCCACAGGGAGCAAGCTGGGTATTGCCACCCTCTTACATGACAGCTGAGAGGGGAGGAGGCATGGCCAGTCTGTTGTGCGAACCACGGAGCAATCTGCTATGCGCAAAAATGCCAACCACGCACCTGCCTCATGCTTAGCCCCGGTATGAGTGTGGCTTGGCTGGCAGACTGAGAAGCACTGCTGAAGTTAGGTTAGCTCTGCACAGGGCCAGGGGAACAGGTAACTGCATGTTTCATTGTGCCTCCCAGAGTCCTCCTCCCAGTATCCCATCAAATCTTACAGCAGATTTGCCCTTGAGGACGCTCACTCTCTCAGAAGGGTCCTGCTGTCAAACAGTGCCCAGACGCAGGCTCCCAGCCCTGCCTGCCCTCAGCGGCCTCCACGGCATGTTGCTGTACATGTCAGCATGCTACAGGCTGTCTGCAGCCGTCACCATGAATGCACAGAGCACAGGTTAGGGGCACATCATGCCTAGCTGTGACCCAAACATCTACAGCCTCCTCCTGCTGTGACTCCTAGAGCTTTTAAACAACTGAACACAGCCTGAAGGGAAGGAAAAAGCACTCAAATTATTGCTGGTGGCATGGAGAATCTCAGAATTGGCCCTTGCTAAGCAGGACTGCCTAGTGGCATGGGGTCTTCTCCCGCAGAGGAGGGCTCAGGACCTTACAAATTACAAGTAAGGCACAGACTGCAGCAGCCCCAAACTTCCAGGCCAACGCTTCCACTTTGATCCTACCAAAAGTAGTTCGTGCTGCATTCATGCTAAGTTTCTTGCATCGACATCAGCGTATTTACTCAGGCCTCTGCAAACACCAAGTATGGGGAATTCCTCACTGTGGCTTTACAAAGCGCAGAAATGTGCAGGATTGCCTTTTTCAGCCTGTAGATGATCCTGGAAAAAAGCTCTGGTCTGGCATCACTTCAGAGGAACCCAGAAACAAGAGCTTCTGGGTTCTATCAGAATTGTCACCATACTACAACTCAGGATTAATTTCCCTATAACCTGCAGGATCTGAAGTAACACAGGCCCATGCTTTCTACAGTTTAACATGGAGCAAAGAGATGCAATACTACAAGCTTTCTGCTAGCCCACCCAAGGAAGGATCCCTCTGCAAACTCAGCCTGCCCCAGGGTAACACGGAGAATGCCTGCTCCCTGCTGCGACCCCATTAGGGAAGATCCTCCAGCAACTAACATCTCCTTTAGTGTCAGCTTTTGGCATTTTTTAAGGAGACATGGCTTAGTCCCAGGCTCTTTCCCCTTATCCATCACTAGGGAAAGGTTTCAAGTAGTTTCTGGACATACAGTGCCATAATTACTAACCCACATTTTTTTTTTTGTTTAAACAGAACATTCCTCTCACTTTCAGACTTCCTCCAGGCTGTTTTTTGCTGGGTAATTTTTTTAATTAAAAACACATGCATTTTTCAGTAAGAAATTTCAATAATTGAGCTGCAAGGAACTCCTCAGATGCAAAAACTTGATTCTGCAAGTGCCCTGAGGAAACAATTTGGGAAATCCGCACAGCAAACAACTGGGAAAATAGGTGGAGAAGTTCCATCAACAGGATGAAATATTAATTAACAAGAGAGTGACTTTTGGTAGCAAGAGAGAGAGATTCATATCAAACCTGATGGGAGACTGCAGCCACTGCCTGTGTGGAGCCAGGCAGGAGAGCTAAAATGTGACAGTTGCACAGTTGCTGATGGACACAGGGGTAAAACCTTCAGTACCGTGTTTAAGTACAATAATTTCGCATTTCCATTCAAGATGGAGATCTCCAAATTGTGGTGTTTGAGGTCTCACATGCTACTATTTCATTTCCATAAATCAGTTTCTGTCAGCTGCCATCTAAGTGGAATTTGTGCTTAAAGTGGTTTTGCAGGAGATGTTGTGATGGCCATAAAATCATTTACACAGAAATAGCATTTCTTCAAAGATTTAGCCCCTCTATCTCCCTTAAAAGCGCTGATGCAAATTCACAGCAGTAACAATTGAGGTGAAGCGCTTTACATACAGTACCTGCAATGTCACTTAGGGATTCTTTTCCATGAAAAATCAACATGGAGGTTTCACCACTGACTCAGGGAGGTAGGCAGTCCTAACCTCCAGTCTCAGCACAGGGCTTGCAAGAGTGAATGAGGTCCATAAAGTCCCAGCTCCTGCACTCACGTGATTATGATTCATATCACCTTTTCTTCTTTTTCAGTACAGCCCAGACCTTCAAATTTAGAGGGGGGAACCCTAGAGTTTTCAGTACTAAAAAAGGAAGATTAATTAAAAGAGCCTCAAATTCACTCTATTATTTAAAATGCATGACTTTTTAAACAAGCTTATGGTTTTGGGAGCCTGTTATTAACTGAATGCTTCCAGGCAGCGATACCAGGCAGAACAGAGAACAGTTGCAGTAGTTACAAAAAGCTCCTCACCCACATCCCTCCCCATGAACTCATCCTGCCCCCTGCATCCCTGGCTTAGCACTGAGCTGCTTCTGGCTTTCAGCATCTCTTCCCTGCCTGTGTTTTAAGGTCAGTCTGAACGGCTGTTACGAGTTAACCACAAACACACATGTGGATGCACACTCAGGTGTAAAGGTTGCTATTCAAGTGTTGCCAGCACCTGCTGGGTGTATTTCTCTCCAATGTTTTTTTTCATACAGAAGATGTAAGGGCCAGCAGATTTCAGTTTTTGACAACAGCTGGCCTAGAGAAATGAAAGCCAGCAGGTAAAGAAAAACCCTTCATAAATTTCAAAAGCTGGGATGCATTTTGCACTGAAGCACATCCTCTCCACTGGCTCTGGGAAGGGGATAATCCACATAGACTAACAAAGAGACCCAGTTTAGCCACATGCAGGAATAGAGCATTTGGAGTTAGTTATTAAATGTTGTAAATATCATTAAAAATAAGCGAGTCGGGGGGACTGGGGAAAAATCAAGAGTCTCTGAAGGACTAAGAGAGCTTGAAGAGGTTAGTACAGCTGCATGGTACCTCCACGGCCATTAACTGCAGTCTTGAAACGAAAACATGGTTATTTATGTAATCACTGAACTGCAATATGGCCTCATGAAAGAAATCACTTGGCCTGGAAGACGCCTTGGTAATGCAAACCTTAATGATCCCCAAAGCTGCCAAGTTAGGTCCTTTTTCTCCCTGAGCAAAAAAATAGTAAGATCTCTGCTGATGTGGTATGAAACGACCCTCCTGCCTTTTTCGCAAAATACAGAGACTTGGGCCAAGAGAGGCCTCGGGACTTGGCTCACCTCTACCCAAAATATTGCTGGCAGATGTCTCTCTAACCTGCTTTCTATTCACCACCACTGCATTCAGCCTATCCCCAAACCACACTATTAGAAAGACCTTTGAACATCTAGCCCACATCTCCCGTGCTCTGGGAAGCCACAGGAGATGGAACAATTTATTCTTTTCCCCTCTGCAGGTTGCACTTGCAGATTTGAAGTTATGTCCCCCCTTTTGCACGACTGGCAACAAAATCCAATCAAAAAATGCTTCTGATTTGCAGATGTGTGAATGAGATCAAAACGCACTCAAGATGATTTTGTATCGCACAACACCTCCCAAGATTTTATAATAGAGGTAATAGCAGATGGGATATGCCAGCTGAAGAGCGAGAGGGCATTGCTGGCAGAGGGGATGCAGAGGACTGTCCCTCTGCTTGCATAGGCTGAGCGCAGACTGGTAAAAGTACAGGCCTGCATGTCTGAGAGAGAGGGAGAGAGGGCCGAGTGGCATAATTATCCCCGGCGTCTTTTTTTCTAAATATCGCAGCAGATATTGCTTTAGTTTAATTACTCTAGGCAGCTTCATTAGCAGAGCTGTTTAGCGAGGTTGAATGCTCCCATTGGCTCTTTGGGGATCCACAAACAAAATGGCCTTTCTGATTCTGTGCACGGCAGAATGGGAGACGGTGAAATCATTCCTGGAAGTGCTGCTGCCAGGGCTGAGGAGGGGGGATTTCTAGGAACAGCATCACAGCAAATGGCAGGCTCAGGTAGCTGCTGTGCTTGCAAACTGCTCTCTCCCGGGATACCTGCTGGTAGATCAGGAGCCGTCTATTTGGCAGCCACAGCCCTGTCTAGCACAGAACAAAAATAACTCTCTGGTTTCAGATGTGGCCCAACTGATGCAGCACCATGGCAGCCACAGGCCTCCCATTGCAAGGGGCTCCTCGTCACACCACTGCCTGCCCCCATTCTCCCATACCAGGCTCTGCCTCAGCACAAGTTTCTTCATTGCATCCTCTGCTATGGTGGAGTCACCCTAGCCCTCATGCCACAGGTGATGGGTACAGATAAAATTTGTTCCTCCCTATCACATGCCCTCCGATTCCCTCGCCTGCCTGGCAAACGGTCCAGGCTCGCCTCTTCTCCCCTCAGCTCTGCATCCCACGTTTACACCACCTTTACCCAAAAGCTTGGCTTGGAGAGGAAGTAGTTGTTGAATGAAAGGGTCCTTAGGACAATCAGTAAATAAAGCAGCATCCTGGCAGCTTGGATGGAAGGTTGGATTCCTTAATTTTCATATATACTTCATAATCTTTGGACTTAAACATCTGATGGGCAGTCCAGGAGAGCCATCCAGAAGATGCAGGTACCTGGACTCAAGAAGGCACCCAAATTTCTCCTGCAAAACCCCTTGTTTGCACTGTCTGAGCCCGGAAGCTTTGTGAGGATGGAGCCATTCACATGGAAACACAGGATATTTGCATCCCTATTGGAGTCTAATCTTTCTGCTCTTGCACAAGGCTTTCCTTAGCAACAGGACTCCTGTTGCAGGACCTGCTGCTGTTATTCATCCTCTCCTCCTCTGCCACCAGCAGCACATGAAATCTGCATTACTGTCTGCTCATACTGAGGGGAGGTTTATAAATGTTGGCCCTTATCATCCTTTCAGTTGTGCAGCCACATGTGACATGCTCTGAATGAGGGAAATGGAAAAGCGAGGTTTTAACTGAAATCTCTTTAAATTTCCCACCTATTAGCAGCTGCAGCTGTGGCAGTTCAGAGCTCCGTGGAGCCTATGAACTGTAGGGCTGCCTACGATACCAGGGCAGTAGTTTGTCGAGTACCTGAACTCTGGGCTTGAACTCAGGATGTTCAAAACCTTGAACTTGGGGCTGCTGGCTGGTTTTCTACCTAATCTATCTCCTCTGAAGGGACTAGTTTAAGCCACACGGAGTAGTGCCTACATGCAGTCCAGCCGCTGAAGCGACAGGGACTTGTGTGCAGAGACAGGTAGAGAAGACGGGCTGCACAGATCCTGCCTTTCCGCTTCCTTCCCCTTGCTGCCAGACTAACACGCAGTGCCAGGCGTCGCACATCCGCGCGAACACGTCGCGGGGGGACTACGCGTTCTGGGAAGCACGGCAGAGGGGACAGCACATCCTAACAAGCTAGTCACGGAACAAGGGGCCATATGTTTCTGGAAATGTCAGAATAAAAATCGTTACTGAAGATGGAAAATTGCTTCTCGATCCCTTCTCCTCCCTCCTGTTTTTTATTTGTTGTAATGTCTGAGCTAGTCTCATTATTAAAGCTGGGACTGGGCTCAGAAGAGAAGGGAGGAAAGGCTTGGGATGCTGTTACAGAGAAAAGATGGTTTGGGACCTAACGTCCCATAGCCCTAGCACTGAAATGGCTCAAACAAGATTATCGACATAGTTTTGTATGTAAATATTTGCAAGGTCAAGTCTTCAGCATGAATCTTATTTTTATTCATCAGACACTCTCAAAATACTCATTTTTTCATATAGTATCTTTTGGCTCTAAGCTGACGCTACTGATTTAAATACAAACAGAAGTAATGTACCAGAAAGATATGGAAAATATATTGCTCTACCACTGGGGGCAGATTTTACCATTCCTACTATTCCCTAAAACTATTACTTACTAAAACACCATGCAAGGGGCTAAGGCAATCCATGGAGACTTATAAAGTTCTCATTCTTGTTACATCCAGGATAAAGTTGGTCCATGCTACCTAAATTACTCCCCTATGGCATAAAATTTGAAGCAATAGACTACTGTGATATGAGATATTCAAGCTAGCTAGCAAATTGCTCCCTTTGGCTATCAGTTAGGGAAGATGAGTGGATGTATTTTTCTTTTCTTTTAACATGCAAGTAAAATCAGCTCCATTGCTGCTGGCACTAAATCCATATGCAGAAAGGAGAGTATTGCCTCGTTCATCAGACACACAGAGAAAGTTTGTTGGTATTGCATGTTCCCATCACGACAGAATACTTCCTCCCTAAGGACTTCAAAGAGACACACCTTTAAGTTTGCAAAGAAACAAGAAACATGAAAGTGCAAGAGAAGTGGGGGAGGGAGTTGAGAGGGGATAGCGTGACAAGCAGTAATCATAAGACAAGAGCGTACTGTGGAAATAGCGGCCATGAATAATGCAACACTTCTCCCCCTCGAGAGAAGGACTCCTTGGAAAAATGATTTCTCCAGATCTAATGGCTGAAACAGTCCATTACAGGTGCCACAGGAAGCATCCGTCTCCATTTACATACCCATCTGATCAGATCCCAGAGTTACAAATCGTATGCTAATCAAAGTTAGCATCAGAAGCAACCTGTAGGGCACAGCAAGCACGGCACAGCGTAAGGACAGAGAATTCCTGTCCTGTGAAAGCGAGGAAGAGCAGATAACATCCTTACCCACGTCCCGATGGGTATGGTAGAACGTAAAAAGGCACAAACAAGGTTAAAACAACCTTCGGGGTCATAGGACAACTTGAGACGTAGAGAAACTGAGGTTACTGGGATTGTGCAGCCTGAAAATGAGATGGCTGCCAGGCGTATCACAGAAGCCCATAAAATCGGGAATGGTTTGGAAAAAGTGAATAAGAAATCAATTTTCCTTATTTCTCACAACACAAAATTAAGGGGAACATGCAGAAGTGAATCAGGCAGTGGGTTTAAAACAAAAGAGGTATTTATCCATGAGTATACCAGTATGTCCTGGAACTCTGTGCCTTATGAGCCCCAGTATAAATGAGTTCAAAAAGAGATTACATGCAGATAGGCGGGCTGATCCACTGCTGGCTGTTAAGATACTGTGGATGCAACCTCTAGCAGAGGAAAGCCTTACGTTGTAGACAGCATCAAACCAGGACGGGGTATCTCTTATACTCTTCCCTCAACTATCTGCTACTCTCCACTATCGGATACAGCAAACTGGGCTAAGTCCATCTTTGCTTGGGCTTCATGTAATGGCTTTTATGTTCCTATGTTATGACCAAAAGATGTGTGTCCTCTACTGCTAATGGCTAGTAAAACCAACAACAAAGGACTTTTATTACTTGACATTTGTATTGCACCACTGGTGCAATACATATATTTTCAGATTTTTCTCTGAAAATATACTCTGCATGTTCAAACCTGATGGATAAAATAACACAGAGGAGTAAGGACTAATTCATTATCAGCATATTCAACCAGATATTTATGCACAGAAATATGGTATTAAAAACAAGGAGCAAACCTGAGACTCCTTTTAAATGTGATCTTCTACAACAGCATGTAAATAGGCTCTTCATTATTTCTGGGGGGAAATAATTAGCTTTAAAAAGATATTAAAGCAACATACTAAAACCCTGATAGTCAATGATGTGAAATATCTTCCTATCTGTTTCTTGCAACAGTTTGTTTCAATGTATATAAAATAGCTTTGAACTAGATAAAATCACGAGTTTAAAAAATGGCTCATTTCTTAAAGAAACCTTCAACCTTTATGAATGGTTGGGTATCCCCCTTTTGCACTTAGTTTAAATGATAATCAAAATCTTGAAGGGGCTGCTTGGTCATGCTTCATCTTTGGGCATTATTTTTTCTAACAGATATTACATGGTCTCCATGTGCAAACTCACTTTTACTGCCCTCCGCCAGTCATGCAGAGAACGGCAAGTAGATGGAACATTAACAGGAGATAATTTATCATTGTAAATGGAGTATTCACATAAAATGTAGACATTTGCTTTATCTTCTATACCATTATGATTTTGGCATACCTTTTAAAATATTACTGTTTTACAAAGTAGAGATACCTTAAATAATTATCCAGTTATTATTTTCCAGTGGTTTTGAGCTGACATGTCTATCCTCATAAAAATACACGATTCATGATGATTGCTTGCAATCAGGTTTGGGGCCCCTACGAAAGAAGCAGGCCGATTCTGCTCTCAGCTACTTGGAGAAGTGGCATAAAAAACTCTAGGTCTATTAGCTGGTGTAATGGACGATATCCAAATTCAATGCACACCTTCAAAGGACTATTCTGATTTACTCGAGATGAGAACAAGGCTTTCTGGGAGGGATTCTCTGCTCCATGGGGTTCTCTGCCAGCACCAACATTGCTCTTCCGACTTGAGAATTGCTTTTTCCTTCCTAAAACGTTCTCCAAAGTGAATTTCAAAGTCGTGCATGGACAGACTCCAGATTTAAAACTCAGACAGCCCTCCATGCCAGAAGAACCAGAGCCTCAGGGAATGTAACAAACACCACTCATGAGAACAACCAGATGACAGCATATTAATACATCCTGAGTGTTATCTATATGCAGAGAAAACTTGCATTGCCAACACATGGAACTAAAGTTATTCTCAAAGATAAATTCTTCTAATTGTTCCAAACAATATGTAGATACTACCTACCAGTTGTGCTCCATCAAGGGTTAAGTGGACTTGGAAACAACATGACAGGAGAGAGGGATGTGGAGCAGGATATGGGACAAAAAGAAAATAAAATTCAAGTCTTTCTCATACCAATAATTAGCAGCCTTTTTGTCATCTACCAGCTACAGGAGTGTAACTCATTCTCCGGGGAACAGTACCATTTATCACTGCAACCTGCTTCCAAATCGATGGGCTGGGTACCGGACTGACAAAGTGCAGACTGTGGCAGAGCTGCTCCTGACATCAGCTGAAGAGCTGGAGAGACCCAAGCCAGAATACAGCCTTGAGGGTGAGACTGAGTAATGTAGGTACATCACAAAGGACTTCTTATCCTTCCCTGAACCACTTAGTGGGAAACAGCCTATTCATGTTACTGGGACACCTTCCTTTGACTCTGCTTCTGTCAGATCCTGGCATCGCTGCTCTTTATGCCTGGTGCTTCCCTTTGTCCTTTCTGTTCTTCTCTCTGTCTCTTTCCTCTTTCCCTTCTTTCTTGCTTGTCTTTTGTTCTTCCCTCAACACTTTTCCAATCAATTCCAGGGAGATAGTCCCACTCCCATTTGCTAAAATAACTAGTAGTTAAATGACTAACATTTAAAGTGATATCTTAGGCTTCAGCATTGCCCCGCAGGGATAAGATACAGTGGTGAGTGTGTGGGGAGCCGGAGGAATACGGTGTGGATCACGCTTCTGAGAGCTTTTTTTCTCAGGCTGTCTTGCAGACTCTGGCAAACAGCACTGCTATTGAAGCTCTTATGGAGAACACATTTCTAAATGGGAGACTGACAGAGGGTTTATGGATTTATGGAAAAACTCCCTAAAGCATAAATCACACTGGATGCCACTGCACTAGAAGGCTCAAAAAGGGAAATTTTGTCCTTTGTTTTCTTTTGTTTTGTTATCTGCTTTTCTCACACCTTTGGAGTCAGTACCGCCAGATCATACTGAACTGCATCAGCATATGTAAAAGGGCTCTCAGGATCTGAATGGCAGCACATAGTGCTGATTAGGATTTAGGTGCATAGAGCTCAGGCATCTCTGGGACAGGTACATGTGCAGACTCCAATGACAATTAAGTATGTGCTCTTGAACCTGCTGTACCCCAATGTCCGGATTTACTGCGTGCCAGTAGAGTCACGATGGCACAGACGTCTGTGCAGCGGCAGCCCAGCCCAGCCCAGGAAGCGTGGGATTTGGTGCGCTTGTGCCACACTTTTGATCTGTGTATTTCTGTGTCCAGAATGCAGCACACTGCCTGAGCTGGCACAAAGCAGCGGACCCTGTGCGGCAGCTGGGGCAGACTGCACACATCTGATTTCCACAGAAATGGCCAAACTCCATGCTAGACAAAATGAATGGGCAAGAAAAGAGAATGTGTGCAAGAACCCAAACATACAGCGGTTCTGAGGCTGGCAGCAATGACAGCAATAAAGCTGTAGGTCAAATTTAGGATGCATGGGTCTATGTCTGCGCAGTCCCAGGGCTGGAGTGAGACAGAGGCCAGGACTCCCAACTGATTAACATTATACAAGCTCCACAGGGTTTTCCCTCCTCCCATTATACTCTACATGTAAGTGGTCTGCTGGGACCTCAGTACATATTAGCATCTCTATTGCTGCTAATTTTCCTTTCAACATTCCTGTTTATACAGACAAATTCAAGGCCAGCTCTCAGCACTCATATGTGAGGCTCCTGTGTCTACCTTTCCCCACTAGGCATCCTGCAAGGATGCCTCTGAAAGATCCTCAACAAAAGCAACTGCCAGAGGTTTGTTTTGCTCTAATTTGGCTGGCATAGATAGATGGGATATTTGCATTCACACCTGCAAAAAAACTCTCCCTTGTCTAGGTGAGAATTTTTTCCATCCTCCACCCCAAAGGTTTTTCCTACCAGCAGGGAACACAATCAAACAGCCAGCTGCCACCTAATTAGCAGATGGACTATTCACCTGACTTGCCAAATCCCTTGGGAATTTCACAGGCTAGAGCTGTCCTATGGGAGGGGTTTTCTGAGACAACAGTTCAAACGAAATGTCGGAAAAACAAAGGTAATCAGCTTCTCTGCCACCAGCCATGTAAGGCTTCATTTATTTAGCTTTCTCTAGTTCTGTTTCGGAGATTTGTAACAGGTGAGACAAGCATGAATAATAACAGTAATAATCCTTGTGTATGGCTATGACAAAGGAGCGAGGCTAAGATTCAACAGCGTAAAGGAATACTGCATTCAATGGGAGCTCAACTCCTATGCTGCCATTTGGCTGAAATCTCCTGATGAATCAGCTTTCTGCCTACTCATGTTCCTTGCACTCAAGAACCTCTTGTTGTATCACCGCGTGCCTCATGTATAATTTGCATACGTGTACTTAGCGAGTACCCTGAAACCTGGTGCCACGCCACTTGTGAGAATATATTCGGCATCAAATAGAAAAAAAAAATCAATATAGATTTGTTTTTTCTTTTCCAGTCCTCCAAATGATAGCCCAAAGGATAATTTTTGGAATCCTTTCCCATAAGTAGCTAGTGAAGGGATTCTCATTTGGCTTGTAGGAATCTATGAGTATATGCAAAGAATTACTTTGCAACCCACTACGGGAACTCGACACTGACAAAAACATAGTAGTAAGTAGAGAACGTGTGCAGCAGTGGGTATCGGGTGTATTAGTTTGGAAGTAAAGAGGCTGTGGGTGTTTGTCGCTATTACTGGGTGATGACAAGCCAAAAAGGGTGCTGAAAAACTAATTGGCAGCCGCTTCTCCTCCCGCTCTGAGCTGCTGTGCTGGGGTATTACATGGCACAGCGATGTTACCTGAGGCAAAGGGATCACATCCTGCCAAGCCAAGGCATTCAGAAGTAGTGACTCTGGTTCTTAAAACACACCTGGTGGGCTTAACAGTGATAACAAGTTGCAGAAACTACTTATATGCTGTCTGGGTTGTGAATGTTTAGGGTACAGTCTGCTCATGCAGACTGCAGAGAGCTGGGCTCGAAACTCTTTTAAAAACAAAAGGGTCTCCTCGAATATAATCTGACTATAGAAAACAGGTTGCTGGAAAATCCTCAAACACTGTGAGACTCACAGTAAAACCACATGAGCCACTACCCCAGTGTTGTCTCTGAATGAGGCTCCATACCTCCATCATTTAATGAGAAAGCTTGGTAATCGAAAGACCTCTGCCATCTTTTCTTCCTTTCCATTTTCCCAACTAATACCTATCTTTGAATCAAGTGCCTGCACCCTCCTTAGGATCTCTTCCCCTCTGGGTACTTTGATGCTATGTGGACAATTGAAAAGATTCACACTTGTGCCATCTACAGGAAGACAGTGATGGGAAAGGAAGGAAAGGGGCCAAATAAATTCTATTTTTTCCTCTAATTCATTTTATAGTCAGTCCTCAGTTGATTTATACAAGAGAGCAGAAAAGGCCTAGAGGCAAGACAGCTCATCTCTCTGTGATTGGAAATACACTCCCAGCCCAACTGGAGCTTGGGGAACTTGCGTGCAGGTTGCCTTTGGATTATTCTGCATGAGTTTTCTTCTTAGAATTTCAATCTGAAAGCTGTTACTCATGCCTTTAGCTCATGTCATGATGAAGTCCCTTGCAGAGAACAGGACCCAGAAGTAGGCTGCTTGACATCCTATATTATGCAATTTCATTTGGTAAATTGTCTTTCCTGCACTGGGGTTATAAGATGCTTAGTTGGAGTCCATACACTAAATCTTGCCTCCCTGTGGAAATAGCCTGACACAGTCCCAATGACACACTGCAAATGCAGCTCTGCTGTGAGCTCACATTGGGAAAGTTAATACCATTTCTATCCCACATGCAGATTTCTTCTTCCAGAAAAAATAATATGGGCAGGACACAAAAGAGGCCTACAGTAAAAGGATCTATGTGGAGAATTGACATAAAGCCTTCAAAGGCAGCAAGAAAATAGGCGCCTTTGAATGGATCCCAGGAACTAGGCTGTGAAAGGACAGAGAGAGGTAGGTCATTTACCCTTCCCTATGCAAGCAGCTTGGAAATGTACTGTAAAACATTGCATTCCTAAATATCTCAACCCAGAACCGAGCATTGGCTGTGCTTTTAAAAATGACACCCAGACGGAGAAGGATGGCACCCAAGGGCCACAGAGAGTGTGGGGTGTGGAGCAATAACCCATCCAAAATGCCACAGGCCAGCAACCACTGGCCACTGGGCAACTACAACATCCGCGGCTTTGGCCAACAGATTTACCTTTAAATAGACTTCATGCTCAGGGAAGTGGGAGAATCGGACACTAGAATGCATCTTTCTGTCAATCACCACCTCACGGCTCCTTCCATGACACCCTAGGAGGCTCCCTTTGCACCATCCCATCTCACCTCCACAGCTGCGGTTCCCAGTGACCCTTGCTCTTCCCTCCTACTCACATCCCTTGGCCACTTCCCTTCACATCCAGCCCCAAACCAGCTCCTGCTCCTCTGGATGTAGCCTTGGCACCTGCCGTTGGCTCCTCATCCCTCCTCTCCCCCACAGCAAGAGGAGCTGCTCTGGGATGAGAAGATGTTTTGCCACAGTAATCCTCTTCTCCCCGGGGGTTGGATCTGCTTTGCCTGGCAGCAAATGCACCCTTCTAGCAACGGGAGCCTGGTGTGTTCACCCAGACTTCTGTAGCTCAACCTAATCAAGAGTTTGTTCTCCTTGACAGCCTCTAATCACCAGCTAGCCAATTTACCGAGGAAAAATTTTTATCCTTTCTGCTAGAATTCATTTTTATGACACCTACCATACGAGATTTAAAAAAATTAGGCATTAAAATGCTTTATAGAGGGTATTTTTATAATCCACTAAGCTGTTTTCCGTTTCCACTGATATGACATCTCTCAGCTATAATTTATAAATGCCATCAGTTAACAGGCACAGAATCTTATCCTTCCATTTCTCTTCTTCTACAGTTTTCCCATTTAAACTTTCTGCTAAATCTTCACTGTGCTCTAAATCCAGAGAGATTTGATCATAGCTGGAGGGGGCAGTGAGGGGAGAAAAAGTTTAAGTAGCTAATTAATGTCACTGGATTTGGGGCATCCTATCATGAGAGAATATAGAGGAAACATGTCCTTGATAAATATTTTCAGCATTTGAACAGGGCTAACGCCTCCCCACACAGTAACCTGTAATATCCTCGGAAAAGAAAAGAAGGTTTTTTAGGCAGTAAGTGGCTACGTCCCCGGATGGGAATGAGGAGGATAGTGTATCAGGTATATAGGTTTTCCAGTGCATCTAACTGTCTCCACAGCGTCCTGCCGTTGACTGCAGCTGAGAAAGGAGCTGTTGTGGGAAGCAGGCCACCATGGAGCCAGCATGCAAAGGTCTGACCCGGGGAGCATCCTGAGAAAAGGCATTCATTTAGAGCCCTCCCAGAATTCATTCTGATAAACCTACACTTTCCCTATGTCATGTGAAGCTGGCCTAAAAACAAGCCCTGGATGGTGCTGCTGCAGCAGCAGGGCCTGCATTTCAGGGGCGCTAAGGAGGTGGTGTCTAAATCACACCCCCTGTGATTACCACACAGGCTCCCTGCTCTTCTCCTGCTGAAACACAAGCTGCAGAGACTCGGCAAGAGCTGACAAAATGCATCTGATTGATGCTGGGGCAAGTGGGTAACCTCAATGTCAAGCAGAAAAGATTTCCTCCCAACCTGAAGAGAGCAGAACAGAGCTCCTGTGAGGAAACAACAGGTTAGAAGTTACAATAATGGCTAATTTCTTATTCTGCAAAGCACCGGATATATCAAAAGCACCCTGGAAGTGCCTTACAATAAATAATTATAACTCTTGCAGTAGTTAGAGTCTTTTTTCTTTTCCCTGCCAAACAGACTGGAAAACTCCAGGGTTCACCATGATCACCGCTACTAAATCACAGCAAGTGAAAAAAACATACAATTCTCCTCCTTTGCAATGTCTCCAGCACAACCACCTTGGGTCTACTGAAAACCTGAAGAATGCTGTGTTGCGCTCAATCTAATCTTCTGGTTATGGAAGGTCCTGCTTTGTGAGAAGTAAGCCCAAAGTGATCAATTTTCAGTTGCTTTAATGGAAGTATGAAGAGATCGCCTGTTAGCCAGGACTCCTTGGCTCTGCCTAGCCTGTGAATGGTACATGATCTGCCTGTGGACTAGACAGACTCCTCAAAGGCCTGCCAGGACTTCCAGCAGCACCTATTCAAACATCTTGGGTGATCATGGGCAGCAAAGTGCTTTTCTCCCATCCTTTAAAGAGGCTGCAGGAGTGGAAGTTCATGGGGCAAAATCTTAAATAGACTTACAAAACTACCCAGTCAGAACTGGACTTCCTCTCCTGAACCTCCCTTTTACTCTCAAAAGATATAAGGAGAGGGAGATTTAGCTTCTTCCTACTCCCCACTAACCTCTCTGCATGTGCGCGCTCCTTTCTCACAATGGTTGCGCATGGGAGCGCAGGGGTAGGGCTCCTGTTCAGATGAGAGCTATTTCCTCCTCTCCTGTGGGTCCTAATAATAGAGAAAAACACTTCGGTCCTTAGCGTGGAGGTAACCTTACAGTCTGCCATTGCCTGGAGACAGGCCATGCTCTGTCCAGCCCTCTGCTCCCCTGCCTCCTCGCCCCCACCCCGATCATTGTTAGTGCACTTCTGTGAAGCCGTGATACAATCCAGGCTGACCATGTGGAAGTAGGAGTGGCACTGGATACTTATTTCTCATTTTCCCCAGTGGAATTTCAATTTTTATGCTGAATTTATTTATGCCTTCCTTATGTAGAGTGGAGAGGAGGCTTGCAGGACATGCGAAGGGAGCAAGTCACCTACCCACTATCTTTCTGTCTAATGAAGACCTAATTATAATTTTATGTGTAAATAAGCAGGAGGTCCATGGCCTTTTAACCTTTTTTTCCTACGGTAGTTTGTCTACAGAATAAAATCCTTGCTCACTTGAGAGTTACTGATAATCTTTCTTCAGGACTTGAAGACCACAAAGGAAAATTAAGGGTGCATTGGCAGAGCTAAATGAAAAAGCCAACACCAGGCTGCCTGTTGCTACACAAAAGTAAAATCAAGAGAAGCCAGCCTCCTCCATTCAGGGGTTAGTATTTTAAACGCACCTCTGTGAATTCCTTCCCTTCGAGAGATTAAATGCTTTCCTGGGGGTAGCAGGAAAGAAGGGGAACTGGTTCAGTCCCTTCTCTTCCGAAGTGGCTTAGTCATGCCAGCATTCACCCCCAGCCTTATGCTTGTCCCACTCTCTGGCAAGGCAGCATGGCGCGAAGTATGTCAGCCAAGCTGGCCAGCCATATGGGCCGAACCCCGGCACCACGTTTTGGGAGGAAGACGAAGATTGAGACGAGCAGGTGAATCATGATCTTGTCGCTTGCGGAGCGGAGATGAATGAGTCTGCACTGCCGATGTAAGGGACGTTTTCCTGCTGTCATAACAGTGCTGCGAGAACAGATGGCAAATAATATGGACTGCGGCCACTCAAAATGGCCCCTTGGCACTTCCGCTTTGCAGAACTGCTCCGTGGCAAAGTCTGTTTGGGAGAAACTGTTCCTGAATATCCTGCCTGCAGAGGTAAGTCTCCGCTCACCCACTCAAGTACCTACATGGCCTTTATCCATGTGCTGCCTGGCACTCCCACTAGAAGTGGAGTAGTTCCCCCCATCACTTCCCAGACGTCATTCCCTGCTGCTCATCTGCCAGCAGACATGGAGAGAACAAGGTACCAGCCAGCCAGCCGTCCCCACTCACCGAGAATCTGAAAACCCTCCTGAACAGTGTCGAATTGATCAGGAAGAGCAAGGAGCGCAAACGCAGGCCCGAGCAAGAAAACAAGGCCAACATGGGATTGGGCAGAAATGCAAAGCTACCCTACAGGTAAGCGTTCACTCGTGTCTCTCTGCTTATTTACCCGCCCTGGCAGCCACAAAGAGCATATGCCTCCTTCTGAGCACCCAGCCCCTTCCAGCTAAATGGATGCTGCTGAATCAGAAGTGGAGCTCCAGATATTCCCAGCATGCAACTCAGTGCAGCTCTGGTGGTACCTCCTCAGTGTCAGCCCTTCCCACTTCCCCTTGTGCAGTCTCACTGAAAAGAGCAGCAAAAAATAGCCACCAGGATGAGAGAGTTTCAAAAAAAACCCTTAAAATGTAACTTCCTCCTCAAGCCACCCTTCATTCACAATCTCTGGCCTAGGTCTGAAAAGCTCAGATAGGTCATTTGAGGTTTGAAGTCAAAGTCAACGTTAACTTTAGGACTTGTTTGAAAAGTGATTAATCTTTCATTGCTTATAGAAAATGCTAAACAGTCCAATCGCATCAGGTGATGCTCCTTCAGGCCCTCAGATTCTGACTATTTTCATGCTTTTGCTAATTGAACAGCCATGTAGTTAGAGGGCTTGGACACAGGATCAGAGGAGGCATTTCACTGAGGACTTTAGTTGCTTTCGGTGGATGGGGCCAAGCTGCAACAAATGTTCGTTTAAAACACACTTTAGAGGCTGGCTCTAATGCGCTTGCCACGACCCTGCAGCTCCCATTTATCATCTGTCCCTGATTCTACAACTTGCCTAAAACTCAATTATCTTTTTTTTTTCCTTCTCAAGAGACTGTTTTCAACACACTTTTTTTTTTAAGCCATAGATGTCTTAGCACATCCCCTTGCACATTTTCTTCTCTGTCATTTCCTTGAGAGAAGAAATGCCACAAAGAAGCTGTCAGAGCTCCAGAAAGGAGCTCCTTAGTCATTTGATCTTGGCAGGAGATTCCTCTGGCAAAGCAGAAAACAAGGTGTGAGACCAAGACACTGGGCCAGCTGCAAGATCCCAAAGCAGGATCTCTCTCTGGGAGAGATGGGGATCTGGGGAGGGGGCTCAGCTCCCACCAGGGAAATCTCAAGCGCTCTGTCAAACCAACCCAGAAGGGAAGAGCCAAGTGCAGCAGCACAAGCTCTGCATCCCCTCACCCGTGCACAGCCAGGCTGGGAGTACCCAGCACCATCCTCTCGCCTTGGTCTCACAAGTGCGGCAGAGCCAGAAACGGGCAGAGCCAGAGTGAGCACACCCATCTCACCCGTGCACAGGAGGGAGGATGGTGGACCTTGGGAGAAACCACCGAGTTGCTCTACTGTGCATTGGTGTTTAGCTGCTACTTTCAGAGCCTGCCCTGCACTGGATCGCAGCATCACCACAGAACAAGGAAGAGCAGAAGTACACACTTTCTGTTAAAAGAAAAAAACCACTTAGCTATAATTCTACTCTTGGTTTGTTCTTTCATGAAAAAAATGGTTTGAATAAAGTAAAAATAAAAAATCACCAATCCTGTTCGTGCTACACTAGAACCAGATGCACAAGGACACTTAGGTAACTGTCACATTTAGATACTGATGATTCTGGAGTAATAAGACGACATGCTCCTGGACTAATCAGGATATATTTTAAATGCCTTTGAAGACCTGATTTTTGGTATTTACAAGCCTAAGCTAATAATCAACTGTGCTTGATGCTGTACACGCATAATTTGTTGCGAGAGCTTACAAGACTCATGACAACAGGGAGATGCAACAAACAACAGCAGAAACCACGACAGCCACGTGTCATGACATCCTAAGGACTGGGGGGCTGTGAGAATTACAGGCAAAAAGAGGAGCAAAACAGCCCTAAGGAAAATCCTACTGCAGGGGAGGGGAAGAATGAGCAAAATTCAGGGTGGAGCAGAATGTTGCTGGGCAAAATCTGCAGGAAAGATAAAGAAAGCAGCGACAGAACGACAGACTAAAATCTCCTGGAGCACCTAAAAGATCTTTGGATCAAGTGACCCTTCCTCAGAAAGGGCTTGATCTGCTGTCCTGAAAACTGATTTCCCTTTACATCAAGAAGATGTTTAAAATCCAGACCAAAATTAAGGCAAATGCTGGCTTCTTTTGAATAATGCATGAGTGCAAATTACAGGAAGAAAGGTTAAACCACATTAGCCAACTAAACATGAAAACTGACAAAAATAGCTGCAGAGGGTCACTTTGCCCCCATCACCTGAGGGCTCCCCATCTCCATTTCAAGGCTGCCGCATACACCAGCACATTTCACCGTCTCTCCTGCTAACTCTGACAGTAAATTCCCTTGAAGCATGTTGGAAGCCCTGGATTTTAAGTAGCCAGGAGATAACAGCAGCCAAAAACACTGGCATGAGCTCATAGCTGCTGCTGCAAGGAGCATAATTAACATGGGCTTTCACCACCTCATAGCTCTCTAACAGCAAATGCTTCTGACAAACAGGGCTGGGGCTGGGGTGCCCACATGAGACCGTCCAATGCCTGCCTTGCTCGAAACCCCGGGGGCAAGCGTGGGACTCTCGTCTGCCACATCAGGCAGAATGACAGGGAAGCGCCTTTTTGCAGAGCTCCTTTGACTGGGGGTCTCCGGGAGCAGGGCCTTTTTGGAGGCTGCACGCGGCCTCGCAGCCACCCCCTTTCTTAGGTGCGGGGGAGTGATCGGGCTGACGTGGGTCAGGCACGTGGCCGGCAGAGGAAGTGGCACTTTGCTGAAATAGCAGGAAATCGAGGCCAGGCAGCAGCTGTGGGTGTGATACCGCATGTGGCAGACTTAACCCGCCTGGAGCTCCGTGTATGGGTTTCACGCATGGGGGCTAGGATATCCTCCTAGCCCTCCCCCCCATCAGTATTTTGGGCACAGAGCGCAGGAAAGCGCCCTCGTTCCTCTTAAGAAATTTTTCAGAGCAGAGACGCTCTTGAACTTTGCAGAGGAAAGAGCGCATCTGCTGCACATGCTCTCCCTGCAGTGGAAGATGGTACCCACAGACCGCTCCAGCTGAACCTGAGCACAACCCAGTAAGGAAGGAGGTTTCCTGCCGAACATGGACTCACCACCAGACTCCTGGTGCCAACTCTTAAAGTAAATTCTTTCAATCTCAACACAGCATCTTCAAGAAGTAATAGATTGCACTGACTCAGAGGAAACTGTCTGCTCCCTGATAATAAATGAGTTGTTAGCAGAGGTAGCAGACTCTCAGATCCATTCGTGATCCAAAGGGGTCACAGCTGTTTCCCATTTTCACAATGCCAAAACCAAAGAAAATACGCGTACAGGAAGAGACAAGCCGCCAGTCTCCCGCTCCTGTCTGCTTGCCACTCTCCAGCGGTTAAAGAGAGACTGTCAAGTGTGATTTCCTTTTGATGGAGCATTTGTTAACATAAATTTGCTGCTGTTGAAAGCGAAAGACACACTGCATTGGCTGCAAGTAAGAATAGCTAGGAAAAACACTGTAAATCTCACCCCTACATACCACGCCTTTTGCACGTAGTCTGCAGCACCTTTTGCAGTTCTTGACGTGAACAATCCTATATAGCATGAGTGCCCCTTAGTCCTACAGCAACGCACTTTATCCCTCCAGCTGCAGCCCACACACAGCTCCATTAATGCAGGCAGCCCTGAAACAAATACACCTTCACCCCAAGCTTCTACAATCCCTCCGGCGTACGATGCTATACTTCAGTCATCTTGACCCTGATTCCCTCCACCCCCAGCCACTACTACACCGCTCTAGTTTTCAAGCACATAGCCCTGGGAGTAAAGGGGAATTTATTTTCCTTTTGCTTTTAATGTCGTCCTGCTCATGTTGCTAGATGGAAATCACACTTTTACCTTCCTTCTGGAGACAGGCTTTAAGCAGGAAACCTGAATACAGATTGCTGTCAAACTCCCCTGAGACTGCTGTCAAATGACAGTCAAAATTCAGGACCCAAAGCAGAACGAGGTTCAGAGTATCCCTGAGACTTTCAGGTGTGTTTTGATCCAGGTCTGATTTCGCTTGGATGGTTGCTAAAAGATGCTACTTTAGAAATGACTTTTTTTTTTTTTCCTGGCCAAACATCATTTTTTTAAAAAGCTCACAAGATTGCTTGTTCCTGCCTAGTCCACGCGCTACATGGGGCTTAGCTGTGCTCTTCCATTGGAGGTGGTGAGGACTGCTCAGTAAGTCCCTGAGTGCTATTTTGAAAACGCTACAGTTAGCAGCATCTGAAGGCATTCCTCCCCTGATGATACTGTTTCCAGGATCCCCCCAAGCCTACTCCTAGGGAAAGACAGTAGCAGCTAGTAGCATATCAACAGAGAAGGAAAAAAAGAGATCTGTTTAAAGTAAAGACAGCAAAAGCAAACCGGGGTGTCTTTATTATAGCACTGCAAACACTACTGCCAGCAGTGAGTCCGTGAAAAGTGGAAAGCACAAGAGGCCAAGAGGATGAGAGCACACCTCAGACTGATGGCAGATCCCTACTCGTGAGGGGTCACTCCAGGACTGTGCTGAAAAAGGTGATCCTGAGAAGAGCAGTTTTGTATGCCATGAACATATATTTTCTTCACTCCTTAGCAGAAGCATTAGAGTAGCACAACTGCAAACTGCTTATTTGCAACGTGATGCTTGCTTTCATCAAGGCCTTTACAGGCTGCTAACAGGGAGAGCAGGAAAACGACTGGTAACATGAAGATATTACCTTCAGCACAGCACCGAGCCATTAGCGGGAGGGCACAGTACAGCTGCAGACACTTTGGGTAGGATTCAATCCAGAGAAATCTGGCAAAGCAGAACTGACCTTATAAGCAAGCAATTAGGTTACTTGGGACTTTGGAGAGGAAGGAAAACCTAGCTGGACTGACACCACAAATAAAGACTTTATTTCAGAACAAGAGGACCTGGTGGGCCAAAATTTCCCAAGCAAAGAAATTTGGTAATGGTCTCTTAACTGGCAATTGCTATCTGAGATGGAGACGTGTGTCAGTTTTCCTACTTCAGTGTGACCGTTAAGCCTTGCTAACACCGTGATTATGCCTGAATAAGAGCTTGCTCTTTGGTAGCTGTTCTGCCTCTACAGGCGCTGAAAATGCTTTGGTGTGCTGTACTCATCCCTCCTGTGTTGCACCGCCCAGCCAAGCACTAGACAGCTCGAAGGAGGTGAAGATGACAATGGGATAGGATGGATACAGCAGACCTGTATCCCAAACTAGTACTGGTTACTCCAGAACAAAGACAACGTGGGGTTTTCAAGGGCTACAGCCAAGTGGATGAAGTTCTCTCAAGCTGTCCCTAAAGGCCCCAGGCAGAAGCTAAGGCCTCCTTCTCTCCCACGCGCACTGGATGTCAAAGGAAATCTATCTGTCTCATGGGATCCCCCTCGAGCTGGGGAACCCAGACATTAGCTCTGGCTTCTTGCTCCTATAGTTCTGCCCACAACCCCTTAGTGTGTCCATTTATCTGCATAGCTATGGTTTGGTCCTTGCTATCATATGTCGATATACCCGAGGCTTGAGGCTGCCCTGGTGTGTGAGAGATCATTTCTTTAGGCATAGGGGTGGAAATGCAGGAACTATCACACCTCCTGCCCAAGGGCTGCACGGTGAACTCACTGCTCACCTAATTAATTTGCCCCCAAGTCTAGATGTGTGGTTTCCTTGCAGTACCAGCAGTATCAAAGCACAAACTGGGCTTTATCATAGGGGTCCTGTAATAGAGATTATAATAAGAACGAAAATATAATAATAAAAAGAATTTAATTATAGAGCTGGATGGCTCTTGCTTCTGAATTATGTTCAAAACCTCAGGAATTCATGCTAATTAAGAGACGGCACATGAACATCGGCATTTCTGGGAATATCCAAACAAAGAGCTAGTTTGCCAGTCTTTGGGTAGCAGCACAAATGGGCTTCCCTGCTGCAAGCCTGGGGACCATGCAAGGCTCTGTGAGTTCAGGAGAGGCGCTGGTATCTGCTCCCTCCGAGGTCTCTGCCGAGTCTGGCAGACAAGGCTGCTAAGGTGGAGGATATTATTACGCTGTGGATGACTCAGTGTTAGAAATTTGCCCGAGTTCATCCACACCTTTCTTGCAGGTTCCCAAGCAAGCAACGACTCTTAACCTCTGTCGGCCCAGGCTAATCCCCGTACCAGCCCCCAGCAAGACACAGCTCTCCCCACGGCCTCTCCTTTCGCCGGCACCACAAGGAACAAGCACACGGACTCCCAGTGTACGGTCCCCCAACCCTGAAGCTGAAAACATCGGGTTTTGGTTGGCACAGCCATATCTGGCGGAGCAGAGAAGACCCCAGAACCAGGACAGGCTAGAAGACTAAACTAATTCCAGTTAAATCTGCAAAATGCACTTTGCTTGGGATGGAGTGGGGACAGCTGTTGCGCTCACCTGTTTTTCTGCAAGAGCGAACTGGGAATGGCCCCGCCGCTTGGCGGCTCTGCAGCTCACTTCCACGCTCCTTGCCTGCCACAGCCACGTCCCCTCGGCCCCTTCCCCCACAACAGCCATATGTGGTTTAGCTTTCTATTACTTCCTCTGGTAGTTCATTAAAGACATTAATCACCTTCTGCACAAAGGCATTTCTTCTGAACTCCCTGCAGGCCAGGCCTCTTTCTCAGCTGCAGCTCAGCCAGTTGCTTCAGTCTTTGCAGTGCTGTGAGACAGCACTGGCGTCCCAGCTGTGCTCCCGTTTCCCTTGCTGGCCTAGGACCCTGCTAGACACCGATCGGTCGGTCACCCCAAGCCTCCCCTTGCCAGAGGTGCTCCAGCAGGAGCCTGCTTTCGAGCTGACCTACCTCCACTACGGTCTGCATCTCAGCATCTGCCGCTCCGTTCCTGTGCAGGAGGACAGCTTTGGGCCTGGAAACAGTGCCAGCACGTTGGGGACTTTGCGACAAAAGGAGCTCATGCCTCCTCCTCCTAGGCACAGGACAGCAAGGTCTGCTCGTGAGCAGGGATGGGAGAGACGGCAGGGAGGGAAAGGCGACTGCACCAAGAAACAGCCAGCATAAAAGGGCAAGGGATACGCAGGAGAGCTGCACACAAGCAAATTGGGCTAGAGAGAGACGGCTGTACAACAAACAGCCCTCCAGTATTAGCAAATACAGACACACAGATCTTCCTCCCCACAAAGCTCTCGGTGCTCTAGTCCTGGTACCACACAGAGGAGTGGGGCTTTGCTCCTGGCTTGGAAAGGCCATGCCTGGACTCTCTGGCCATTGGGAAGGTATGAGCATAAATGCATCAGCTTCTCAGCTATGTGCTGTCACATACCCATCAGCTATGGCCTGCCTCTCCTGCTGCATCGCTGCATGTGCCCACATGTCCCATCTGCAGGCCAGCACACACGTGGCACAGCATGACATGTGTGCTCATCATGCTCATCAAGCCCCATGCATGTGGGGCTTCTGGGGCTGAAGGAGGGGAAAGCAGAGTGGTGTGTCAGGACGTTGCAGCAGAAAGAGGGCTGCAGGCCATCTTCAACGTGCTGGTGGTTCCTAACAACCACCTAGCACAGGGGATTCCCTGCCCTGAGTGCTGAGATGCGTTGAAGAGGGAAGCCAGGAACGTATGCTGAGCTGCGGCTCTAGCTGGACAGGCGGTTCCAGCAGACTCTTGCCAGCCCCTTCACTGGGTTTCATCCCTTCTCAGTTCACTACACCAGAGCCCCGCAGGGCTCTATGTTTACTTGCTTTGAGTATGTATTCAGGCAGTCGGATGCACAGTCCTCAGGAAGCAAAAACCTGCCAGGCTTTGGGTAAAGACTTAAAAGAGAGACAAGGAAAATCTCCCGCTACAGCACCTCCACAGCCCCTCCAAAGCTGCTGCCCTTCCTCCTTTCCTTGCCGGCTCTCCGTGCTCTGCTCCTGACCGCAGAATTTCCCCAGGCTCCGTCCCCACTTGCTCTCTGTTGAACTCCGCTTGCCCACGCTCTCTCCAAGTGCTCCCATGCCTGCTGGTATTTTTTCTGCTGCTCACCTGCCGGAAGAGCAATTCAAGGCCTCCTTCTTGTGGATAACGCTGGACATAGTGCGTCGGTGCTGCACGGAAGGAAAGCTAGCAGGCTCAGGCACTCTGGGGATCTTGGCAGGCCAGCAGGAGAAAAACCACATCTGAATCAGTGTAGCCACTGATGTCTTTTGCTCGCTGAAGCTTACCGCTCGCAAAGACCAAAGTGCAGCGTTTGGCAGGGCGGGGAGGTGAGGAACAGGAGTAGCCCCTCCGTCACGTGAGATCCTGCCTCACGGCAGCCAGATTACCTGCAGTGGTTCCTGCAGCTATTCTCAGACCCTTTGGCCCTCAACCTTTCATTTCCCTCCCACTTCATCTCTACTAGCATGGTTACAGGACTGTGCTTATTAAATTAAAGCGAAGACTCTCACAGTATATGGAGAGATATAGATACACACGTACATCTGCACAAGAATCCTGCCATCAGCTATATGTTACATCTCTCTCTAAGACATCAGTTGTTTTCTTTTGCACTCCTCCACTGTGTCAAAAACAAATAAAATCAAAGAATAAAGAGACCCTCTTGAAGAAGCCAAGATATAGCAATTTGTAGTTGTTACTCGCCTCTTCATTGCCTCTCGCTGTTACTTCCTTAAGAGATCAATCAGTTCGGTGAGGCATACACATGCCTCACCTTCGACTGTAACCTTGGATGAGGGCTGACAAGGGTGTGGTTTTTGGAGAATGGATAAATACTAATAAAAAGAATCAACATTTTCGTTTTTGTTGTTCTCTGATTTTTTTTTTTTAAGGATGCCCTGGAGGGAATGAGCGGGTATGGCTGTTAAAGGGCAGTAAGAGGAAATGTGTGAGCTAATGAGCGATCAGTTCAGCAGGTGAGCAGGGAACAGTTTATGCTGTATGGCATGCTGTTATTATAATAATGATTCTCTGTTATTTTGAAATGTCTTTTTCTGGGATGATGGTGGATTGCTAATGGCTGAATTTGACCCTTCTTCTGCATGTTGCCTCATACCTGACTTTATCAGAAGTCCTTGTAAAACTCATCTCTCTTTACAAGAAGGCAGTCAAAATAAATGCATCTTTGTCTTCTGGCTTGTGTTAATACCACGCCCTGGAGAATTTTGGATCTGCAACATGTTAAAGAGTCTCTCTGACTTATCGCCTGTTTAAGGAACATATTTATTCTGTTTTTGCACATAATCCCACGTTTTACTGAAGCTAACCAGAGTGGTTTCCATTTCTACCAGTGGAGAACTGTTGCCTTCAGGGCCTCAACCCTATTAAGGACAATGCTAATGTATGTAACTAAGATTCCCAGTGGAGTTTTGGAAGGGAACTGTGTTTTTCCCCATGCTGCCTTCCTTATAGTCACACAAAGACTTCACTCTAACCTTGCTAATATGCCAAATATAAAATCCATGTGTATTCTGCTTAGTAGGGTCCCTGTCACATGGAAAAGCTTTATTTTTTTAGAGAAGAAAGGATGAGCTGCGAGTGGAAATCACGACTGTCACACAATGGGCAGGTCTGCTTCTGTGGCTGTTTCTAAAATCTCTTCTCTATATGCTGCAGACCCAGATTTGACTTCCTCACTCTCTTTTCTGCTTGTCATCAATGAATATTTGGGATCCTTTCCAGATGAACAGTTAGATTTGCAGGTGTGAAATTTCCCCCTACTTGTTCTCTGATTTTTGCTAATTACAAGTGTCATATCAGTTTTCCCCCCCCCCCCCAGGCACTGCTCCCCGCTGCCCAGGATGAAAAATAAATAAATAAAAACACTGCCCTGCAGGGAACGAGTACCCCCAGCCCCTTTGGAGGGTAGCCGACCCACAGGACTGGGGGAAATCTGTTCCCAGACGTTTGACATAACGCGCCAGCCTCCCTGCTGGGCTGCCTTAGCCAAATGACAGTCAAGCATCATTAGTGTCCCTGCAGATGATATTGGCTGATGTTCACCCAGGCCTCTTCGTGCCTAGATCCATAAGGGCAGACAGAAAGCCCGCCCTGTCCTGGCAGCTGTGGTGGAGAAAACTGCTTGGCACTCACTTTTTAAAGGCTTTTCCTTCCTGGGGGAAGCACATGGGACGAGCTTGCCTTGGCTGTGCCGATGGCTGTGAGTGCCGAGCACCCAGCGCCCACCCCAGCTCTGCCCCCACGAGGCGGGTGCCACCCCGAGCCCCTGCACATTTTGGTTTGGCAGTCCCTCAACACTGAATTTCACCCTGCTGCAGAGAGGCCCATCAGCACCCCCTTTAAGAGTGGAGTTTACAGCAAGCTGGTAGCATCTCACTAAACAAACACTTGATTAATAGAAAGCCACAGCCCGTCCCTGCCAGAAACTGAGCATCCTCAACCCCAATTTGATTTAATGTGAATTGATGCTCTGTGATTCATCTGCCTGCATTAGATCTTTTCCCTTGACAAAATCTAAAGAGATATGTTTCTGTGTTGTACCTCTATTGTGATAATCAGACTGCATCTGATCATTAAATTCATGTTTCTGTTGGCTTAACTCACATTAAACTGTCATAGCTAGCATTCTAGAACCTATAGAAAAAAAAATCCCAAAACATTTATGTGAGATTGTGACACTGCAAAAATAAAAATAAACCTACCAACATCACAACAAGGACTGGGCTTATTTGGATTGCAAAAGTTTAATTATAAAAATTGCATTTTAATTGATTGCTGCTGGAATAATTACAGCAACACCTTTCCAAGAAATGGCGACCACCATATGTTTGTCAACAAAGAAGCTTCTTTTAATTCAGTGTGCACTAATTGTTTAATTAAGCCAAATTTAGATCCTCGTTTGAGAACATTCAAATGTTTGCCTATTCCTTCCTGTCTCGGAGAGGTAATTTAAGAGATAAAAGCAATCTCCAGAAATACTGTATCTATATATGTATGTATCCAAGAATAAGAAGAAAAAAGAAATACTTCATTTTATAGCTGATCTGAATCTAAGCTTGCTGTTATTGATACGAACATAAGCACAGAGTGAGGGATCACTACAAATCCCTTCCTAATTAGTGGTGGGAGGCCTTCTTAAAACATGAACAGGCAGCAACTTGCATGTTCATTTTCTAACATATGCTACGGATTCAACTGTTGATATTCTAGCAGCACCCCCAGACCCTGCTCACTGGGAGGACCCCACCGTGCCTGCAGAGAGACAGATACCTAGTTCATTGAAGAATAGGGATCTTGGTTTTCAGCCTCTTTGCAGTTTCTCACGCAGCTGCAAAATCCTGCCGCTCTCCTGCAGACTTCCCTGTTTCAGGGATCCAGCTCCTGAACGTCTCTTCTCGGTAGCCCAACACCGACGCATACACAAAGGCTATTTGCTGCACCAGCAATGCTCCAGGGCTCAGAGCAGATGGGCATGTCTAGTGTCCAGCTATCCCTGCAAAGTGGCATGGGTCTTCAGGGACGGATTTACCCAGGTGGCGACTCACCTCCTGTGAGCCCTGCTCAGTGCGGCACCTTTCCCAGGACACTGCCAGGGCAGCTGCTGCGCCATCACCTTCCCCGTCCAGCTCACCATCGAGGCAGCGAGCATGGCAGCTGCCGTCCTGCCTGGGCTTCCCTGGGGATTCCAGCCAGAGGCTGAATGCAGGAGCTCCCACACCATAACCTAAACAACACTGAGGACCTGGTGCTGAAACAACATGCATTCCCCAAGAAGCTGCACGGGGAGGCCCCCACCTCATGCACAGCATGAGCACAAACATGGGCATAAATGGAGGCTGAGAGGTAGGATAGGTGAGAAGGGCATCCAGCACGGGCTGCCTCAAGTAAGTCTCTCGTAGACAAGTCATCCCTCTGCTGCCAACGGGGCGCTGTGCTTTTGTCCACCTCGGACCTCACAGACATAGGAATGTGCAGCTCCCTCCTAAGCTTCAACCTTCCCTGTGCCCTTGCAGCTGGCACACAGCAGCCCTCTTCCCCCGTCTCTCCGCTCTGACCTGCAGCATCTCCTGCCGAGCTAGGTCTGCCCAAGCACAGAGGACACTCACAGCAAAACCTGGCAGGATAGCGTTTGCTGGAGACTATGTTGAGGCCACAAACCTCTCTTCCAGTCACAGCCAAAATCAAAACCTGAGAACACGTCTTCAAAGGTGACGAGAAGGGTTTTGCTCTGCTGCATCACTATACAAACCCTTCTGCTACACCACACCATCATTTTACCCTTTAGAGTCACCTGGCACTGCTATATACTTCTGTTGAAGGAAGGACTGTAAATTTACCTTCTCCTGAAACAACTATCTTGGCATTAGGAGAAGCAGCACAAAAGTATAAAGTCTTCTAACCTTTATCTAAGAATATTCAAAGTGGCAGGATGTGTATTTTCATGTGGCAGAGGCTGGCAAGCCTCACAATGCACCCAGGTGCAAACATAGAGCCTGTTCATTACTATATATTTGGTGGGATGGAATGTATTCAGGAATATATTTCAGTTATTGAAATGTACCCATATTGCGGTGATGCAGCAACATTAGTATTACCCACACGCATGACATATGACACGCACATTGTATTTGCCACCTATTTTTGCTTTCTTAATGTCTAAAGTTTACTTAAAATCATAATCTACTGACATGTTATGCCCAAGGTTCATAGGAACCTTAGATTAACTTTGACCACACGGAAGTATTCAAAATTACTGTGCAACAATAACAAGTCCAGGACTGGAAGCATCAGAAACGTGAAATTTATTATTGAGCTGTCACAGTGACAGCACAGCAAAAACTGCAGCGTCCTAATGTTTTTCAGGGTTTCCCACCTTCATGGATATTACTGGTACCAATTTACAATTATTACTAGCACATCATTACCAGTTTCCTATCACTGTCACCTGTGCACAAATGAATACATTTTATACTGTAAGTTCATCCACTGTCACACTGAAACTTGCTCATCCTTACTGGTAAGCAGATATATGTCAGTCAGAGGTAGACAGTGTCACAGTCAATGCTGAGACAGATTTTGTATGCTATCTCCTTAGACAGGGTGCTGTCATTTTGCTGCAGTTCATCCTGGCACTTCATTATTGTCTCATAAATGGCCCAACAAGGATTTTTGTTTCTGCAGTCACTGTTGGCTCTTAATACATGCTTTGTACTTTGAACGATGCTGCTTCAGGCGCTTGCCGTTAAGGACTGCGTTTAGCACATGAGGTTGGATTCTAGCACGAGGCAGGACTTGCCACGGGGCTGTGATCTGGTAGTCTTTTACTCAGATGTTCTGCTCGAGTCCCTGAGACGGCCAGTACCAGGTTTACAGTGTCCAAACACCCTCAGCTGAACCATCAGAGAAACAGGTAATTCCAGCTACAGCGAAATGCTATGTTCTCTATCTCCATGGGAACAAAAATTGGTAATTGTAACTGGTAGCATGGACAGTCTTTTCTCAGAAGACAAGGACCACTGCGTGGGTAGGGTTTATTCTCTGTAAATAAACAGATCTTTCTGCTAATATCTAGTCTTGGCAAGTGGGCAGGGAATTTGCTGGAAGATAAGGATGGAGATAATTCCTGGCAAAAGTTTCACCTAGCTTTATAGCGTATCAAACCCAGGTCTCCCACAGCCTGCTTTTTTTTTTTCCCCCTTAGGGTACATGGATTAACACCCTCCTTTGTGCTTACAAAACAAATGCTGCTTGTCATAGTCTTGAAGAACTCGGGAAGTTTTTAATTAAGAAAAAAAAAATGAGGACAAGTGAAGTTGGACTGTGCAGAGCGCTTTGCTGGTCTGATCTAGGACAATGTGCCCTACATAGAGCTCAAATATAACATCCTTTGGGAGGATGCCTTGTTTCTGTTCAGCTTTTGTGAGACCACCCCCGCCCCCATGATACTAATGACAGATTTCTTAAGCATAACCACCATGCTGGTCTCGCTATCACTGCTAATGCTGTAAACAAAATCATTAGTGGCAGGCGTACAGAGGGAGGGAAAACTACGCACAGACGGAGAATTACTGACATATTCTTGCAGTTTGTGCTTTCTTACTGCTATCAGCACTGAAATAGCTTATTCCCAGCCACAGTCAGCAACTCTGCCGCAGGTGGGTGATGCTTTCCCTTGATAGATATAAGGTCTGTCTTTTTCTTATATTTGTCTATTTTTTCTGCCAAGAAAGTGCTATTGGATTGGGCTGAAATAGTTGCTCTTGCTTGATGGAAACCTTGTAGTTGGCAAATAGAGGGATATTAAGGAAAACAGAAAATCTTTAGATGTGTCATTAGATTCTCCAGTCAAAGGGTGGCCAAATTATTACTTCTCTCTCCTTCTATGTCCCAAGAAATTCCTGCGATCTTGTACTTGCAAACAACCAACAGGAAAAAACACAACTTTCCTTTTCTTCAAAGAGCCTCATTTATTCTCCTCCTGCACACGCCTGGATTCTTTTTGCAGGAAGGCATTTCTCCCTTCTGTGTAATCTTCAGCAGAGAGAACAGTTTGTGTCCACCTCTATCCCACTCTTCACATGACTAAACTGCAGAGAGGATGTTTCAGTGAATCAAAAGGATACTACAGACGCGAGCCAATAACAACCCACCAAGCTTTACAAGGGAAAGGGTTCCTTCAGTCCCTCCTGTTCCTACTGCCGGTCCTCATACCCACACACAGCCATGCACGCACAGAGAATGAAAGCACTGTGTCTGACACTAGGTCGAACTGAAGAATTCTTTGTGCATCAAATCCCGGCAGCGCTAGCCCATCTTACAGAGCCATGCACTGCTTATGCCAAGGGAAGCAAATTCTGCAATATTCCCTCTTGCAACTGCAGGGCTGTGTTTTGTTTTTTCTGCTTTCCTCCGGTTCCTTTCTGGCCTTTTTTGTTGCTAGTCTTGGCATCACCTGGCAATCCATTTTTTTCTTCTCCCAATTCTATCACATAACAAGAACAGCTCAGCTACTGCGCTGTGCTTCAGCAGTGTGCAACTAAGCCCTAGGAACGACTCCGCTGTGCCAGTTCTATCTTAAATACTCATTTTTGGAGGCAATAATTTCACTGTTGTTTGAAACAAGAACTCTCTGACCTCTCTGTCGTTATTGGGCAAGTCCCTTATTTTAGATCTGGACTCCACCTGCACCACGCTGCTATTTTATGCTAAGTCTTTCTCAAGTGAGAGGACAGATGGCTAAAATGGGGCTGAAGAAGAAGTTGTTCACACTAAACAGACACTTCTGTGCCTCCAGTGGGTGGAAAGGGGTGTCTCTGTTGCACATCATGGCTATTAGAAACACAGGAAAGAAACCTCGATGTGGTGAGTCAGGCAGAGGTTAGCGAACCAAGAGGAAATGAATTGTTGGGGCGGTTTATGGTACTTTGGAAGCAGCAAAAGAGAAAATTTAAGACATGCTGAATAAGCGCAGCACTACCTCACCGTATGTCTCAGCACAGATCCAAAGGATTCAGAGATCTCTTGCCCATGTGGATTTTTTTGCAAGGACCTTGATGGAGAATCACATTTGGAGCAAGATATCACATATTTCAGATGCAAAAAGTCCCCACCAGGAATAAAGAAACCAAAGTAAGAGAAAACACGGCAAACGCCACTACTTACAGGTGTACGTCATTTCAAAGCTGTCGCTGATGTTCACAATGTCAATCTGAGGAAGGAGCTTAGGGGGTTCCGTGAGCTGAGACAACGCAAACCTAAAAGCCGCATGTTCCTGGGACTGTTGATTAGGAAATAACCCTCCTGGGGAAAAAAAAAAAAAACAGAACATAAGAAAAGGTCTTAAACATACTGATATTAAAAGGTACTTTGGTCCAAAATACTCCTGTGAGCAGAGGCTGCAGCTCCCCAGCTCAGGCAGCGCCCTGATACCCCGAAACTCTCCTGCACTCAAAACCCCAGGGGCTTTTGTGCCCACTGCAGACAGGCTGGGAGCAGATAACCTTTACAGACCATGCATTATGTAATACCTGGATCACAAATTCAGCAGCCCGGATGCTTCCTCGGGCCTGGTGGGCAACAGGGTCAGGCTGAACTGTGGGATCTGGCTCAACCTCACCACCCATAACTTTAAGGAGGAGAAACAGAAGCGCTCCCAACATTACCTTTATAGAGCAGGAATTAGAGTATTTCTTCCTCTTCCTATTTATAATTAGGCCCAGAGTGAAACCTGCCCCCCCCTGTTAACCGAAGGAGGGGTTTGCTCCAGGAGGAGGGAAGGGACTCCCTGGGGTGATGGATTCCTGGGGAAGACCAGCAGAGCCCAGCCTGGGTAGTGCCAGAGGACGGAGGCCAGGGCGCACCATGAGCCGGAGCCACACTCAGCCTTGCCTGGGCCAGAACGCCTGCTGCTGCTAGTTCGCTGTGCTGAGAAGCCTCAAATTCATTTAACAGGTGACAGTGGTCAAACTCAAGAGAGGGTGTGAATTGAAAACTCGGCCCTGAGAGGGATCTGAAGAGAAATACAGACAAGCCCAGAACTGTAGGGCAGTACAAAGAGGATACAAACTGGGACCAGGCTGGACCCAGGCTCAGAGCCTCATTTCTCCCCTGGAACAAAGTGCAGGGATAACCTGGAAAAGTTTCTGCTGCTGCCACTGCAGGAAACTTGGCTTGCGGCAGAGCCCTTCATATCCTCCAGAAAGATACTATGAGATTTGGATTGTCGTGTAATCTATATGCATTTAGAGGCAGCATTGTTATTTTCATTTTACAGATATGGAAACAAAGCGCTCAGCAACAAGGTAGAATTAGGATAAAGACGCAGATAGTATCAATACCTGCCTCCAGGGCAGATGGCTCCAGAGAGAAATGAGTGTGCAGGGACCTACTAAATAACGGCATTTTTCACATCTCCTGTACAGAGGGCATCTCCTTGTGCAGGGAGGACTATTTGTGCATGAACATCCCTGCCCTTCTTCTCCCCCATGCCTAATGATGGGTGTCAGAAGAGAAGCAGCTAGCAGCTAAGTTAAGCTATTATATATGTTTGCTGAGAGGGAAAGAATCCGAGATGTTGCATAGATTTGGGGTAAAGGGGAGGCAGGAAGGGAGGGAGACAAGGATGCAGCATAAACAGCAATAAAAGCACCAGTTGTGCAGCTGGACTAAGGCAGGAGTTGCTTGAACTTGGAGGATTAGCATCATAAAGACAGGAGAGGTGGGAAAGAAAAGCAGCATGCAAGGGAAGGGAATTTGGGACCTGATTAGAAATCATTGTCAGTAAAGATCAATGGGAGAGTAATAACAAGCCTGGGGAGGGGGATGAGGAGCACTGAGAAGTTACAGAACGGGTGAAGGGGGGAAAGGAATCAAACAGGCACTGCTGGTGCACAGGGGAAGCAAGCAGCATGAAATGAAGAGAGATTTCAGTGTAACATCTTCCTCCACTAGCTCTGCCCTTATTCGTTAGCAACAACAACAGAGAGCGCCTGTTTGTTACCTCTCGTCCCAGTTACCTACAGATGAGAGCATCCTCACAAAAACGTATCATGCAACTGCTGATTTTGCAAATGCAGCAATGCACAATGGCAGCCCAGACACTTCCCATAGCAAGAAACAGCATTTTTTTTTTTGCGCTTCCTCCATTTCAGAGGCACTTTTCTCCCTCTATGTTGGTGTGTGTGCAGGCATTTATTCCCTATCTTCCCCTCCCCCCAAAACAAATTGATACATCTCTGCTATTGCAGTAGCCTCCCCAGCTCGTACCAACGGCACAAATCCAGCCCGTGCAGTTCACCCCCTCTCTTTCACACACACACACACACACACACACACACGCGTTCTTCCTTGGCAAGCAAATGAACGGGTCAGTTTTTCCCCACCACCCCCTCTCCACCCCTACCACTTGCCAGGGAACGTCACTCCCCAAGGGCCCCGAGCTCTGCACTCACCTATCTGGATATTGTTGGGGAAATTGGCCCCTAACACCGCCCCTAGGAAACTGGTGCAGAAGAAGGCAAAAATGTGCTGCATATTCCCTTTTGCATTGGCGAAAAAGAAGCCCAGTTCCAAGCATAGATTTGATTTTTCCCCCGCTCTGCTCTCTTTAGCTGGCTCCCTCGCCTCCCTTCTGCTGCGCCTTCGGGATCGGGCGTCTCTTTCTGTGGGAATCCAGCGCTGAGACTGCTGCTTAACACCGACTGACAGCAGGATTAACTGAGCACTGCGAGAAAGAAAGAGAGCCCGCTCCTCATCCACATCCCTCCCCCGTCACACACACACACACACACACACACACACACACACGCGCACACCCCCCCCCCCCCGTGCACTTCCCTCGAGCTAATCTGCCTTCTCCTCGTTAGCGCTCAACAGCTGGGGACCGCATCCCCCTCGCTCCGGCTATTCCCTGCGTGCCCTGGCTGCGTTCTCGTAGGGCAAATCGGCACCTACCCCGAAACTCCCGGCTGCCCCCTCGCCCTTCAACTTCTCTTGGCATGAGCCAGAAAAAAATTTGCAAATCAGTAGGTGGCAAACTCCTCTAGAGCAAAGTCTTCAACTCCTCTGCATCTGAGCCATCGCTTCCCAAACTGGGCTCTCACCCCCGGGTCCGGGAGTTGAACAGATCAGTCTCTACAGCCTGGATTGTTAGGACAATAAAAAGGGATGTATTCTGCATATGTACCCTGGAAGGAAGGATTTCAGAGGACCAGACAAAAGAGACCCTGAGGAGGAAAAAGGAATCTCCCCCCCACATCTTTCTCACTTCTCACACCTGCCCACCATTAATCTTCGAGGCATTTTCCCCCTGTGGTTGCTGTGGAGGAACGTGTGCTAGCAAGCACCATCAGACGGGTCAGGCTTCCAAAGCTAAGGGCATATTTTAGCCTCAATCATTATAGGAGCTGTTTTGCAACAGTTTTGGTGTGGTTGTAGCTTATTTGACCATAAGCAGCTTTACTCAAAAACAAAAGAAAAAGCCCAATAAAATTAACTAAAATAAACATACAGCCCTTAGGCACAACATAGGATTTAGAGATGTTTTGGGCAGAAGCGCTTATTTGGTGAACACAAAGCCAAGGCCATCTCAGAAAGGAAAAAAATTCATCCATTTGCCTCTGAAACACATGAAAACCAAAGCAAACTTGGGGCCTCTGGTGCCAGAACCCATCTCTCTGTAACTGAGCAAAGACATTTGGCCCTGACCGTCTGCAGCCTGACTAGACACAGAGTAAAAGGCAGAGAGGAAACAGAAAGAAAACAGGCTGTCCATGACAGGGTCAGAAGCAGGACTCAGATGCTCCGTGGCCAGCATCGGTGTGCAGTGCCTTGCTCTGGTCCCCTCTCCCCATCTCAAAAAGCACGTGATTAAAGTGGAAGCGCATTGAAGAGTGACGATTAGGATGTTCAGAGACCTGAGATTGCTCCTGCTTTAGACAATTTAGACAGAACAGGACTCTCTGCAGAAAAGGATAATTGAAAGGGGATGCGACCGAGGTCTATGAAATCTGCAGTAGCACAGAGACATCTTCATTTGGCCACAGGGACCAGGTGGGACGGTACTTTACAGTGAAAGGACAACACTGCTCTTAACACCCACAAGCTTTTTATGAGCAAACACTCTTGAAAAGAGAGGTAGCGCAACGTACCCTACTTTCTCTGAGAGAGATTTACTACAGTTACGGTTCCCCATACAACCCTTCCTGCCAACTGTGACAGAGCCCTTAGGTAGGGTAGTGTCGTATGTGGTCGTGCTGTCTCCACAGCCAAATGCAACAACCACTGGAGAACCTGCCATAACCCACACGTGGTTGTGGGTACAGACTCTGGGCAAATGAGAATGGCCCTTGCTCTATGCCCGGGCAACCATTTCAAATCTGCAAATAAGAGTTTGAGATCCTTAACCTCTTCCTGGACACAGTCATACAGATTCCTGGGAGGATAAAATGCTTTCTTTAACCTCCCCATAAATGCCAGGTTAGGTGTAGGGTCTGCACGATTGTGATCTAACGCCTTGCATCAGAGCAGAGTTGCGCTGATGACTGCAACCTTGTGACACCTTAGAAGGACAGTACATACACTTATACTGCAAAAACAGAGTCCAGAAGACTTGCATCTTCCTTATGGCAAGCAATAAAACATTCCTCTAGAATGGAGTCCTTTTTCTCTGAGCCATCCTTGACCAGGGCAATGACTCTCTTTGTCCGAAAGTCCAGATTCACTACAGCAATTTTTCTGGCATTCAGGAGTGAGTTACAGGTGGCCTGAAGGATGCTCTTAACATCTGCCTCACTGCCTGAGTGACCAGAGACAGATTCATGCACAAGTTTACATCAGCTATTGATGGACAGCACCTTCGTCAGACTTCCATCTCGCTCCTTGTATAACTTAAGCAATGCTGATCTGAGGCTAAAATAACCTGCTGATAGGTTTTTATGGGCTTTTGCTTTCCATCTAAAATTTAACAGAAACAGCTGCATTTATAATCTGAAGAAAGGCACCGAGGTATAACCAACGCAACAGGAAGACTTTTAGCATACTCTCAAAACTCCCAAGCAACCTCACCAGTAATAATAATAGTAGCCACAATAGTAAAATATTCTAATAGCTAACAGAAAGCTTGCACAGCTGCATTAACTAATAATGCTGCTTTTGTCTATAAACCTTTCAAAGTGCAGGTGGCTTAATAAAGGGAACCTTGCCACAGTGTAACAAGATAAATAGTAATAAGACCATTACTTTAAGAATGCATTCATTTCCTTTTTCCCTGTAGATAACAGCATTTTATTTAGACTTTGTTAGCACAAAGATTTTATAAATTAGCTGCTCTGAAAATGATTTAAATCAACATCAAAGCAATGGAAGTTTGCAAACTTTTAGCTAAGACCAAATGTAGTCACGGGAAATTGGTGAAACTTAGATGTCACAGGGACAGTCACAATGGAAGGACAGATCAATTTCCAGGCAGTGTCAAAAACCAGGCACAGGTCTGGGTCCTTCGGGGTTGTTATCAACTGAATTATTTAGATTCTGAAAGAACAATCAAAGGAGCTTGTTCCTGATTTCAGGAGACAAAGAAAAGCATTCGGAACAGCATACATGTATATTGCACAGTGCTGTCTGGATCAGGGCAACTGCAACATACTCTTATTTCGTCTTAAAGGGTCCATAAGACGTGCATGGGACAGCAAGCATCCCGTGGTTAACAGCACCTAACAAAGTCTGCTGGAATTAATCCATGCAACTAAGGTGTAAGGAACTGGGTAATGACAAATACACGTCTAAAAGAAAAGCCCTTCCAATTTAAGGTAAGAAAGGCTATAAAGGAATTTTAAAAGACTGTAACTGGCTCACAGTTAAGATCTTTGCCAGACGTTACAATATGAAAATGAATCCAGTCGAACTACTTTTCCCATTGCGCTCTGCCTGGAGTCGACCTTGCTGTACTTGGTGAGAGCCTTTGTTCTCACCCATTTCTACTCCAAAAAGTTTGGCGTGCGCGAGAATTTCATCACTCAGCGGCCCGTCTGCCGCATTCCTCTTTGCTCTGCTTTGTACGACACCAAGCTGTCCACGAGAGCACAGCGGTCTGTCTTCAGCATCAGGGCCTTTGTTTCCAGGACAGGAAATAAGCAGTCGTTGCAGCAGATATATTTCTGTACCAGAATCCTCAGAAAAACAAAGGGCTCATTCACATGCAGAAGCCTCCAGCCTTGAAAAATGAGGAAGTCGACAGAACTCAGCATACATCTGACCTCCGAGCAGAATTATTTCCCCCAGTGCCCACTGTGTTTTACGTGATGCTCCTGAACGTCTTTAAAGAGCCTATTGAAATACTATTTCTGAAACACCTTTTTTTTTTTTTCAGCTGGACAATCTCTATAGAAGGTTTTTGTTAAAGAACAGAATTTAATTATAATGATTAATTTAAATTAAAAAAGTCAAAACAACACAGACTGTCATCTGGGTTTTGCATAGCCTTGGCATAAACGAATGCTAATAGAGTCACATGCATTCCTCTCCCTGCCTTGCTGCTCACCTCACTTCTGTTATTTCGGGTAATGCACCTCTCAAGGAATGACAGAGCGGAGCATCATAGTGCAGGTGCTGAGAGGGCAGACTCCAGAAATTCAAAGTGGGGAAAATTCAGAAGAAACCTAAAAGGAAAAGGAGCCTAAAGGAAGGTGAAAGTGCTGTGGCTCCCTGTGGCAAGAACATCCAAGGCAAGGAGCCAACCCACATCCTCACCATCCGGTTTGGCTTGGCGTTGTTGTCCCCATGGGCAGCGTTACTACAGCAGGGATGGTGGCAGGTGACAGGGAAGAAAATGCTCTTGATTCACAGCACCAACGTACCGGAAAGCGTGTGTACAGATAGCCCTCGGCACACCTACACCCAGCAAACATATGCACAGTCACTGCTGCCCACCCACACAAAAGTGACACTGACAGACATGGTTAGGAAGACGTACGTGTGCTGCACATGTACACACACACACGCTCGTGGGATCATCCAAGCAGGAGCAGGCAGCGCAGCCCAAGGGCATCTGCTCACATGCCGAATGCCTGCAGAGGGGCACGAGCTGCTCTGCAAAAGCATTGCACTCCTGCAGTATTTTCTGAAGCAACTCTGCAGGCTTCAGCCCGCAGCTGGATTTCTAATGCGCAGGGACAGCAAGCCAAGCCCTTAGCCCTTCAGTCATTCTTACTGAGAAAATTCCCACTGAAGTAAAAATCATGGAGAACGTCAAGCTCTTTACCATCATTCCATGTGTGTCTACGCACTATATTTCAGCATTAGACATTTACTTCAGTTTTTTAAACCTGGAGGGTATTATTTACACCAGCCAAAAAAATGCATCAGGTCCATCTATGGTGGTCCATCCACCCTCTTCTTTACTGACCAGGCAGGGTTGTCAAAAGAAAAGTTTTGGCATCCCCGAAGCAGCTCACGGAAGTTAAAGGATGCGTGAGCTTCACTACTTTTCAGTGAGCACTGAAACGTGGAGATGAGGAACTGTATATGATGCAGACGTGTGCCGGAGCCATTCGCCATCCCCACAGCAGGCACAAGATGAGGCTAGTTCGAAGAGGGTCCTGACTGATGCCAAACAGCATCGGGGAGCTGACATTTTAACGCCACCAGATATCCCTTCCTAATCTACTGACTGGTGATGGGGGAAGGCTGTTGTGAACCGGAACTGGGAAACACTGACTTTTTCCACAAATTGTGTAAGAATGTGCTTCTGTTGTCATCATGATCCACTTATTACCATATTTATAAGAAATGACTTCTTGCTCACTGTGGGATAATTAGGTAAGTAAATAGACTGGAAGATAAACCTGCCAATCAAAGTGGTACTGAAAATGCTGTGCACACTTCAGCTGGAAATTCAAGAACAGCGGCTGGCAAACGGATGCTCTGGCTTGGCTCAAAGAGCCTGTGGGGCACGGCGAGGACCGTTGCCCTCAAGAGCTGGCTGCTGTCACTCCAAACAGGTGGGGACCCTTCAGGGCAAAGTGTCGGGGGTCCCAGAGTCAGGTGAGGACTTAACCTGCCCGTAGTGCGAGCTGAATACAAGCCTCCGATGGTACCAATTGAGAACAGTGCCTTTCTTTGCCACGGTTGTTCGCTCAGCTTGGCCTGCCCACCGGCTGGCGAGAGGTCTGTGTCCGTCAGACGGGCTCGACACACTCGCCCGAGGCAGTTCAGATAGACCAAGCCTGGTGCAAACAGCACTGAGCTGGGTCTAGATCCGTGAGAGCACTCGCACCAGGCATTAGGGATATCTCCGATGGATCCTGAGACACCCCTTTACGGACTTCCTGAAACAAGACGCTGTCATGTGCAACCCCCAAAATGTTCACTTATCTCCTACAGGGAAGGCTGCTAGTACTCTTTCCCCCTCCCCCCCCCTCTGGTGAATGGCTGATTTATAACTACTTATAGAAACACTCTGTGCCCTAGTCTCAGTTTACGTTCTTTGCTGAGTCATAAACATAAATCAGAGTTGTGGGTGGGTCCTTGTTTGTTATTAAAGCACCTTATGTTTCTCTAAGCCTTGCCAGAGGAAGCAGAAATTGCTGGTAATATGTTAAAGTTACAGTAGGTCTACTGTTTGAGTATACAATACCCCCTAAGATTATTGCCACAGATTGGGCTGTCTTGTTATTTTCTGGTTGAATGGAAAAGCAAATAAATTACAAATATATATATAAAAAACTGTTGAAAATATATGGCAAAAAATTATTTACTATGAAAAGCCAGGTACAGGGGGTGCAACCAAAATCAGAAATTCTGGTTATCAGTAGTTCGGTGAAATGTTCATATATGCCACAAAGTTTTCTTTCACCCGAAGATCCTGAAACATTGTGAATGCTCTGGATGTAGTCAAATAATGATTGAGGTAATTATGCAGTTTAATATTGATATATGAATCAACTCTCATTTCTAATCTCAGCCATCAAAACCAAGATGCACAGAAAACAAATGTGAAATGAGGAAGATAAAAGGATGCTGATTTAGGAAGAAAAAAACAAAAAGCAGCAGCAGCAATTGCAGCAATTCAAACAGTCTTGCAAAGATCCCATCGTTACCATCTGGCTCTGCGCTTCCCAGGCTGCTTTGCTAATACACGAGATAAACAAACATGTGGGCTGCGCTTTAGGGTGGCTGATCTTGGCCCTTCTAATAGTCAAAGGAATCAAAGCTTTGAATTGGAGTAACCGAGTCAATAAAAGAAATATCAGTTTCTGGTTGTTGCAGCACATTTGCCTGTAGCAGTATCCCTGCCATCATCAGCTGAGAAGGAAGAAGTCTATGCACAAAAGGAAAAACCTAAAAAAAACACCAGAATTTTCAGTGCTTTTTTGTCAGTGGTTTCTGCAATCAGTACAGATATTCACATCACTTCTTTTTACTCCTCAGTTGCTACCCATACTTCATCTCAGAGAAAAATAGGGATTACTGTGTTGGATCAGATCACACAATCACATAAAGTCCCTCCAGCCGTCCCAGGCCCACTCATACCTTGCCATATGAAACATTAGCAGTCTGTCTGTTGCTCTGATATGGGTTGCATTTCACAAGGGCTAATGACTAGAGATAGACAGCTGTGAAAAGTCTACACCTATTTTCTTCATTTTCACTTGTGTACTTTGCAGAGACAACCTGAACTCCCTTAACACACTGTTCCTTGAAAATAAGTTCTCAGATAATCCTTGCAAAATCAGAGCTGGAGAGGGGGAGATCAGCATTGGGGCAAGTGCAAGAGAACAGCAGCATACAAGTTTCTTCTTCTATTACTGACCACATGTGAGCTGTATCACTGAGTCCTAGTTTGTTTAGCTTTTTGTTGTTGTTGTTCAAAGCAGAAAATGTGCAGTTTATATTTGTGAAAATAAAGTATTTGCTTTATAAACTGTACACCTGTTGCAAATATAGTTTTGAACAAACTATCTATTAAAACCAAACAAAAATGAGTAAATGTAGTTTTTTGTAAAAATCACTTCTACCTCAATACCTGTACCCTATGCAATTATCCACCTGCCAAAGCATCCAGCAAATCCAAAGCACCACGCCCTAAATTCAGGGTCAGAAAGACTACATTCAGTTCTGATCGTTCTACCTGAAAATTTCAAAGGCCCATTTGTGCCACAGAAACATAAATCCCTGATGGAGTTCTGAAGCACCAAGGACCCTCTGAAAAAGAGATACCACCAGAGTAGTTTCAGTAGAATGATTTTCTGGAGGAAAGCACTGCTTGAGTAGGAATGAAACATTTCCTGGAAACGTGTTGATTCTGGTGAGATTTCTTGAGGAAAAAGCCAGGATAAAGCATTCTGATTAGGTGAAGATATTTCACTGCAACCATTTTCGGGTCTAATGCGTCACTGTGGTACATGACACCATTATGTAATTTTACATGATAAGTTGTTTTCTTTAAATTCTTGATAGGTTTGAAAGCAAAATGCTTTTAGTTCCAGTTTAGAAGGGGAATAAACTGAAATTTTCAGAGTTTCCTATCAAACAAAAAATCCAGCCTCCATCCATTTCTGGAGAAAGCATAGAGAAGACACAGACAGGCTTCAAGATGGGACATAGAAAATGATCAGAGTACTGCCTGGCATAGAGAAACTCAATCAGATGTATTTTTGATCCTCTTCCATAGCTCCCAAAATGTTCTTAAGTTCCATGAAACAATTTTCTACAAACACCTGGCACAGACAGCCTGAAATAGTGGGATGTCCAGGCTTTTTGCCACTCCACTGAGGAATCCAGCTCCTGCGTGGCTCCTTAGCGTGGGCTGGTCACCACGAACAGCCAGAGGACACTGCTGCAAGATCTCCAGATGTGCTGTCAGAGTGGGAAGGGGACACACCCGGCAGCAGTAGCTGCTCTCCTGTGGGACAGGCAGATGCATTTTAAGGAGATTCAATTGCAAGGTCTTCAGCTGAACTATCACTCTGTTAGACTGCTCTACTGAGGCAGAGAGCTGTAAAGCTTTCGGAGTGGATGAGGATCTGCAGGTTATCTGTACTTTCTCCTCTTCATCCTTTAGACATCACTGAAATGGCAGGGAGCTATGGATGTAATCTGAAACAAAGTGTCTTCTTTAAAGAATCATCCCACTTGCCAAGCTGGAAGGGAGAGATAAGGAAGATGATACAGGCCCCTTCACACTATATGTTTTTGGAGATGTCTCATATTTAGAGACTTTCTCTAGTCATCAGGATTTTTGCTCAAAACCTTCTGTACATCATAAGCACAGATCAATGCTGCATTACAAACAAAGAGCTAGACTTCCTTTGTACTCCAACAACAGACCCAGACATAAAGGACAGAACACAAACCCCGTGTCACCTGGCACACCAGAAAGTTTGAAACCCAGTGTAACGGTGCCCAAAGTTACAAACATTGGAAATCAAACGACAGCAGATCATTAGCAAACTCCATGCAGTCCAGCAAAACACAGAACTGGGTACCTTCAGTCATAAAAAAGGGCAAATGAGATTTTTTTTTTTCGGGATGCGAGGGTATAGTAATTACTTTAGAGATCATATGTATCTAAGTATACTTGCTTCAGATAAAGTCTAGGACTTTCAGGTAGCTGGATACTGAAGATCCAGTTACTACAGTGAGTCACAAAATTCAAGAAACCTAATGCTTCTATTGAGCTCTGAGGAAGCGGCACCCTTCAACGCACAGCAGCATTCAACCACGCCTACAGAAAGCTTAAATCATCCAGCTACCTGTGGCCAGGGATATTAAAAAAAAAAAAAAAAAAAAAAAAAAGAGCACTTCTGCCATGTGAGACATTGGTTGAGGAAGCAATTTGCCTAAACTCACAGAATCTGGGGGAGGGCTGGGACCGAAATCCACAGTGCAGCAGGAGCTTAAGGAAAGCCCCCAGGCACGAAAGCCTTGTGTACTTGTCACAGCCCTTGCCTCCCCAGCCCACGTCTCATAGGAAAGCCCTCAAGAGCTATTGCCATCTGTAGCAGCATGATGGCAAGTGGCACATTGCTTAAAACAACGCAGGGAACCACAGACACTTGGAAGTGATTCAGGTGAACATAGTGCTGTTTTATGAAAATGAATAATTTGCCACTGATTGATCTGTGAGACTCACACTGCTAGCAAAGCACTAGCTTCTTCTGGACGCTATGTAACCAGCCCTCTTGATGAAAAGGCAGGTTACCTGACTCCATCTGCTAGGTTCTCGCTTTCATGCTACAGCTCCAGGACCGAGAGAGTAAAAAGAGAAAACGTGGAACGCAAAGACCTGGTAACCTAATTCATTAACTAGTGGCTGTTTTCATCTATTTGTCTGTGCTTTGCAAGATACTTCCTATGGGCTTCTTTCCTCCGTGCACCCCTCCTTTCCTCTTTTCCGCCAAGAAGAAGAAGATATTTAAACTTCCTATAAATACATATGATATCATACTGATAAGTGTTCATCCACCAAGTAAAGAGAAAGAGAAGCTGACTGTCATGCATTTTAATTCCTTGCCAAGGGCTTGCGCTAGAGCCAGGCAAGTTTAGGTGGCCCCTGCTCATGAGTCCTCCGGATGGTGAGCCACAGGTGCTGGGAGAGCTCTCCTCTCCGGCAGCGTCCGCAAAGCCATCCCGCCTCCTCCAGCTTTTGCAATGAAGCGTTTTCCCCCAAGAGTTGTGATTATGAAATGTCACCGTGGAAACAGTTGGAACATAATATGTGCTCGCTCGCTCTCCCCGCACCCTTCCTCCCCTCCCACCAGCCTCCTCACTTTCTAAAGCTATGTTTGCGGTATAAGAAAAACCCTTCTCTCACCCCTCCTCCTCCCAGACCCGCAAAGGGGAGTGTCAAGTGCCTCACAGCTACTGTGACAAAAACAGATGCTTCAAAAAATATCCCTATTCATTAACAGCTCCTTGCTACCTTGTAGCTACACTAAACCTACTGAACCCAATTGGGTATTACAGCAGCAACCAGAAGGACTTCCCGTCGCCCGCTGCCACGTAATACCACTCCTGCAAAACAGAGTTATAAAGAGGCTCTGAGGCAGGAGGAACCTGCACTACTGTTGCTGTAAGCGTCACCAAAAGAAAGCATCTAAAGCAAAGCATAATCCCTCATTTTATCTCTCTGCCATCCTCTTTGTCACTATGTTCCCATTAGTGTTATAATAAGAGTGTAACGTGTACAGCCATCTTGGGTTTCTTTCACAGGTTCCACCACCTAGAAGAGGAGGAGGAGGTGCTATTTTTGCTCTGCCTGTGTTAATAAAGCATTCTTTTCCCCTAATCTTAATTTCTTCCACGCTTCTTGTCAGCATCACAAAAGGTCAGAGCTGTCCACCTGAGCGTGGAAAGGTCAGTTCACTTTGGATCTGACGTGTGCTATCTCATAGCTCTTGGAATATAATCAGCTCACTTCCTATTTATTTTGTACGACTTCAGCACTATAAAAGAGCGGGGACTGTTGCAGAGAACTCATCAGTCTCTCATAAGGAACATGCAGGCAAACCCAAGGGAAAACTTGAGCTCAAGAGAGTGGTACTGAATAGACCTCTCTCTGACAGAGAATGCTGTTGTGGTTCTCCAAGTCACGTAGGGGATTTAGATGCCCAGTAGTATTTGTTAATTTTAATTAACGGGAATTGAGCATAAAAATCCCACAGGCAGCTTTTAAAGTGTCAGGCAACTAGGCTTTGAGGTCTGCACAAACGAACTCATTCAGTGGGACTCTCACCCATCTGCTAATTGTTAGAAGTGGTCCAAAGACACTCCACGCAGGCGTGTGTGCATACTTTAGGGCAATGCAGGGGATCAGCAAATTCTGCAGCTCTGGAGAAGCCTTGAGCTTCCAACCATCCTCTCCAGCCATCCTTGTGCTAGCTGCTAGGTGATACTGCAAGTACCACCACGGCTACACCTGCCCGGGAGAGACGAGAAGTTTCAGTACGACTGAGGAGCTCCCCCTGTCACCGGCTTGTCCAGGTCTGAAGAAAAGCAAGGGGACATGCCTCAGTGGCTCAGTCAGAGTACATGACCTTGTTACCTCCAGCAAGGTCTTTAAGGTAACTGTAAAAGATGCCTGTCAAAAGCGGGAGCTCTAAGAGATCTCTAAAACAAAAAAGCCTGAGGCTGATGCTTCGCAATGCAAGGCCCAGTTTTTATTTAATTTTTTTTTTTTTTTTTTTTTTTTGCTTTAGTGGTTTGTTTGTGAGCAGCACAGTGAAGAGGATACTCTCTGTGATCACAGAGGAGTTGCTTGCTGGTGCTCATACAAGCCACAATCCTCTAAGAAGGCAGCTTACAGTTGCTGTTGTCCTCACTATGGTCTTACCAGGAGCCTCAAACATTCTGCCTGTTCAGCAACCTCCGTGTTAGCCTGATAGCACTTCTGGATAACAAAATCAGCTCAAGAAAAAAAAAAAAAGATCTTTTGTGTAGCATATACTGGTATTTGCACTCCAAACACATTCCTTAAGCCGCTTTGTGCCTTAAATGACAACCCACTTGCAGGCACAGGAAATCCCTGAGACAGGCTAATGGACACCCCTCCCATCCCCGGCTCCAGATAAGCAATTCAAATTGGCAGCTTCTCTCACCAGAATTGTTAATTCCCCACCATGAGACAGCCTCCTGCAACTCCCAGGCTCACCAGGTGGAGAAGAATCACAAAGACACTCCATTTAAATACTGTTTCTATTTCTGACATGCTTTCAATTATCTGCAAAGGCAACCTATCACTCACATCCCCTCATCCTCTGAACCCATCCCTGCGCTGATAGCAACCCTTTGCAGCAAAACACCTTTCACCCCGGGGGTGTACAGAGGCACTGAGCCAGCTCTTGCTGTGCTACAAAGCAGTGGAAGTGACACAGATGTAAAGGCAGCCCTGACGTCCAAGGCCACACACCAGCTTGCTCTAAACGCAACGGCCCCACTACGTTGAGATGAAAACTGCTCATGCCCTTCCCTCCATGTGGCTCTGTTCAGCTTGGGGCTGTAGCTGCAAAGGGAAGAGCCCCAGCGCAGAAGAGCTAACGAGCAGCAAGCAGCACTCATCCTTTCACCTCCAGTACAGGCACCTGGCAGCATTAGATAAAGGTTACCAAATGGGGCAAAACCATTTTCATTGCCTCACAAAGTGTTTTTTGTGTGTCCTGTGCCCCTTGGTGTTCCCTTGCTGAGGACATTTGCTATGTTAACCGTGATCAGATTTGGATTTTTCACGTAAGCGAATGTGACAAATTGCTGTCCCCAATTATTAGACACAATTCTCTTCCAACATCAAAGCAGCATGCGTGGCAAGGGAATCAGGCCCTTTCATACCTGGATACCAGTTAGTGACGAGGCACTCAGACAAGCCTATAACTTTAGCCAAGGTGAGTTTGGAGTGGGAGCCTGGACTATACCTCACTGCTGCTGCCTGTTGATCTTACAGTCATATTTAAGCTTGTCCATTAAAATAGGGCACCCCACTCATTCCTGTCTACTTCCACCCACAGCTTTCCTACTTCAAGTAGAAAGGTAAGAAATGATACTTGCATGCATTAGTGTGCACTCACTCACCGGCTAACATCACTGTTTCAAACTTTAACAACTTCCAAAAAGTACTGCCTTGTTTGTTCATTTGTGTCTTTTCTTCCCTCAGAATATCACTAGCAGAGAGCATGTCTGCAGACCAGACAGCATCCTGGGTTTGATACAGACGACCACATCCAAACAACTTGACGATCTACCTGGAGAATAAAGAGAAAAGGTAGTTCAGAAAATCATTTGCACAAGGCCATGCGCCAGGTTAGTGTCAAAAGCAAGTTAGAAGTGCAAAGCTGCTTATTTCCAACCTACAGCACGGCCTTTTGTTCACAGGGGTCCTTATTCCACACCAAAGTGGTTTCAAAACTAACATAAAGTTTAATATCCTACAAGTCTTCATTTGCACTACAGAGAGGAGGGAAGAATGGGCTACAAGACCCAAGACGTGACATTTTTCTATAGTTGGTAAAAGAATAAAGATGCCTTTGACAGAAAATTGCAACCTTTCATTGAAAAATCCTCTCAGAAAATTGGCGTTTTCTGCCTGTCTGCGTTTGATAGAAAATAATTTTCTTCCTAGCGCTTCTTTTGTAAAGGTTTGGAAAGCTGAAAACCCTCTGGCTAAAAAAGGGGAGGAAAAAAAAAAAAAAAGAAGCTGGTCGGGGGGAGATAATATTTCATTTGCCATTTTTCAGTGAAAAGTCAACAGCTTCTATAGTACTTTTACCACTTGATCTTGCAGGCAGATATGAGATTTCTCCAGGAGATGCACAAACAGATCTGACATTATGGAGATCAGCACCAGTATTTTCTCCTTCATGCAGCTTTGGTTTGTATAACATCCTGGACCACTGCTTAAAACGAATATGAGAAAAGATCCTCTGCCCTGGAATCTAAAGGAATGAGCCTCTTTTTAATCAAACCCCTTGACAAAAAAGAGTTAAAGCAGATATATTCAAGGATGGATGTACTTGGGGACTGAGTAGATATTTCACTAGCATTACCTCGTAGGCACTCATAACAGTCGTAAGAGAGCAATAGCGTAGCTTCCATCCCTCCTCCTGGAACTGAAATAGAGACCTAGAAATCACTGCCTCAGGCTTGGCTCTCCTGGTGGGGTGGGATGGGATGGGTGCAGACCCCCACCACCATCCCTGCACTATCCCTGCATGTGGCCACGTCACCATGCACGGGGTGCGCCAAACAGCATCCAAGTAGCCCTGTAACCATGACAACATTTGGGATCAAAAATACACACATTTCTGTTTCTTGTAGTAAAAGAGAAGAGCAATAAAGAGTGGAAGCCACTTTCTTGCACGTTTCCGTGTTCCTCCTAAGATAGTCCTTGGGATTACCCCAGCTTTTCAGTATATAAAAATAAAGGAGGTAGAATCTCCATCCAGTACTGACTGCTTCAGGGTTGGTTACTTCTGTTTTCTAGTTTAAATAAAGTATCTGAATTTCATTAGCTCCTCTCCATTTTAACTTTCAACCTAATGCTGCAGATAGATTGATTTTTCCTCTTTTCTTTTTCTGCAACCCTCCCCATCTTCCCTTTAAAGTGAACCACTGAGGAATGACAGTCATTTTTCTCAGTGTACAACAACTGTGATTTGAATGGCTACCTTGTAAGCACTATTAAAGGCAAGATTCACTTTTTACATTCCCCAGCTGCAAAATAAGTTACACCATTCCATTAGTTTGCCATGCTAACGATTGCCCAGTTGATAACGAGGCTAATTAGAAACAGGCTAATGTTGGGGTTGGTCCCCTGGAATTTCTTTAGCCTAGGCTGCCAATGAGGCTGTAACAAGACCGTTAAACAGTTAAAGGACTCGGAACTTCCTCTTCAAGAGGAAATATGAGCAAAGTTCAGGCCACAGGGCTGAAAGGGAGATGACTTTTCCAATTACGAGGGCCAGGTGCTGCTCCTTAGGAAACGGGAACTGGAGGCTTTGGCATTTACACCTAACATGCCTTCAGTGACCGTGGCCAGTTTGGAGAATCCCGCACATGTGCCCTGAGAAAGCTGCCTTGGCAAAGAGGCCTCGGATGCAGGAGGGGATCTCAGCTTGCTTCTCTCTGATCCAGGTCTCCTTGGCCCAAGCAGAGATGCAACAGGACCAATAGATTCGAGATGCCTAGAGTCCACCCTCATTTGGAAGAGCTAAAAATCAGCTCACAATAAAACATCCCTTTTCTCCTGCTACCTCTGCTGCTAGCAGCAAAGATGAACACTGGGACATTCCCCAAGAATACAGTAAAAATACCTGTAGGAGGGAAAAAAGCATGAGGCTTCACTAAACTGCCTCTCAGCCAGGGGAGGGCCTTGTGAGGGGGCTTTCAAAGTGTTTTATTAGAAGGGCTTGTTGAGCGCTGCTGGCACCATCCTTGACAACCGCAAGAGCATCCCCTCATGCTCAAAGGGGTGACAGAGTCATCAGGACTCCCACCATCACGTGCTAGGCAAGGATCAGGAGAGCAGGCAACGGTGCACTGGGTACAGAGAGCTAAGTACTTTATAGATGCCTTTAATGAACTCGTCCTGAACAAGGCTGACCTAAAGCAATGGGGAAAGGCTGAAAAAAGTCTTTGAGCTGCCAATGCCTTTGCAGGTCTCAGGAAGCAGGACCGCTCTATGGGCATATTTCCGCACTGCATCACCAGGAATATCATAGCATACCCAGCTTTGTACAGGACCCGAGTGCAATCGGCAGGACATTGTGCTTTAGTTACTAAGTCACACAATGGTGAGGGTGTATGTTTATATTGCATAAGGATGCTGCAAGGATACATTTGGTACCAGTGGTGGCTGAGGCTAAATAAGTAGACAGGCTTTGCATCCAGTACTCCTCATCAGGTTTTTAGACAACATTCATATTGTAGTGCTGCCAACTCTGCTCTCTTCTGAAGGACTACAGAACATGCTGAGGTCTGATTTCCCTTTAAAACATATTTTAAAGAAAGAGATCAGTGAAATCACAGCTCTTATTTCCCATAAAGGTGCTGAAACTTCAGGTAAGAAAAAGAAACTCTGTAGTTTTTAAGTGTTGCTTTTAAAAGGCAGAAATTGCAGTTTTATAACATCAAAACCTCTTTCATCAAGACCAGAGCTGTTATTACCATAAATGCCAGTAAAATTTCAGAAAAGACTGAAGTTGTAGCAAATACATCAAAACATATGTTTAAGTCCCATTCCACTTCCCAAGAGGGTCAATGCTGCTTTTGCACCTCACAGGAGAAGAATCAAGCTTTTTGGTCCACACTACCAGCAAATTCGTATGTGTATACTTGACATAGAGATGTTACGTTTGAAGTGGTTCTTCTGCATTGTGTTAAATGTGTTTTTTTCTGACCAAAGAAAGTGGCAGGGCTCCAGCATTTTAAAACTAGAGGGCTGAGAGCTGGCTATTCTGCCGTCAAAGCAGAAACAAATAAAAAAATTTCCAAACGTAAATTACAACTAAATTTTGCAGTGGGGCTACTGCACTGAGCTCTGGTTTGAGAGCTCAGCTGATCATAGGCAGTAGAGCGAGCACATTTGAAGACACCACCAGTCCTCAGACAGGTCTTGAAAATAGACTTATTCCATTACAGTGTGAAATAAATCAGCTTAGCTTACACCACTATTGAAAAAGGGCTAGGCGTGAGCAACCAGTCATTTCTTACAGATGAACTGAAGGCACCATAACTTGTTAAAATGCTGTAACCCCAGCACTTGACAACACACAGGTCCCCTGAGGAAGTTAGAGCCTTACTTTCAGTTCTGCTACTGGCCTGCTGTAGGGCCTTGGTCAAGTCAATTTTCTCCCTTCCCTTCCTACCTTTTTTGTCATCTTATATAGCACCAGAATTGTAGCTATTTTCTACAAAGCCTAGCAACTTGGGGCCTCTAGGTGCTACTGTAATACAAACAATAAAGGACTTGAGTTCCTGGGTGACACAGAGGCTTGAAGCAGTGAGCTGAACCTATTTTCTCCCCCTTATGGAAACGTTTTACTTGCAGCATGGCAAGTCCTCCTCCTCCTTGCTAGAGCATCCTCTCCAGCACTGTGTTCTGTTACAGTCCTAGACTGCGAGAGAAGTGATCCAGGCAAGACCTCTCCCACTGTGAATGCTGCAGCAAGATGTGTGCGGCTGCAGCTGTCAAACATCCAGGGAAGGGATTAGAAATCCAGTGCCCCAAGCTGTGCCTGCAACCGAATATCCTTTAGGGCTTATTGTTGTAAGCCAGTCTGCAGTGACCAAATTTCTTGAATGTTAGATTCTCATAGAGATTTGACAGGCTCTGTAGAAATTTTGAAGCCTTTAGCTGTAGCTGATGTCTGATTATAGCCATCAGCCCCTTCACTCTTTTAAATGCTTGTTGAAGATATCACCATGGAGTGGTTTTTGTGACGGACCTTGGAGTTGCTGTATGTTGCCATGATGTACCCCAAAGAGAGGGTGGAGCGTGTAGATGAGAGGGCTGAACTTGGGAGCAGAACAAAAAAGCTGGAATGAGACTCCTGAACTGGAAATCTCTGAGCACAAGCACTGCCTCAGCCAGTGGGTCTTCCTCCACCCCTACCTAGGCACCAAGGCAGTCAGAGACACTTTTATACCACCCTAGCTCAGGCACGGCTAAATTAGGGGATCAATTCTCTTTCACTGCCCAGAAAAAGCAAAGAGCAAATCAAAGCTGTAGTCCAGGCTGCTCTAGCTGAAGCACGATGAACAGAACCAAGGAACACAAATGCTCCTTTCCCTGCATAAGTATAAACTATACCCACATCCTACCCTTGAGTTCTTCCAAATGTGGTGCAGGCAGCAGCCCTGCTCCCTAACAGGGCCTAGCACATCCCCTGGGAACAGGAGGGCACAAAGCACTTTCCTCCCTGTTCCCCTACAGCAGCTGAGGGTGAGTAGCGAACGCAGAGCAGCAGCTACATGGAGCAACCTCAGATGGCCTCTGGCCCTTCTCACAAAAAAGCAGGCCACTGAGGGGAGAATCTGTTGCCATCCAGGGCTAGTTTGAGTTAGGAGACACTTTCCCTGCAATGTGAAAGTGAAGATCTTCACTTTCTGCAGAATGAACTTTGAAGCAAGATGGACATAAAGTGTAAACAACAATTTACACTCTCACCACTCTTAGTCTATTAGCGGGCTCAGAGGAAACTCCAGTACGTACAAAGCTGTGATTTTAGCTGCCTATGACTCAAGGGTTAAGAAAAATTATCTGAATAATCACGTTTTCAATTGTGACTGAAAATAGCCCTTCATTTTCTGCTCCTCTCAACAGCCCATTTCGTTTCCTTCCTAGCAGAAATAGTTTGCATGTGAAATTGAAAACAAAATTAAGAGAGAGAGAGGGGAAAAAGTCTTCCCTGAACCTGAGCGCTCTGCCCACTTGGGAACAGTGCGCTCCTGCCAGACTATGCTCCATCAGGGCCTCTTACCTAATGCGCTGATGAATGTGAGAGATTGAAGTACCCTGCCCAGAGACAGGCAGTGAGGCACAGGGAACCTCAGTTAGAAAATGTAGTGGCTCTTTGTTCCCCCATCCCGGCTTCTCAAACGAGGCTCATATATTATGGCACAAAGGGCTGATCTGAGGAAGGCAGAACCTGAAGAATCTTACCTACTATTTCTAAAGACAACTAGAAGGAAACTTCCAGTTGTCTAAAGACAACTAGAAGGAAACTCAGGAAGTGTGGGCTAGACGAGTGGACAGTGAGGTGGATTGAGAGCTGGCTGGATGGCAGAGCTCAGAGGGTTGTGGTGAATGGCGCAGAGTCAAGTTGGAGGCCTGTAGTTAGTGGCGTCCCCCAGGGGTCAGTACTGGGTCCAGTCTTGTTCAGTGTATTCATCCATGACCTGGAGGAAGGGACAGAGCGCACCCTCAGCAAGTTTGCTGATGATCCAAAACTGGGGGGAGTGGCTGACACACCAGAAGGCTGTGCTGCCATTCAGAGGGACCTGCACAGGCTGGAGAGCTGGGCGGAGAGGAACCTCCTGAAGTTCAACAAAGGCAAGTGCAGGGTCCTGCACCTGGGGAGGAATAACCCCATGCACCAGTACAGGCTGGGGACTGACCTGTTGGAAAGTAGCTCTGCGAGTCCTGGTGGACAAGTTAAGCAGGAGCCAGCAGTGTGCCCCAGTGGCCAAGAAGGCCAATGGTGTCCTGGGCTGCATTAGGCAGAGTGTTGCCAGCAGGTCGAGGCAGGTGATCCTGCCCCTCTCCTCAGCCCTGGTGAGGCCTCCCCTGGAGTACTGTGTCCACTTCTGGGCTCCCTAGTACAAGAGAGACGTGGCGCTAATGGAGAGAGTCCAGTGGAGGACTACAAGGATGATGAGGGGACTGGAGCATCTCTCCTAGGAAGAAAGGCTGCGAGAGCTGGGCCTGTTTAGCCTGGAGAAGAGGAGACAGAGGTGATCTGATCAATGTGTACAAGTATCTGAAGGAGGGGGTGTCAAGAGGATGAGGCCAGTCTTTTCTCCTTGGTGCCCAGCAACAGGACAAGAAGAAACGGGCACAAACTGAACCACAGGAAGTTACACCTAAACCTGAGAAAACTTCTCTACTGTGAGGGTGACAGAGCACCAGAAGAGGCTGCCCAGAGAGGTAGTGGAGTCTCCTTCTCTGGAGATATTCAAAAGCCATCTGCATGTGATCCTGGGAAACGTGCTCTAGAGGACCCTGCTTGAGCAGGGAGGTTGGACTAGATGATCTCCAGAGGTCCCTTCCAACCTAAACCATTCGGTGATTCTGTGAAACTTTCCCAAACCATTACTTCACCTCCTTCTCACTGCTGCCAGTATATGGCCTGGCTGGGTAGGATTGAAATTAGAGACTCAACCTGGGATGAGCTCGGTGTGTATAGGTGAATCCTTCCACCTCCTTCTACTGCTTCCCTTCCTCCCTGCGGCTTCTGTGCCAGAAGGGAGCTCTTGGGGGCAGGCTCTGCTCCCTGCACCACACGCACAGCACTTGCACCGTTAGGTGCCACTGTCCTGCAGAACAGCGGACACCTCAGTCAGAAGGGACAGTAGATTCACAGACGCATCAGAAAGCCATGTATCTTCAACCAGTGATTCCTGCACTAAAAAAACAATGTTTTTCATGAGGGAAGAGATTTATCCTTCAGGAAGAGGGATCTAGTATTTACCGAGAGATTACTAGTAATACAAACGTACTTGTTACAGGTTTGTACTTAGGCCAAGCATATGGATGTTAATATTCAGACACATGAGCTCCAGGAACTAACTCTGGTTGTGAAGACAAAAATCAAATGACAGCCCCCTCGACCTCAGCACAGTTGCATGGGACACAGAAACACCGGTGACTTTTAAGCACACAAAGGCTTGTTTTCACTAAGCCAGAGCAAGAAAGAGACTTTGACACAGTGTTTTCCTAATACTCTTAGTCAGGCGTATTTTAAAAAGTTGTGACTCAGGGCTCCAGACTGCTCGCTCTCTCTGCTGCTATAGTAATACCACTGGAACCAACAATTATAATTTCTCATGAGTCCGTTGCTATTAGAGATGAGAAAGGTGGATTTTGAAATCTATGGAGTTTCTAAGGGAACGGAGAAAAGAGCCTGTGCTGGAGTCCCAGCTGACTGCTTGGATTCTCCGTGCTGGGTTCACTCCCAGGTGCCTGCTTTGGCCAGCGCACAGCAGCACATGCCCTAGCATGCCCTTTTGCAGCCATCCCATTCCTACTGAGCTGCATTTGGTCCTGCCCTTTATCTCTCTTTATATGAGAACAACATCATTAGCTGCAGCCCTAGGAGACAAATTGTCCCTCCAGGAATTCCATCGCCAGCCCTCATGCCAGAAGTAGCATCAGGGCAATACTCACAGGCTTAGTGTGCATGGAATATACATTTCCTAACCTGCAAACCCATTACTTGCTTCACTCCCTATTACTGTTTGCCTTTGGCAAATCCAGTATGAGACTGAGCAGCTCACCTTGTCACCAACTTGTCTAGGCCTGAAAGAAAGCAAGGGGACATGCCTCAGTTGCTCTGGCAATTAGATGGGTTACTTGTGTACTTTCATGGTGTATGTTACTGTAATTTAGCCTGGGATAATAACTTTTTTATAATCTCCTATTAAACAGAGACAGCTAACACAGGCTTCTTTCTTCCCTGAAATTCCCTTTTTGCTTAAGAACATGTCCCATCATCCAGAATTTATTTTGCACTCTATGCAACAGAATGAAGCATAATGGGCCCATTTGATATAATGCTGCATAGTTAACAATCAATTATGTTGACTGGTTACCCATTAGACTCCAAGCAAAACTTGTGTCGGGAACAAATCTCAGCCCAAAATATCTATTCCCAGCTCAGCGTATCTGCTTCTCCCCTCTTCATACTATGGAGGAGCAATGCTGGAATTAGATGTTCAGAGGTTCCTGTCATGCTCCTGGAAATGCATCTCTTATTTTTGTACAGGAAGTCTTCTTTCTTCAAAGAGGCACAGACACGATAAAGCATGAAGTCTTCTAGCTTGGGAGTTGCTGTTACAATATATTTGCTACTACACCAGCCAGCATATCCCAGGAGTACCTTCAGGACTGGCAACAGTAATGTATTACTTCCCCCCACCCCCCAAAAACCCCAATATCATGTCAGCTTCTTTTATCCCTCCTCATATGCCACCATCTCTCTAGCAGTAATGAACAATACAAGCAGCATTTCAGGACTGAACTCTCCTACCACATCTAAATACGATCATGACACTAGTATAAATCCATGTGAGTAAAAGAAACAGAGTAATCTTAATTCATGTGCCTTAGAAACAAAAGATACTAGAAAAATGGAAAATTCAGATTTGCCAAATGGCAAACGGAAGGAAACATCACTTTTAAGACTATGCCAATTCTAAGAGCTTAATGCTAACAAAAGTGTTTAAGAAAAGCAAAATACTTATGCATGTGTGGAAAAAGTAGTTCATTGTGTCTTTTAATGTGGCCACTAATAAGCTTTGAACTATGAAGGAAGAAAAGGTTGAGGCAAGCCGTGAGCTAAAAATACCTAGAGTTTTGTTAATATATAAATTACCTGCTGTTACATAATTACTTATTTGTGCTTTAAGAATGAAAGGCAGTTACACTATCAGCAGGGAAGGGCTGCTTTTGACTTCATCTTCAAACTGAGGTCTGACAGGGAAAAGAGGGGGGAAAAAAAAAGAAAAAGAAAAGAAAAGCTTCCAAACCAGATATTTGCCTTGAAATCTCATGGAGATTCTCCAATTATCCCACTTCCCTCGACGAAACTGTAGCAGATTAGCGTGCACTTTGCAGAAGGTGGAAATCTTGCAAGAATTCTTGTGACACTGACAGTCTTTTCAGGCATAAACCACTCTGCTCATCTTTCTTTTTTTTAGCATTAAGAGGGAGTTGGGACACTTTAGTCCACTCAGCACCAGGCACCGCTGCATGCTGCCCGCAGCACTCCCCGCCTCGGCTCCTGCCTGCCCCACACTCCCTCTGGCACCTGGATCCCAAGTGGGCTCATAGACCGTTTTCACACAAGGACACTAAGACATTGCCAATGAGAGAATCGAGTGGGTTGAGTGATACCTTATTTTTCAGAGCCTTACTGATTTCACGGGAATTTTCAAGAAGAAAGTGACCTTTCCACATGACCCATGCAATATGAGTCAATGAGACTCCAAAGGCATTAATCTGTAAGTTAGTGTGCCACTTCTTTCTCAGAGGGAAAGGAAATTTACACTTTTGCTTTTTAAAAAGCAACTTAATTAAAAAAAAATTAAGACCACAGTCTTACACGGCTCACTAGTGAGAAGTACGAAGGCTTGAGTGTCTAGATGAGCAACAGCAACACTGCATGCACCACCACCTTTTAGAAATGATGCTTCTTAAAGTTTCATTTGGATTTCATAAGGTAGCTCTTGTAGGTTAAATGGTAATTAATTTTGAAAGATTATTACATGAGGAGGAACAGCAGAGTAATTTATGCAAAATTATTATACGGTAGTTATGCCACGACTATTTTTCAATAATCAATTATTACTTTCAAGATGCAATACATGAAATTTAAATATGAGTACAGAAATGCTGATTTCAAAGTGCCATCATTTAAACCATGGTAAAGCTGCAGTTTGTTATGAGGATAAGTCCTTTCCACTAGACTTTTTTTTTTTTTTTTTTTGTTAAACTACAGCTGAGGGAATGGGTTATCATGAACTGCAGATCTTTTCTCCCATGCTATGACTCAGAAAAACTGTCAGACAAGGCCCACTGGAGTCAGTGGAAAGCCTGTGATGACTTCAGATGTTCTTGTGTCAGGTCCTGTAATTTAGGCAGAATAGAGATCATTAACACTCGTGTCCCCTCACAGCTACTCAGAGACTCTAGGAAAGAAGTTCCTTTAATTCAGTTTGGAGCTATTTACACCAAGAAGCGAAGGAGAGCTGAACGAGCAGAAAAAAGAAAAAACTCTTTCATGACTGTATTATTTGTGTACAAAGAAGGAATGAAGAGGGAAAATGGGATCGGTTCTGCAGAAAAGCAGCAGCAAAAAGCCAGCCCTGCCCTGTCGCGTGGGCCTGTGGAAAAGCTGACGCATGCGAAACGTTTTACACACAGATGAAACCAAATAGTTGAAATTTCCTTGCCATGGAAATGCAAAGAGGACAAAGAAGAATGAATGTTGCTGTGTGGAAAAAGTATGGCATTGGGGGTAAGGATAATCCAGGCAGGCACCAAAAGAGACGGTTATGAGAGTGTTTCCAGAAAGGAGCTGAACTTGGAGACGAAGCTTGGAAGTTCACATTTGCATCTGAGATGGAAGCAGATATCTTTTGAGAGCAGCACACGAGATGCTTCTCGTGACAGAGGGAAAATTAATACAATTGCCTTATAAAATCATTGGCCTGGGAGCATGGACGTCTAAGAAATCTGTCAAGAGAAGGGGAAATATATTGCCTACGTATAAATAAAAGGTGAAAACACGCTTCACAACCAACAGGCCTGTTAATGTAATCTCAGCAATATTCCAGGCTCTAGAACAAACTTCAAAGGAAAGTCTAATTATAGTTACAAAATTAATTGAAATACAGGATAATATGCAATATGGATTTACCAAAGGTGTCTCATACCAAACTAATGTGATCTACTTGACACCTTCCCCAACATCAAATTCTTTCACATCAGGAAAAAAGAAAGGAAGACCAGTGTATAACTTCTGTAGCCTTTAAGTACTTCAAATGAATCTCAACAAACACCCATGAAGTTTTGGGGTTTTTTAAAATCCATTCACATTGCAAAGTCATCTGCTCTACAACGGAAACCTGTCAAATACTGAACTTCAGTGCACATAGATCTATTCCTGTAATAGATAACCAAAAAAAATATGTGGGGTGGGGGTGGGGGGATGGGGGAAGAGAAGGCAACTCTGGGCTACAAGGCAATATGCTTTGGATCCATGCACATGAAATGCATTTATCAGACCTCCTTCACCAGGTCAACACTTTCTTTACCTGGGATTCACTGAAAAGGTTTTTGTTACACTTCTCTGTCGGTTGTGATTGGTGAACTAAGTACCTTTTCTTTTAAAGGGGTTGTCCCTTCAACTGCTCTGCTCTTCCGGGGGTGTTTCAGGGCTTTCTGCTTTTCCTGGTGTTTTTCTTTTTGCTGTTACATGGTGATGTATTGCATAGCTAGCCTGGATCTTTGGTCTACCCTTCAGAAGCCCTTTGCAAGCCCAGTTGAGAGCAGTGCTCCCTGCTGCCATGGGAAAGGTGACGGCATAGGCATGTCCTTAATCAGACCTGCAGTCCTTCAGCAGGTGCTTGTTCTGCTCCTCCTGACATTTGTAAAAGGCTGTTCTCCTCACAAGACTGTGTCTGTACAACCTGGCAGTTGTAAGATTGTCGGTGCCATGCACAAGATTTGGAAGTAGGTAGAAATCGCAATGACTATCTGATATCAGCAGTAGATCAGTGCTAAACTAGGGTTTCACTGACTTTACCACGGTCATGCTCAGGGAAGGCTCTGCAGCCATTAGTTACACAAGTTAATAAAGCATTGCTGTCATTGAAGCCTGACACGCAATAGCCTGTTTCCATATAAACAGGTGGTAAAAGTACATGTATCCAGCAGCTGTTTCTAGCCCACACCCTATCAGGGTTATTTCTTATACGCTGGTTGCCGCACACTATGTATCAGGGTGGCTTTTAGCAGCGTATAAAGAAATCTTATCTCCAGACTGGTTTCGCTTCAGTGACCAGCTAGTCCTGGCCACTGCTGTGAATCTTCCTCTCAGGCAGTATTAGACAGTGGGAGTTCATCTGAAATCGGTGTCATCCACAGTGACCACAGCAGACCCCAGATGAAGTCAAACGGGGTCTGTAACCCACAAGGGCTTTCCTTCACAACCACTGTGCTCTATGACCTCTTAGTAAAACTCTACCACTGCTTGTAAGCCAAGGAGTGAAATCTTACCACATCTCACACAAACCCTCCCAGAGCTCCTGGAGGAAGGTTAAATGCTGAATATCACCTAACCGAGCTTAGCCTGCAGCTATTTGCATGATTATACAGTTAGGCAGCTACAGCGTAAATTCCTGGAGCAGAAATGTAACCTCTAGCTCTAGATTTGGGCTATCACAAGGGCTCTGACCTGACATCTTAACTTATTTCCTAGTCTTTTATTGGAGTGTTGATGAAGATCTATCCATACTATCTTTCACATAAAATAGGCTAAGGCTTTCTATGAAATCACGTGCCCATTAGAAGAACAAGATTATGTAAAGTACAACTAATGGTCAGACTAGTTCTGGCTATAGCAACTATTTTATGATGCTCAGTAGCTTTATGTGAAGCTGCTGGACACAAGTTGCCATATCATTTTTTAATACTATAACAGCTTCTGTTAGTGAAAGTACATACATCCTAGTACCTATTTTTTTTTTTTTTTAAAAAGGACTACATAAGCCTGTCCAGTTTTCTAGATACAGGGACAAAGGGCAGAAAGTTAGAGGGCTGAAGAAGAAATGGAGTGGGAAGAGGGTGGGAAAACAAGTCTCAGCAAAGAAGTCAGGTTCACTATCAGCTGTGTGCTTCCAAGACGCAGCTGCGGCATAGTATGGATGCAGGAGCCATAGAAACCTGGGACAGAGCAGCATGCTTGTGTGTCCTCCCTGGGCACACCGGCATGCCAGGAAGCAAAGAGCCTGCCGAGATGCTCTCGAGGCCTTTAACCTTTGTGTACTACTGACAAATCAAGCCAGAGCTCAAGCCAAACTGAAAAGCAGCAGCCTGGTGGGCGAGGTGTCTGCAAGCTTTCAAGCAAGGAGGGCAGCACAGGGGACCAGCCACGGGCAAATCAGACCTCAACACAGTTTTATCATCCACTCATGCAATGCCCAATCCATTTGCTTTCTCCCACTGAGTCTAAAACACACTGCATCTCCCACCCCTCTCAGTCTTCAGGGGTGGGAATCAGGGGATTTTCATAAGTGACTGTTAAGGTTTCACTGTATTGCAGCTAAGAACCATGTGTGTGACCCAGGCAGCTGCAATTCCCTTGTCTTTGAAATGTCCAAAAGAATCAAATTAAGTTGTGAGGGAGGAGAGGGGAGAAGCACAAGAGAAAATGGCAAACAAATCACTGCCTGCAATAGCTTTCCTCTCATTTGCTTTGCTAGGTTTGATTTTAAAAAAAGACATTATCTGAAAATTGTGATGTGGAGATTAATTAATTTCATAATTCATGGAAGAAGAAATGAGATGGGAGGGGACACGCAATTAAATATCTGCTATTTTCCAACAACTACCTAACATCATTCACAGTCATTCACAGTGGGCTTTTATAGGCAAAAAAAATATGTGAAAGGAGGTGAAGCAAATTGCAGTGATAATGCAGGCCCAGAAGGAATTTCAAAAAGAAAAAAAAAAGAAAGAGAGAAGGGATGCTTGAGAGCTTATGAAAGCTAAAGCTCACCCCAAATCCATGCAAGAGCCTGAACTGAAATTGAATACATTGTCCTGTTTTGATTAAGTTTTGTCGAGTTCAGTTCCTATTTGTTACTGGCCAAATGAAACGTCTGACAGGACCAGCTAAACTCAAGATGGAGTCTTCCAGCTAGCAGAAAACACTGCCAGCTCCTCTGGCATTATAAGAAATCTTTGTGCGAAACCTTGGTCTTTCCAGCCTGTAATGGGAACTGAATTTCTGAGGTCAAGATATCACTATGAAATGTATGTTGTAACGAATAATCCAGCTAATACCACTCACACACAAAAAAAGACACTGAAAAGTAGTCATTGCATTTGGTTTCTCGATCCTTTGCTACTCGGAAGAAATTAGTACCAATTAGCTACCTAGACACATGTCTGCTAACCTCACTGTATCTCCTGTGGCCAACTGAAAACACCCAGACATTTCTTCTCTTATGGAGATGCGATATTTTGTTCGGTTACTTTGCATTAGAGCTGCAGAACAATGACATACATTTGATGCTTTCTTCTCAGTTTACAGAGCTCCATCACAGGCCATGGACCTGGTCTAATAGCCTCATACAGGGCATGAAATGGGTGTCTGGCTCTTCTAGACATGCAAAAAGCTGATGAAAGTAGGTACAAAGCTATATTTAAGACCGTCATTAAGTCATTCGCAGTTCAGAAAACTCCTTATGATTGGACTAAGGTAAGGAGCAAGCAAGGCTGTAGGTAACTCTAGAGATGCTCTTTTAGTATAATGCAGCCAAACCCCTGAACAGAACAGCAGTAAATATAAAATGATAGAGCATCATAAGGAATCAAGCAGGTTTTGATGCAGCATGTTGTGACCAGCAGAGAAGGCAGTGATAGTTAACAACAGTGCCCACTTCCGTCCTTAAAGATGTGCAAGAAAAAAAATGGATACTTCTTCCACTTCCCACACTGCTGCCCTTGCCTCTGAAAAAGAGGTTAGCATGCAGTCAGCAAACAGCGTGTACTACTTTGGCTGCTTGTCTTTTCTTAGGTGGCAAAAAGCATTACTTCGGCTGAGAACTGGTCTGAACTGGTGACTAAGCTAAAAAGTTCTGTGAAGATGGAAAACTTTTAGATAGGGAAAGAATATTCTTATTCATTCAGTGCGAGTAAAATGCTGGAAACCAGTACTTTCAATCATTGAGAGTGTGTGAAGGTCAAGGCATGTTTCTGAGAATTTCATTTAGATATACTGTTATCTGGAGATTTTTTAGACATTTTTCTGATTTAGCTTATTTTTCTTTTAAGCACCAGATGGAATGAAGAGAAGTACAGACAGATATCTGCCTGTAGCAAAGCATGTTTAGGCATACTAAACTAGACCTAAATAATCTTTCAGTCATGTTTCTGCAAACGTCCAGTCTAGTTGAGGTACCTACTTGGTCTTGCATCCACCATTCCATCAGGGAACATTTATTCTAAGTTTGCCAGTTCAGCCAGCCCACTATGCAAACATACACACTCATCCTCTTTGCTGGCATCTGCTTTGGCACAAACACCCTGTCAGTAATTTCTCAGAAAAAGGACAAGTCCTGGTGTATGTTCCAATATACCTCTAGGAGTGTCAGCTACCACTGAATGCTGACAAACCTACAAGTAGGGCCAACTTTGCTACTTGTCTTAGCCCAGCCTCCATTTAATTGCCCTTAGTTTTGAAAATAATCTGTACGCTCTGTCTCAAGTCAGTAGTCATTCTCTCAGTTCCCTTTTTTCTCTCCTATTTTTCTCCTGGCCAAAGCTGTAGATACTCCTAAGGTGGAATATTACCATCCCTAAGAGGTTTTGTTTTTGTTTATACTTTCATTGATATCCTTGTCTTCTAGTTTTCTTTTCTAGTATGTAAATTGTTTTTGAAAAACATGCATGCTTTTTGAAAAGCATGCAATCAGCCTACCCTGCCCCAGCACTGCCAGCAACACGCAGCTCATGGATTAGCAGAGATCAGCGCAGACCTTGCAATGGAAACACCTCTGGTAGCTACAAGTAAACTTGTGCAAGACCATACTGGGTCTCATCTAGCCATTCAGCTCCCCTGGGGAACTTTCAGTTACTAAACAGCAGTTACACATTTAAGGTCCATGTCCCCCAAGTTTATTAAGAGTTTAAAAAAAAAAAAAATCAGAGATGGCTGACTGTATAAAGGCATATGTACTGCTTTCTGGCTTGCTCATCAACATCTTATTTTAAATACAGCCGATATTTTTGTTGTCACGTAAATTTAAACATTTTCTGATCCATGAGGAGACTCTCCCCCTCAAAAGCAGCAATAGATAAAACATCGTCTTTTTCTGGGATATAAACTAAAATATCTTCTCCAAATAGTTGCCTAATGCATGGACATGCCACATAAATGAATAAGGAAGATGGAGTAATGCTTAAGGCCAGTACAAGCATTAGATGTTCCTCAGAGAGGCTACTCAGCACTGGTGGCCATCTGACTTCCGGAAAGAGATCAGATGTTGACTGACTGATAAATATCTACCTGCATAGCTGCAGTCCAGGCTCTGTTAAAACTTACTGTGATTGTAGGGCAGTTTGCCCCTATCTGAGATGATCAGAATAAAGATTATCCGTTTTGAAGAGATGTCTGGTGCTAGAAAGTTTACACTAGTCCTCCTGAGTATTACAGTTCATTTCTCCACCAGCTCAAGCAAGCCCAGAGCTGATATTTCCCAGGACATCCTGCAGGGCTTGCAGTCATTTCAAGACTCTGTATATGCTTTATTCTTGAGTTAGGAATATCCATTATGCGGAGTTCTTAATATCTTGGTTCACACTAGATGCTAAGGTCATACAGGCTGAAATAGCTGAACGTTTTCATTTCACGAAATACCTGCTAGCTTAGCTGCCTAAATGTGAATACAAACCAAACAGCAATGCGAAGCAGGAGAACTTGTCCCTTCCCTAGCCCTTTTACTCTTCTTCAGCCCAAATTCAGCTTTGTTTGCTGTTCTGTGGTGGGCATAGAAGAAATGCTATCCAAAGAAGCAGAGCAAGCATTTGGTTTGGACGCTCAGGCTGAACGTCTCATGTGAGCTGTGTTACTCTAATTACTAGCTTTGTTCCCTCAACTTACATGCTTGTTGCAGCAAACAAATGATATGTCACTAAGCATCAGGGCACTGACAAGAAACACCTAATGCAGCTGTGCTTGAGTGCTTAGTAGATGATGAATTCTGAGGTTTGGCTGATGACATTTTTCATGTTTGAGTGAGGACAAGTGTAACACTGACACATTCCACAACATGGACCCTTCCTTAATTAGGATGTCTCAGGGAAGTGGCAGATGTCCTCCCATTTGGCTAATTAAAGCCAGTTAGATAAAAGAGCTGTAGCAGGATAGACTGGAGAACAGAACTGGGGGTCTCCTGAAGAGTAAAGAGTCTTACATCTAAGAAGGGTGGGGAGAAGGACATAGGGTCTATTTGTAAGGTGTTTGAAATTAGCACTTGAGAGCACAGTGGTACCTGGGCAGTGGTCTCCATTGCAGCTACTTCCCACGCTTCTTCACGGGCCTCATACACACTGGTCAAACACCATCTGATGGGTCCCTCACAATATGCATCGTCACCAGCTGCTTAGCAGAAGGCAGTGCAGTCCCACAAAGGGGAACTCTGGATCTCACCCTGACCTTAATCAAATGATTGTACCTCTTGAACCCTTAGTTCCCTCTTGGTAAAATGGAGGTCATGACCCGTTCCCTCCATCCACCGCTTCAAAGTGCCGAGCTCTATGGTAATTCCTCTCCTAGCAACCTCTCAAGTAATTCGTAATGCTAGATGTTATTCATACAGCTGGAGTAGGAGAAGGCACAAAACACTCAATTTACATGCAAAACGCACAGGGGCAAGAGAAAGAAGCTGAAGCTTGAGTTCTGCCTACATAGCACAATAAAGCATCACATACAGAAACCTCAGCTAGGTGTGAACATACTTGTTCCTGGACTCTCAAAGCAGTTTCTCTGGGTTAGCAAGGCACTTTATATGGGCTAGTTTCCTCTACCAAAAAATAGATTATATGAGTCTGGGCAGGGACCCAGCTAACATTGCAATACCAGTTTTAGGTGTTCAGAGCCAGCTTGGGTTTCCCTCTGCAATTACACTGAGCTATGTATATAGACTTTTCAGTATGATTTTGCTGGCAAGGAAATCTCATCTAGATTGTGGGGCCTACTCTGTTTTTGTTCACGTTCTTCCTGGCAAGAAATACCTTTACTATTCACATCGATATTCCAGTATGAAGAAACTAAACACAAACACTTTCAACCAGCTCTCTTTGTACCTACACTGAGAGCAGCCTTAGAGTTTCTGAGCTCACTAGAGTTTCCAAACTCATTAGAAGACCTCCATCCTCGCTGGTCTTTGGGAGTAACCCGAGATGTGATCTCCTCTAACACCTCTTTAAAAATTCTGTGACCTGTAGAAGCAAGTGTGACTCTTGGTAGTTCAGGAGAACATGAATTATGATTCTGGGGGCTACAGAGCAGAATTTGATGGTAGAGCATGCATTTCCTAGCACATTTATGGCCGAACTGTAGCAGAGGCAGTGATCAAATCCTACTGATAACTACCAGAAGAAACTTGTGGTATCTTAATTTCACCATGTATCTGGGCAGCAACCAATGCCATCACTCCAAGACAAATAGAACAAACATACTCTAAACGCAGTTTCCTCCTTTCAAAGGATCTTGTCTGTGCTGCTCAACCCTTCCTTTCTCATCAACAAGCACGCACCGTACAACACCAGCTCTAACGTACTGGGCCCCGTGACTTCAGACAAGGAGTAGCACTGTTTGCTGGTGGGAGGAATAGCCTTATCAAAGAAGTCACTTTAAGCAGTCAGGGAGCAGTCTTATAACTCATGGCTGTGCTTGTCGGTGCTGTGCAACACAGTGCAGGGCAAAGAACCAGGAAAATCTGGGCAATTTTCTTTTCAACCACTTGCTACACGGTCAGCATACCACTCTCTAAAGATCAGGCCATGAAACATTCATCACCAAAGCTGGAGCCTTCACAGCAGCAAAACTCCCTGCAGCACTAAGCAAGTTGTGTCTTTGTCCACCCCGTGTTTTAATGGATTTGCTATCTGACTGCTTGAGATAAAAATCTCCCGGCCTAATTGAAGAGGTGAGAGCATTTGACATGCACACACAGCCAAAACTTTTTTCACAGCCTTATTGTTCCATGTGCAATAAAAAAAGGAAATAAGCCTTATTTTATGAAGTTTTTCATTCCTTACAGCTGCCAGTAGTTATAAAACAGCATAAACATTAACTGCACAGTGCTGATAGGGAGACAGAAACTGGTGGCCTTTAGTTACCAGGGGGAAGGATGCTTCAGGGCAGACTCGTAATTTATTTCCACTTTCCTGCCTGTCCTTTCAAATTCCAGTTTGCAAGGCAGCAAGTCCTCTCCGAGACCCTGCTGACTGCAGAGAAAGGGCAGCTCCCAGGCTGAAAGGAATCCAAGGTAGAGGCATTCACACTGCCTCGCTTTGGGTACCTTGCTTACCCCAAGCTCCCTCTACAGGCAATGGAGCAAGATACATATCTGCAGGGGTTATGCAGAACCCCAGCAGTTATTCATGGTGGGGAAGGCCTTCTCTTCAACTGAGGGATAATTGGCAACTGTACTTGTAGCATCCTAGGTGGCACGGAGTTCTGCTCCCACTAGTCGCCAAGCCTGATAAATCAGACAATCCTCCTGCCCTCAGGCACATTGAGGAGCCTGAGTTTGGAGTCCTCTCTGGCAAAAGAACATCTCCAGAAGGTAATGAGTCCCCACAGATATCTGAATCACCTTCTGAAAGCGTTTATCAGTGCTGCCGACGTGAAGCTTAGGGAAAACCCCTAACACACAATTAAGCGTATAGGAAGACGGTGAAATTCAAGCCTTTGGAATCATATTCCTACTTAGAGGAAGCATTAGGTGGTGCAAAGTGTTACTCTTACTTCTACAAATCTGCTGAGGGGATATATCTGTATGGATCATCCAGGCACAAAGTATGCAGCCCCTCTAAATCTGTTTCTCCTAAATGTTTTTTTCCTGAGCTTCTCTTTCCTTTGATATTCGGAGTAAAATTTGCCTATGTAATCAGGCAAGCAGGTTTTTGCAAAGGAAATGTTCACTTTTGGTAGGTCCTGTATCAACATGCACTTTGAAAATTTTCAGTAACAAGCTCTAGAAAAAAAAACCAAATCCCACATTGCTGCTGGCTGTATGATCCGAAATCGTAGACTGAATCCAACTGAGGGGCTGCAGGTTCCCAATTCCCGATCAAGTTCAACCTCTAGCTGACCTCCACCACAGACTTGTCTCATAGTCTACTGAAAATGAACAAAGCCATTTAACAAACTGAAGCATCCAGGAGCTGTCCTAGTATGGGTTTTATCACAGTAGCATATGATGGACACATATTCTGTCCCAGATTTTATCACAGAACAAGATACATCCATTAGGTTCTTCTTCCTTCACTAGCAGCAAATAAATTAGTAGTTAAGCCTATGCGTCTGTCATGTATAACCATAATGCACACACACAGACACAAATTAGCCCCTACTCTGAAGGGCAAATCTAATCTTTGCAATAGTATTAGCCCAGTAGACACCAAAGAAATAGCAGAAAACCAGTGAAGGCCTCCTCCAGTTTGTTCAGCAGCTCTTGTTTACAGGACAAACTGTATTTCATAGTTTTATTTTAATGGCAATTTTGATGGTAAATAACCACATTTGTCAAGATAGCAGCAGGATGCTTTATGATCTGCTTGACAAATCTACGAAAAAATAATCACCTTTGATTTCTAGCATAAACTGCTGCCATCACATATTTAAATGAGGAAACTCAAGTACAGCAATAACCTGGTAATGGTTGGTTGGTCATGACAGGAAACAAGCTCCTCTGTCACTTTTGGTTCCATTCTGTTCCTGCACGGGCTATCAGGACCAGCATCTAACACAGCATAATCATTAATTCTATATATAAACACAAAGGACAAGGAAATAGCAGGAAATAATCCTATACTGCTCGCCGTTCCCCGAACAATCTCTCTAATTTGTTATTACAGTATTCTGATATTGGGCCACGTGGTAAAACCCAGCACCATGTTTTTCTGATGGATTTGAGAATGGAAAAATCCCAGTTCCACCCATTAAGGGTTGCAAGGCGTGATATTTCCATGCTGAAAGTGTTTGAACTGGTCCCTGCACTGTAATTCAGTTTCACTCATGTCACCTAATCCTCCAATACTACTGCTGCCGGTTTGCAGGGGGTAGGTGACAATGCTCTAGTTGAGTTAGCAGCTTCTGCCAATACTTCCATTATGGGGAACATGAAAGTCTTCCCAATCCCACAGCTGTCCCTTTTATTGTTTTGTGTAAAGGCCACTCATTTCTTTTTATCAGTCAGCAGATTCATTCCCATCATCGGGACCATGACACTTAGGCTACTCTTGTCTGAAGAGAGGAAAAAAAATCCAAGGAATATCCTCACCATCTTCACTGCAAGCGTATACCTACATGGCCAAGCATAGGCAGATATAGGTTAACCCCTAAGCAGAGATAATGAGCTGGAAAAAGTCCTCAGTGCCCTGGGTTGTGGGAGCAAGCAGAGACAGGCTGACTGCCTGTGCCTGCAGGACTTAAGGCCAACACATGTTATGTTCCTGGATTGCATGCTCCACCTCACTAGCATGGTCTATCTCCCCAGCTGGGAACCACAGATGTAGCACTCTGTACTCCTAGTTGGAATATAGGTCAGATTTTCAAAGGAATTTCTGGTCAGACATTCGAGTACTTGGCACCCAACAAGAGGGCCTGAATTTCAAAAATACTCAAAGGTTGGCAGTTCCTTTCATGATGTTTCCAAAAAGGTGTATGCACCCTTCATGCACTCAACACGCTTCCCTCTAGATCTGTTCATATGCTTGCATGCTGGATGGCATGTGTGGCTCTAAATGGCACAAATGCTATGCATTAGAGTAGGCTAGAAAAAGACAAATACTGAAAAGGAGAGAAGGTGCAGAATAAAGGCACTTGATCCATCATGCTTTCTTCAGGGTGCAAATACCTGGAAATCTGCACGTGAACCCATCCACAGTTCAGGACAATGTCTCATCCTAAATGAAAACAGGGAGGAAAAACATAGCGCTGCATCCCAAGCGATAAAATGATTGCTCTAACACTTAAGAGCAACTCGTGGCACTTCTTGTTCCTGTGCACCTATTCATCCACCTACATGGCTTTTTTTTTTTTTTTATTATTAAATGCTGCACTCACCACCAAGTCCTTGGTTTGAACCCTCCTGCTGAAATGACAGGCCATCAGGATGTCACCTGTCTCCATTCAGCAGCGCTCAGTCTCTGTGCAGCAGGTTGTGGTATTTATTTCTGCAAACTTCTTACAGCTGACTTTAAACTGACTTTTTTTTTTTTTTTTTGAGAAAAGAAACAATTGATCTGCCATGAAAATTCAACACTGCAAAGAAAAAAAAAAAGGGGGGGGGGAGGGGTTGGCTTTAAAAGATAGCCCTGACTCCCTAAGTTACCTTTCTCTTCAAAATGGAAGATTAGTATTTACAACTATGGTAAAATAATCAAACAAAACTATTTTCAAAGAAAAGCAAAGCATATTTAAACCACATAGCAACTCATATTTGTGTTGACTTAAATTATTTCTTTAAGCTTTTAACCAAATTGTTTAAGCTAACTTTGAAGCAAATCTGCAAGGAGTTTGAATAAAGCTAAGCTCATTTCTCCAAACAAAATGAATGACACCCTGAATCCCACAGAGTTACTGCTGTTTTGTTGTTGTTGTTGTTTTAATGTTAGTGGGATAAAAAGACAGTCTAAAAAGAGTCTATGCTCAACATACATGTTAAAAAAAATATATTATTTGGTTTGGCAATGCACCAAAAAACAACCCCCGCAAAACTAATCTTCTGCAATATTGCACTTCTGTCAGTCTATAGAGACTTCCATAGTCTCATATTTACAGTCTCCATGAATGTCATAAGCATTAGTAGGGTTTATTTCCATAACATCCCTAAGAGGCAGAAAAATATTATCCTCGTTTTACACGTGAGGAACTAATGTTCACAGTAGCTTATGAGAGTTATCTGAAATATTTAAGGAAGTCTGAGACGGACTGCTGAAGGCTGTTCCTTTGAACCATATAAACAGTCAATACTATCAAGAGTCAGTCAATGATAGAGTTAATTTTCTGTCCTTCACAGGACAGAGCATCATGGAATTTAGCTTTTCCTAGTATTTCATATACTTAGGAAGCCCCTGCTGTATTTGAGATAGAAAATCCACAGCCAGAACACCCGTGGTGCAAGGACTGCAGAAGCAATTTCAGCAGCCAGCACATGCTCCGGTCATGGCTGTTCTGTCTTGTGTATCACAATTAGTTTCTGTTAAAAGAGAAAATATTGGCCAAGATATTCTTTTACTTAGTGGTAATGGTGTCATGAGAGTTTTAGCTTTATATGCCCAGTTGAGAGGGATGAGCTGGAGGGAGTCAGATTTAACATCTCATCTAAGAAACCTCACCTCTAATAGAAGAGCAGCCTCCTGAGCTATAGCGTCATCCTCAGTACATGCTTCACCTACAATGCTAGGCTTAAACTCCTGACCCAGAGACAAAGGTACCACCAGCTGAATGGAGCTGTTGTCACAGCAATAACACTCCTGGAACTAGTGAAGAGGGAAAACATCAAGAAATTATCCTTTCCTTCTCCCCCAGGAGACCGTGGCTCAGATATAATCTAGAAATGCCAGTGAAATGCATGATTAACCAAGAGTTCCTTGTCTGCTACTCTCGAAGTATAGTTTTCTCTAGACACACAAATTTGAAGGATCAGCAACCACCAGCTCACCAGCAAGAGAATCACCGGCTACGTTCACCCAGTTCCCAAACCAAGTCTGCCTGCAAAGGGCCTGTCGTATTTGGCTCATCGTACAAAGCCACAGCACTGCTGTCATTAGCTGCTATTGTTCTTGTGGAGTGCGAACAATTAGGATGCAAGTTGACCCTAATTATATCAAGCAGCAAACAAGGGAGTAGAGATGTAATCTATTATTTGGGTTGGAAGGTTCTCTTGCAATTGATCAGATCCCTGCCATTACAAGCAAAGGAGTGAACAACTGGGGCTCTCATAGTGTTAATGAGCTCCTGCCAATGCTGTTGGGGAGGAAGAAGAGAGCACAGTATCAGAGAGGGATCAGCTTGAAGGATGCAAGCAGGCTGTGCACAAGCTTTCCTAATGGAGAAGGACAGGACTGGAAAAAACAAAAAAAACCAAAAGACCACCCAAGGAGGAGCTCACTTAAATGAAGAGCTGTATAAGGAATCAGAACTGCTTAAAGAATATTTTCTTCTGAAGAAATCTACAGCAGTTGCCCTCCTTCAAAACCTTCTTGGAAGCTGTTCTGCATTGCACGAGACTAGCTGGAGTTTGCAAGAACAGGACTGAAAAACATGAGAAGTGAAATAGCAGTTGTGGCTACTCTGTGGCTGGCTTTAACTATGCCTATGAAAGCCTTTCTGACATAACCATGAAAACCCAGTTTCACCACAGCTAATTCTTAGTACCTATCTGTGATCTGCTTGGATGATCAGGCTTTTAATATAGCCGATACAGCTACATGCTTCTCACCCCTGCGAGATCTTAGGTCGATCCACTCCAACCAGAAGAGCCTATTCCCTATCTGTGCATGTCAGTGGAAAGACTGACAGTAGATTTTTTGGATTAGGTCTTAGATGCTCTTCCAGATTTCCAATCACGTAGAAAGAGAACTTCATCTCTGATAAACAGCACCTTTCCTCCCCACCCCACCTTCCCAACAGTACTAGGTATCCAATGAAGCTCTTTAATAAAGAGCTGGCAGGCTAAATCCCACATCCTTGGGGATAAGATGCAGACTAATGGACTTACTGCTGTTTGCTCTCAAGTACACTCAGATGAACCTCAGAACACAGGCAGAGAAGCAATAGAAGATGGTTTGAAAAACTGTCAAAAAAGCTTAGACTAGCAGTGACAGAAAACTTGATGCATGAAGGATAGGGTGCTAGAAAAGGATCTCAAAAGACCATGACAGAATCAGTCCCTGATTGCAGTAAGAATAACTGTAAACAGCACAGATTGTGCAAAACAGGTATGTTTTTCAGTAGGCCCACCATTTATAACACTGATTATATCATTAATCCTATCTCCTTCTCTGAAGGATCAAATATGCATGTACTTTGAAAGATGGGTTCAAAGAACACTGCTACATAAATCTCTCAGAAATGAAATATCCAGTATTCTGGACAAAAAGAAACTCCCTCTTAGCATTATTTCCTATGTTTTAAGGTCATTAATAGCTTCAGAGAGAGAACTGGCAGAGAGGCTTATCCTACTTGTGGCAAGGCATCTGGACTCCTCAAATGCTGCTTTAATGGAAGACAAGTGCTATACAAATCCTTCTTAACACTCCCAGACAACAAAGCAATTTGTTTTTGTTAATGCTAACTTTTATTAATAGATTAATTGAGTTTAAAGAAGGTCATTGGGAGAAAATGGAGAAACAAAGAATGCATTTCTCTTGGTAAGAAAAGCAAGCAGCAAACTGAGAAAGGTTAAAAGTGCTAAAGATATGCCAGAACAATACATCATCCTTTCTCCACAATTTTCTTCTTCTTTTTTTTTTTGCCTTACATCTGCACCATCCTCATACAAACTTATTCATCTCCTTCATTGCCTCTTTATTTATACAAACTGGAACAAACATGGTCTACTTAGTTGAACAATCGCATCACGAGGAATTGTAATCCTGAAGAAATTTAAATTTGGTTAACACCTACAAAACTGACTTGCCACTCCCCTGCTAGTTAACTACTAGCTCACTGCTGCACATTTCTGCAGGAAGGCTGAATCCTAGAACGGGGCCAGTAATTCCCTAAATCAACCAAATGCAAATATATATATATATTTTGAAAAATAACTGGGTCCCAAGTGTGGGATATTTATGGAAAAACATGAAATACCCAAAGGCTATGTAAAGGAAAACCAGTTCAGAAGGACTGAGTACACAGAGTACTGAGAAAGGTAATACAAGTTAATTAACTTCAACTTTCCAGCCTAGATGCTCAGTTTTGTTATATTGCTCTGCCAAGACTAGCGTAAATAACACTGAACCAAAACAAATTCAGAATGTAAACTGAAGGACTTCGTTGCTTCGTTGACAATTTGAAGCTTTCTTATTTAGCATCTTTTTTTTCCATATATATTCACAGTTCCATTTATTTTCCTGTGATAGAGGAGATATTTCTATTAAAAGCTAACAAAGAACAAACTGTTTTCAAGAGATGCTTTGCCCCTTCCGAATCTTCTACGCCCACTATCAAGACCTGCTTGTGAAGGTTAAGGCAAGCTGTAAGAGTACAGCTCTTCAAAACTCAGTTATTACGAGGGGGACAAATAGCGGGGCATAAAAGCTATCTCCATGACATCCCAGGGGGCAACAGCCTCGCTAGGTGTTGCTGTCATTCACAAATGTGCTAATGAACTTTTTTTACATGCAAGTTTTTGTCTGCCAAACACTGAGGAGATTTGTCTTTAGCAATCTTGACATCTTTATTCTTGCATAGCCTTTTCCCTCCCCCCACCCCCCCCGGCTTCAGAGTTCTAAATAAGCAGGGCTGAATTCTGCTGCCCTTGCCTAGGCAAAATTCCCACAGATAAAAAGAAGAAATTTCTCTGCCTTAGAAGTAGAAGAATCTGCTCACTGGATAATAGTGGAAAAGCTAAAGTTTTAATTGTGCCAATTGAATACTAATGACCACCTGAAGGATAGCTTATACACTGGAAATACATCCTATTTAGGGAGAGTTTCTTCATATTTTAAGGAATTATTTTGTTTCACTTTCATCTTGCCTTATTGATAAGGATATTTCACTATGAGTAGTCTTCACCAAGAATCCCTGCGCTCCGGTTGCTGGTCCATCACTGGGAGTTGTAATTCTCTGAATTAACAGATTCTTCTATTGTTGTATGCTCAGAGGGAATTATTATAAGCCCCGAGCCTGATCTCTTGTGTAACACACCATAGACTGCCACTTGCTGGATCAGAGAAATGCTTGGGAATGGCACCTCTCAAGGTCTCTCATTCTCCTCCTCAACACAGCACTGTCACCAACACTAGATCAGCTGTGACTGCATCTTGCCAAGTCCTGAAAAGCTCCAATGAGAGAGCGCATAACTCTCCGGGTAAACTGCTCTAGTGCTGCATCACCACCTAGCAAAAAAGTTTTACCTAGTATCCACCTCTAGCTGCAACACGCAGCCTTGGCCCTTCATTCTACCACCTCTCGTTAGGTAGAGGAGTTCAGTTCCATTGTCTTGTTGGGTTTCCAAGGTTTCTCTTGGCCTAGCCCTCATGTTTGAGTTCCCTCTATACTGAAGCTCTGCCACTTGAAAGAACTGGGTAGAGGGTTTAACATACCTTGTCCACAAGTTTCCTAAAGATGCATTCTGTCTCATATTACAGGTTGTTCATGGAGACGCTGAAGAATATAGGCCCCCATTACAATCCATAGGGTATTCTGCTTGATGCCATCTATCAACTGGAGATTCAGGCCATCGAGTACTACCCATTGAGCCCAGTTTTCAAGCTAACGGTCTATTTGCCCAGCCCATACTTTCAGCTAACAATTGAGAAGGCTACAGGAGATAGTGCCAAAAGCCTCAGTGAAGTCAGTTCTGCATAGCCAGTTTTGGAAGGCTCTTGGGTTAGTTTAGTCGAGCACGATCTGCCCTTAGTAAATCAGCGTAGAGTGGTTACCTCCTTGCCTTTCACACGTGTGGAAATAAATTCCAAAACGAATGATCCTTCCAGGGCCTGACATGAGGCTGGCCTACAGTGCCCTGAATCCTCCCCCTTGCCTTTCTTAATTATCTGCATAACATTAGCCTTTTCTTAGTCAAATTGATTTTGCTCATTTCTTCCGCTCAACAACATACCTTAATTTTTTTGCTACTAGCATACTAGACACCAAAAAAGCCAAGTTCACGTCTCTACTCTGTCACAGCACTCTTGCATGACAGCAGGCTACTGGTATAGAAGGCAATTCTTCCCACCCAGCACTACACATCAAGTCTATACTAGCCATCCAGAAACCCTCTACAGTTCCCTCCTAAAGACAAATCATCCCTTCCTCAGATAAGAAGGAACCGCCCCAGGCATGATTAAAGTCATTATAGAGTGTGTTAAGATAACTTAGAGCAACTGAATACCTTTTATACGACTACTTATGCAAGAGGAACCTCTGCCATAATCCTTCAGTGTAATAAATAAACACACACAGCTCTGCCTTTCAACTCTATATCAAACAAAGTCACATGGACTGTTTTTCTCTTTAGTAATGCTAAATATCAGAGCTTGTAAAAAAAAAATAACAGGTGTTTTTGGCTCTGCTCTTGGAGAAACACAGCTTGGATTTGATTTGCTGCTATTCATGAGGTTCATGCTGTGCTCCAGTTCTGTGCATATTTAAGTGGCTGTTAGGTTTTTACAAAACACTTCCAGAGCCTGAAAGTTTCATGAATTTCTGCTGTAAGTGGACTATATTATATTTCTCAATCAACTCAGTAAAAGCTGCTGCACCAGGGAAGCTTCTGCCACACACCTTACAGGGAGTTCAGAGCTTTCAGACACAGTGAAGCAGCAGATATGTTCGCTCTCCATACATTTGTATCAATTAACTCTTGTGGAAAACAGCTAACATTCACATACATTAATTGTTCATCATTTAGCGACTCCTTTGCTCTACAAACCCACCAAGGCTTCAGTTTTTCCAAGAGCTTAGTAACCTGTGCAAGTTCAATTGCACAAAGAAAGCACTCAGGGGAATGTACTACTTGCAATGTTTTTTCATGTGACTAAAAAAGCAATCCATAAAATGTGCTGTTCTGCTCTGCAAAGGAAAAAAAAGGGGGGAAAAAAAAGCAGAGTGCTTTCTGAGGCAGCTCCAAACAGGGCTCCATGAGAACGCATTGAAGGGCACCCACTTGCAAAGGGGGTCCAACAGGGAAGGTGGCGATACAGCAATATACTATTACCTCCCTCACAGCCAGTGCCAGGGAGGCAGCGGCATTTGAATTTCTCAGATTTGCTGTCTGCATTGTTAGCCGAGGCCCTACTGGAGCTCATTGCCAGGAGAGGAGGAAAGCCATCCTAAGAAGCGGGAAGGAAAGACCAGGAGTGAGATGAAGGGTCTCATTTGCTGCTGAGTAGAGAGGAGTGGAGCAAATGGACTTTGTGTTCCAAGCATGCTAACTGCTTGGATCAGTCCACATGGACTTGCTGTTCTTTGGAAGCAAGTTAAGAGCTCTGTTTTATGTAGTTAAGCATAGAAGAGGACCAGATATTGACTGAAGGGATATGCCCACTACCAAGGCATGAAGCAGGGAAAAATGGTGAGGACATTGAGAAGTTGTTTTGGCAATTAATGAGAAAAAAACAGAAATAGCAAAGATGGGATCATTCGGGGGGGGGGGGGGGGGGCTATTTTTATGCTGTAGAAATGCCACAGCCTAAAAAGAATCCTCAAGTTTTGCACACTAAAGTAACAAAGATGGATCCTTTGAATTTTCAGTAGAAGTACTGAAAAAATAAGTAATAGTAGAAAACATGCTAGCAACTGTCTTGTAAACTGTTCCCACAACTCTGTCTCCTAGTAAGTGGGATGATGTGCTGTACCAGATGTTGATGGAGGGGAAGAGGCAAAAGACTAACACAGACACCAAGCTCTAAAAACAGATTTTGGCTAGTCAATCATACAGCAACTTGGAAAGTTAATCACATCTCCGCCGTTTCTTTGCGTGCAGCATGCTGGCACCTTGGGGAAAAGTTAGGGAGACTCGCTCAGAAAAAGGTGCCAAGGTTTAGAAAATAAGGGCATTTGGGGACATTAAAAGGTCTTTTGTGAAAATAAAAAAAGGAATATGAATCCAAACCACAGCAGGTGACTGATGTCTTTTTAAATGTCTCACCATATATATTAATAATATTCTATTTGTGAACCACTAGATATTTGAACACTGTTTACAACATCAGAAGTTTCCTTTCCTGGTCCCTGGGTTAAACTGTCTCCTTCCAAGCGTACATAAGCTAACAGAATTCCTAGAGCAGTCTCTGCACCCTTAAATTGAATCCAAGCTTGTTTACACATGTTTCTTACCTTAGATTGCATCAACATCATTACAATCTGCTTCTGGGATGCACAGAATTTTTCTAGATAAAACCACAAAACAGTCACCGGGGCTGTTTCAATTGCTTCAAAATGATGACACTTAATGCTTCAAAATAAAGCACTGCAAAAAAATCTTCCACTCCGGCTTTTTTCTCTGACACCTGGTACAGCATCATTCATGATTCACTGCATTGCAAATACAAATTTGTTTTGAGAAGTTTTACTTATATGGCTCACTAAGAGGCTTAACTGATGCTTTGTACAATGGCCCTGTTTCCTTTGTCTATTACCATATATAGCATAACAAATGCTACCTTGATTCTTGTAATGAGTTTATGGATACTGAGCTGTTCAGGCAAATCAAGCTTTGAGCACCAGTCCTATTTTTGAGAGTAACTAAATAAGGCGGTCAGACCAAGAGGTCTGAGGTGTCCATTTTTTTTGCACAGTAGAATCTGACCATGTAAATGACTTTCTGAGGTGGGGGAATTTCTACCTGCAAGCACCCACTGAAGTCACTAGTGGGGCTCTGAATACTCCAGGGTACCTAAAGGAACGTTACTTAACTACATCTCGACTGAATTTTGGAAAGTTTCAACTCAGCCACAAATGGAAGAACGACCCAGTCACTTTGGAGAGCAGAAAGAGCGTAAGAGTGTATCACTCACTTGCACGCAGAAGTGGGTATTGTGAAGAGAATCAGGGTTTTGAACATCTGAATTCCCGTCTCACATCTGCAAGGCTCCTTTGGCACTCACTCCCTTTGTGATGCTTGTATAGGCAGGGTGGGAATGTCTCTGCTGTTTGGATGTTTAATGATTATCAGAGGTTTTGAGGTCAATTAAGGGATCCCTGAAGAGAATAAAAAGAGCTTATCATTATGAACTGAACCCAGGTAAAAGCCATCTCAGCCATAGACCAAATTCTGTATGGATTTGATTTCTAGGTTGACTCTATCCCCTCCTAAGATAGGTGGTTTGTGGTAGATGAGGCCTTCACTGACTGGGAAGCTTTAAACAACTGACTTGACAACTATTGTACATCTAAGGTTTAAAAAAACCCAAAGCCTTCCTGCTCTTATTTTTTTCTGTTCTTTCTAATCTTTTCAGGTTATGATAACTCATCATAACAGTACCTGAACACCTTCCACAAATGCATTACTTGATTTTTTTTTCATCCTATATGATTTTTCTTCGGGAAAAAAAGAGGGAGTTGAAGTTACATGAAGAGGTTTAAAGTATTTATTCGTGTATTTTATGACTGCTTGTTGCTTACTAAAGAATGTCAGAGAACTACATCTTGTATTTGTCATTGAAAGTGGGAAGGTTAGAGGTAGCTTATAGGTCCACTGTATAGTGATTTTTAAATCCACTAAAATGGCTGTCCTAGCAAAGCTGCCAGCATCAAATAATAGCAATGATCAGCTAAACCACTGGGCTCTCTCATCCCACTGAGAATCTTATTTAGTCAGTGGGTCAACTTTAAAGTCTTCATTTGGCATAATTCAGCTAACTGACATTACCTAGGCTGTGCTAGTTCACACTGCTAGTGCATTTGACCCAGTATATTTTTAAATTGCTCCTATTTGAAATTTCTTTCCTCTGCTGGAATGCATCAACTCCTACATCTCCAGGAAAGAGCTGTGAATTCTCCCTGGCTTACACAGGATTTTAGATGAACGCTGACTAAAGCATGGTGATTTGCATTTCACATTGGCACAGGCCTGCCTTTTGTTTCCTGACAAATGTGGATTTAAGGGTAGACACTGGGCATACAACCCTGAAAAGCTTGCATTAAAACATATATGCCTTTTGACTGCATCATCTCCGACCTTATCATGTGAAATAAATCCTACAAACAATTTCTCTTGGCAGACAAGATTATTTACAACAGTAGTGTTGTGTAGAGCGTTAAGCTTAGAAATACAGAGCAAATTAGCAGTGCTTGAATGCTTCATATATTTTAAACAGCTTAGGCTGGTCTTACCAGAGATAGGGGTATATAGTTTTGCTTCCCTCTTTTGTTTTGTACTGAAAAAGAGCACAATGCAAACAGAAGGTAGAACTGGCTATTTATATCAGCTCCATCGGAAGTGGTGACAGGTATAATTACAGAGGAGAAATTACAGGCCTTATTTCAGTGGCATTTCTCCTGCTGTTTCAGAGAAGATAAAAGATTGATAGTGTTCCTGACATAGCTCTAAAGCGAAGATGCTTCAGTGCACCATTCAGGTTATTTTCAGGTTGATTAAAAGCTACCTCCTCCAGTCCTCAGCAGGGAACAGGTTGCATGTGCTTCGCTTGTTTGCTTCATCACCTCCAGGACCCTGACTCAATCAAGTCTGGAGCACTTCTTGTTAGGATTCCCACTTTCAGGTGAGAAAACACCGCACTAAGCTCATCTTATCAATGCCTCTGCCAGTATACCAGCCCCGGCCTCCACTGCTCTTATTTTTGCCTCTTGAACTTGAGAAATTGTTGTCCTCAACAGGACTCTAAGGCAAAGCTTATTTCTATATAGGCTTTGCAGAGCTGGCTGCTGTTTCTGAGCTGCGCCTAACCTTAGCCTGCTCTCCCTGGGCTACAACAGTGCTTTCCAGTGCAAAGCCATCCTTTTAGGATTAGCATGAAGTCACCAGGATCCAGGTCATATTAAGACCCACAGTAGCACTTCAATCTCGGCACCACAAGGGCAGCAGATAAACTGAGAGCACTCAATACCACGCTGAGTTAAGTGTTGTAAGCAGCAGAATTAGACAACACCAGAGGTAACCGATTCAGGGCTCTTCTGCAGCAATTTCAGTGTCAGGAGTACAACGCTCCTAAACTGAGTTGCTCCCCCAGTCACTGCTCCAAAAGCCTTTGTCAAATGGAGAACCATGCAAAGGTGCCCATTTGAAGTTTTGGTAGATCCTTACCCTTCCTCCCATGAAATCAAATACAAAAGCTTTTAAAATGTCTCCTCTTTAAACAGCAAGTCTACAGAGCAAGGGACAGAACAATAGCTCAGTTGCTTCCCTTGGATTGGGCTGTTTGAAGTGATGCTGGCTTGTTACCTAGCAACATAGAGCTTATTACTAGGCTAGTTACAACCTAATTCTTATTTGTCATAATTTGTGTGATCAGAACCGATCATAAATAAAGACTGAATACAATCAACTGACTTACTTACGTTTGCAATTAGAATCAATCTATATCAGGGAAGGACGTTAACAGCTCAGTCATCGGCTCGAGCTGATTTATTCCCGTTCTGATACTTTAACTTGGATATTTACCATATTGTCTGTTACTATAATCTCCAATTAGGGCTCTGTACATTTTCTTTAGCATATTAAGGGACACCATTATATCCAGCTTTGGCTAGACTGTCTTGGCTTCGACCATTCACTTTCACACTTCAGGGACTTTTGTTACTGGATAGTTCTCCTGAATAACCACCTCTTCCAAGGAAAATATTCAGTAGACCTTCCCATCTTACATTTATCAGTTTTCACCATTAGAGAAAGCCTGCAGTAGCTCTTCAACTGGTGCCAAGTACAAAGCTCTACAGAAGCAACAGTGCTGCTTTAGGAGGACAGATCTGCCCTGGTATCTCCGCAATATAGCGCTTTTGCTCAGGGTCACAAAAGGCTTCAGTGTCATTATCAGCATACAACTTATGCAGCAGCTCTCTTCACAGCTGAGCATTGACTTCCATACAGGACTCATCTAGCTGCTGGATGTCTACCACGTAGCATGGCAAACACAGCTGACATGGAAACCTTGAAGATTTGAGACTGCTTGAAATCAAGAGATAAGACTGACAGAAAACAAAAGACAGCCTTCATATATGTAAACACAGCTGCAAAGAACTGTCTTCTGTGCTACTTGTACATGAAGCAAGAAGCCAAAGATAATCTGTAAGAAACAGTACTTAAACAGCAGAGCACTGCCCAGCTGTGAGGACCACACGGTGCTGCAGTAGCACCTGAAGAGACTATGAAATGGGATACAGATCGCCTCTAAGCAAGGCTGCTCCTTGACTCTCCAGGGTGCTCAGTGGGAGAAGACCTATGATTCTTGCTCACTCTGTCCTCAGGGCACATCACTTTCTCTGTGCATCAGTCGTGCTGGCAGATAAGTGAGGAGAGCGGCAGGGTATGGCACAGCCAACCCACACAGCAAGGCAGGCTGGGTGCCCCACAGAAGTTCCCTTCCCAGCTTTATTAATGCAGCAGTGCCCCTTCCGGGGACCAGACAGGCTATTTGCACCTTCCTTACTCCCCTAGGCAGATTTATATAGGAGATCAGCCTGGCCTTATTACTCCCCCAGTATATCTTATCCTTGGTGGATCTCCTCATTACACAGAAGGAATTCTTTCATTTAAAGTAATGATAATAAGTCTTCAGAGCTGCCTACTTCTGCAGTACAACGGAGTGAGTGATTTACAGCACAGTAGATTAATTCACGTACCACTTGATTTTTGAGTTTTTTTTTTTTTTTTTTCCCAAGAGTCTCATCTCTTTCTCCCAGCACGATGCAGAAACACTTAACTTCCAGAATTTCCTGTTTGCCACATTCACAAGCCTACAGATTTATTCCATACAATGCAGGGTATCCTCTCCACTCCTACCCCAGGAGGGAAGCCTTTTTCTAAGCCAGTTCAAAGAGAAGTCATGCCATCAAGTACTGGCATGTGCAAGTACATGAAGAGGGGCCCAAATGTTCTGCTACCTGTTGAGGAAGTTTGCTTCCAGACAGTAGCAGGACACCTACTGCAGACAGTGCAGTGTTGTGCTTGGGAGTTAAGCCAGGACTCCTGGCCGCTACTTCACCATTAAGTGCTTTGACAAAACCAGAAGCACATGCAACCCTCCAAAGTGAGGGCAGTGTTCACCATGCTTTGGGGTTAGGTGAGGACTCTGTGCAGACTACCCTGGGGAGCCTAGAGGGACAGCACTTCCCACAGTGCCTGGGGCACAGCACAACTCATCACTAACCTCGCTTGGGAGCAGGGCAGTGTCTGAACCAGTGCCTGTTTAGCTGTCCTCGTTTCTCCCTTGCTCTGCAGAAGACATTACCTACATATCCCTATTTCTGTGGAACAGTTATCCCACCATAGCAAAAACTGAAGTCTTTCTATGCTCTGATCCCCTCCACTGACATGCAGAAAGGTGGGTGGGTGAGTTGTTACTGTTCTCCTCTCCCAACTTGAAATCACACACCTCACACCTTGGTCTCTTCCTTTCTTAGTCCCCTGCCTAGCCAAACATGAACTGTGACACCACAGCTTCCCAAGTTTTCCCTGTGGTATCTGGTGACAAATGAGCTACCTGCTCTCTTCCTCCTCCCCCTCCGGGCTGGAGGAAACTTGGCAGGCCAAGTCTCTTCCATCTGTGCATACCCAAATTAGGATAAACAAGAAGTGTCAAAAGAATTTGCCTATGTAACACTTTCCCCCTTTTTGCTAACCCAGAATGATTTCTCACATGCTGCAGACATCACAAACTGTAGTCATCTTAACACTGTGCATCACTGCTTCCAATTGGTAGAAACTGGTACTGACATTGCTAACAGCAAACAGCTCAAATGCCTCCCCCTCCCCAAAAGTAACTCAGCTCAAGATGATCCAGGAACTCAAGACTCACCATCATTTAAGCCTGAAGTCATGAGAATAAACTCATAAGCATCACCAGAGTCATTGAGAACAGAACAGCCTGTGTTTGAGGACAGTACGTGTTTATGACAACTGCAGCACAAGGAGCAATCGAGCCAGACGTAACAGGAGAGCAGTTCAAACCTCCCCCCTCCTTTCTGGATACGCTCACTCAGCCCTCTGACAGCCAGCAGCAAATAGAGCACCGTGGCTTTGTAAATGACTGCACATGCAGTCTCCTGCTGGGGAAAAATATGGGATGCTAGGGAATGCAAGCAAAAGCAATCCTTCACCAGAACATTTTCCAGGACTCATTCCAAAGAGTGCAAGGCCCCCTCCAGAACCATCATATTCCTCATTGAGGCACAGGAACATCAGCAGCCTCCAACATATAAACTTGCTTGGGAAATGGAGTCAGGCCTTCCTCCAGAGCTGGTAGAGAGGTTTTCTAATTGGAATATTCATGGTAGGAGATTATGGAAACAGCAGAAGAGGGAGAGGCTGTCCTGCATTATCTTAACTGTGATGCTTTCCTTGACTTAATCCTTGTGTCTTTTCAGACTAGGGTTTTTTTTTTTTTTTTTTTTTTAACCCTGGAAAGGTCAAGGGAGTAGCAGGACTGTAATGAGTAGTTTCATCTTTTTACAAAAGGTTCAGCTGTAGATCACCAAATGCCCTCTCAGGATTCATGACCTGGCATGATCTTATCAAAGTCCAGCTTTCTTATTTGGGAAAGCAAAGGTGACTGAGAAAGAAACCTAAAGACTTGAGGTATGACCTAGACAAAACAGTTGGGAGAGCTGAGTTCTTGCCTTGTTTGTGTAATACTGAATGTAAGGCTCAAATGTCGCAAATGCCTGAGAGCTGGGCACATTTCCTGCATAGCACATATTGCAGAATCTAACGTACTGAACTGTAGACACTGAGCTCCCCCACCCCATTACCATTCAGCCTTCTATACATGCCAAATCTAGGCCCTATCACCAGTCTCATGACAGATGAACTTACTTTTCAAAGCTCCATCTCACAGATTCACACAAAAATCTCAGACTGCAGAACTTCAGCATCTGCTCATAAAAAAAAATTACCCTTTTTTATAATTAAAGTTGGGCAGGGGCAAAAAAACGTGACACTGTTGAACTTTACAGTCCAGAAAACTAAATATTAGTTACTATTAATATCATGTGTTTAAGCTAGTGTCGTGATCTCTGGGATCCTGGCTCAGGGGCTCCGAACATCAGGTACAGGCACTACTCCTCTGGTAAAGGACAGAAGAGGTTAGCTGTCAGGTAGCTTTGTGCATCTCTGGGGAGACTTCAGGAAAGCGTAACAAAAAGGGATTAAATTTATTAGCCAATAGAAGTAATCCCATCATATTCCTCTCATTCCAAGGAATTCCAGTTACTAAACAGAAAATGGAAGCCTTAAAGAAAGCTTAAAGAAGCCTCAGGACAATCCATACATAGGAAGGTTGAGAAGATGAAGGTAACTGGAAACAGGAACTTAAACAAGTTTCCTGTAACTCCCTGTGAAACACCTAGAACAGGATACTCCAGGACACATTACTGATCAGATGGGACGATGGGTCTGACTGACTGCCACTGCAACGCATACAACAGACTGTCTGGAGAAGCCTCCGCTCCGCATGTCACCGAGATTAGAGCGGTGAACTCGATCCCTGAAACGGCTCAGATTTTGGCCTTTTAGCACTGAGACATTGAATAAAAAGGAAGTTCTCCTGCAGGGTGACTTGTTTGGACGCCTCTAGTCACAGTTCATTCTCCCATCACCAATACTGCAAAGAAAGCATTGGAGAACTGCATAAAGTTTAACCACTTATAGGCACTTGGGAAGGACAGCTGACTGACAGCATTTTTCTAAAGGCTGCTCTTATGTCACTTCTGACAGTGGGATGGAAGCACTAAAACTATTTAGGTAACTTCAAAAACTCAACCCATTGGCTCCTTTTGTGCTACCTAGCTGCTCTAGCCAATTTTCATTTGGTTTTGTTAATTAACATACTGCGTGTTTAAAAGGTACTTTTACTACCCTTCAATCCCATGAAATGACAGCAAACTGCTGCAGAAGGAGTGATGAAAATTAAGTGTCCCCTCTTTAAAAAATTCATAGTAATCTAAGACCAATCAATACCTTTGGACAGAAAAATAAAAATCAATGATTCACTGAAAACATTTTATCTTTAGTAAACATAGCATCAGTACTCAAAACCTGTCTAGCACAGCAGAGAAAGGGAGCTCACAGAATAACAGGTATTTATCTACTGCTTTTAAAAAAAACAAAGCAAATAGCGATGTGTCATGAATCTGAGTAGGAAGCCCTCTTTAAAAGAAAATTTTAATTTGGATTTGGATTTCGAGGCTACTTGTGAAAGACTGGCTTGCAATTCTGGGTTAGAATTAAGGTTGTCACATTGTGATATACAAGGGACCAACTCCTCTTTTGTTTCACTTTAATGTGCCAGCTGGAAAACTGCAATGGTTCAGGAGTTTATTCATGAGCTGATCATACGTCACTGGGGGCAGCGACATCTGGAAGAAAAGCAAGGCAGATGGATAAGGGTGGTAACAGCTTCAAACATCTAACTTTAACCTGCTGCCACAACCCTGCAGAGGCCCTAAACAACTTATTCCTTGTCAAATTGTACTGAGACAGGCAAAGGAGTACAGCTTCTTTTGTGCTAAAGCATTCATAAGAGGCATTTCTTGGTATAAAATGGATATAGCAGGGGGAAGAAATTACACCAGGAAGGCTGCTAGAGTAAAATATCTGTACTCACCTGGCACAACTAGATTATTAAAGAACATTTATCAAAAGCAAAATAGATCTATTCATATTTTTGAAAAATGCACTTTTCTATGATACTTAATAAATGTGTTTTTCAGAGATGGTAAAAAATCTTGGGTCTTGCTTTTCAAACGTGTAAAGACTTAGTCAACACCCCAGTGAGAAGTATCATAAGCAACTAGATACTACTGAAAACTTTACCCAATCTAATCCAAATAATGTCTGCATCTGTTTATATTCTTACTCAACACCTTTAAAAATACATCTTAAAAAAAGATGAGCTCATGGAACATATTTACAGTGGCCAAAACGGAAGCCAGAAATCCTGGTGCAATGCCTGTTTTCAGAGCTCTGGTGTGCAGGCTTGCAGTGTAAGCTCAACACACGGTTGCATACCTCTAATCAAAGTGGAGCTGTATACAACTGTAACAGATAAGAAGTTTCACAGTACTGCAAAAGTCTTTGTTGGAATGGCACTGTATTTCTGACACTGTCACTGTGTCTAAACCCTTTACATATGGCCACTACCCACCCAGGTAGAAAAATGTCTCCTCTGAACCCCATGACATATCTTATATTGACAGCATTAGGTAAAGAACAAAACATATGCTATTCTGCTCCTCTTCTCCTGGCTCACATATTTGTGCCTAACTCAGACCTCACTGATGTCTCTGGCAGCCTTGCCAATTACAATGCCTTGGCATCACATTTGATATCCGCACATTCTGCTTAACAGATTTGCTTCAAGAAATATATGCACCTTGAAAAGGTAAGCCCCATGATTTTCGGTATATCCGAGAAAACTGCTTTAGCAAATATGCATTTAATTATACGCAAGAGTTCTTACAAATATGAAGGAAGCCATTTTGCTGTTGGGTACAGAAACAATTCTATTAGATATCCAAAAATAAAACTGATAGACACTTGCACACATGCATGTGCTACTGTAGGAATTGCTATCACCAGTGGAATACATTAAACAAGTGAAATTTCACAGCTGCTTCCTTATGAAAATAGCTTAAATCAGCGCATTCTTCCTGCTAAACCCAATGCATACTAAGTAAAACCAATCTTTCGCCTTCTGCATTAGCTATGCTGTCACTTGCATCAATGGAGTTTCATATGCTAACCAGGAAACTTTACTCATAAAGACACATTTTAATCCCATCAATGTGTATTAACTGCAACTAATATAAGTGTCACTTTTGCTGTGCGGAGCAGAAAAAAATTCTTTTATTTACCAAAATTGGTACCTTTTTCCCCTTGCATTTGTAAATACTTGACGGCAAAGACATTTCAACTCCACTAAACAGAAACGGAATAAGAGAGAACATTTCAAGCAGATGCTGTTACTAGAAGCAAAACTCAAACTCTTGGCGAAACTGCTTCCAGCTCTGGATTCTGTCACACTACAATAGCAGATGGGAAAGTCGCTGGTAGTCTCCCATATAGATTTAAGACAGGGAACTCAAGCACACTTAAAAACAATCAGTAGCCCAGTCTTACTTCTTCTGATAGGTGGTTCATTTTATTCAGTAACATTTTCTGTTCTCTGTATTCTGAATACTTTGTAGTAATAATGTAAATGCTGAAAAAAGTATGTTATTGATATGACCTAAGGATAAGGAAGACAAGACTTGTAGAGAGAAGCCATACCTTTTACAAAATCAAAGACAGAGGTGGAAAAACAGGCTGGTTTTTCCACACACATAAGACCTTTATCAATGCTAATCTAGAGGCACCAGCTACCCTACCCATTCATATTTTCTAATTCATTAGAATAACTAAGTCATACCTAGGATCATCTTCCTCAACCCAGTTTAGCTTGATATTTAATTTGGTCTGGAACAGAAAAACAAGTGCTTGTGTGGCCAAAGCCTTGCCCTTTTCTTTAGGGCTATAAACACTGGTCTAATACAATGTATTCCTTTATCAACAGACGTTGCCTGTTTATAGAAACAAAACTTTCACACAAGTGCACAGACACGTTTATTCTCAGTGGCAGGTTTGGAAGAAGTTGTTTTTGACAAAGGAAGAGAACAAGACTTAGTATTCAGAATGGCATGGGTTTGTAAGGTATGTATAATAAACCGTCCCCTTCTGATCAATAGCCTAGAAATAGCCTTAATAACGCTTTGATGCAACTACTGTCCTTGCATGGAATTTAACTGAGCTCCTATCTCGTGGTGCTACTTCTCAAGACTGTCTCAGCACAGCATCATCTACTGATGTCCTAACATCTGCACTTTTTTCACATTTTCATGGTTCCCTTTACAATTATAAAAGGAAGATTTCACTTTGTGGTTGCCTTTCCTTAAAGGAAAGCTCAAATTCAGAAACAGTTCTACAGTAAGTGAATTCCTGCCTGATACCATGGCTGTGAAATCACAGACCTGTTAGGAGGCCTGGTCTCACAGATACTGATCTGCAAGCGCCGCTCTTGAGATGTCCTGCTGGACTTAGTGGGAAACTAAAGAGGAAAGCAGAACCAAAACCGGACCATGAAGCAGAAAGTGCAACATAGTAAGCCAAGAAACAGTATTAGAGAAGGGCTTATTGCACGTAGCTGTGTCACAAAGACAAGGGAGCTCTGAAAAGCGTGCTCATGAAGTAGGAGGTGGGAGCTGACACAACTACCACTGACATAACTACTGCTAACAATCAGTACTAAATATGGTGTTTATTCCCATCAGTGCCAAAACTAGCTTTGATCCAAAGCTCAATCCCAAATGGAAGTCTTTCTTGGTGTAAAGATCTCCTTAAGATGCTGGGGAAAAGGGATGTTAGACCTCTAGATAGGAGGCATCATCAGGCCATCACTATTTCCTCCATTCCTTATCTGCAAAATAAGGATAATAACACTCTTACCTCCTAAGAGTGTTGCGAAGATAGTTATATTAAAGATAGTTAGGAACTCTGATAACTCTGGGCCTGCTAGGGGCTTCCCAACACATGCCTGCAAAATAGTAGTACAATATCTCAACAGTACTTCTTGCAATAACAAAAACCTTATCTAGAGGGATTTGATGATTTGTGTATTTATCAAGTAGCAAAGAAGTTTCACCATTGGTATGAGTCTTAGTGATAATTTCCTATTTGTTGCTGACAGTTGTGGATTGTCATCACCAGAGTTCCACAATACCAAATACAGAGTGGGCACAAACCTGTGTTTAAGTATATTCCCAGTTCCTGAGGTCCAACTCTGTCCTGCTTGCTGAGCTGGCAGGAACCAGAACTTCACCAGCACTGTGCTGTGCTGTGAGTGGCTACAGTCAAACAGGGAGTTCCCCCCGTGGCTCTGTACCCACCCATGCTGGTGACATTAGGCACATTAGTGCTGCTCCCAACAGTGAGTGCCAGCCAGCCACCCCCAGTGAGCTGCGGATCACCACAACGTGCTCCAAAAGTGGGTGTGAGGGAAAACGTAAGTATGGAAAAAACAGAAGCTTCAGGAGATTCTGCAGTTAAGCCCTGTTTTTAAAGGATTAGCAGCAATTTGTTTATTTCATCCTTGACCACAAACATGAAATTAACTTAGATCCAGCACCCTAAACAACCAACTCTAGGATTTGGAGCAGACGTTGAAACTCCATGAGGTGCACTGGCAAGTGGCTGCATTTGTACAAATACGTCTTGCAAACTGTGGTGTTGAGACGGGGGCAGGTTAGGCCTAGGTGAAATTTAGCCCAGAGCATACAGCAAAACTGTACCAGATGCTCTGAGCCAGCTCATCTCTAGTTTACATCTGCAGGCCTGGCCTTTGCATCTGCTACAAAATTAATTCTCAGCAAATGTCTCTGGAATCATTTGCTACAGTTCATATCTACATGAACTGTGTCACTCAGTCTTAGCAAGTCTCAATTAAGAACTGATTTACTATCATTAAAGGTCCTTACTTCATTCCTGCAGTATTTGGTATCACTATTTGTGACCGTTATTAACCATAGCCATATGGAATAACCAATGGAAGAAGAGCCAACGTGTTCTGGAAGTAGATTTAAAGTAACATAAGTTGTTTTATCATACGAACATTGCCTGAAAGATACATTTTGTGATATTCCGACAAACAGACCAAACCAAGCAAGTAAGTTTGATCCTAGTTAGGACAAAATTTCTCCTCCTCTTTCCCATCATCCTTTCTCCTACTATAAAAGCCCTGATTTTTCTCTGCAATTACTTGTATTTGCTGCTGGGCCTTCAAGTATCTCAGCTATGAAAGCACCCCAGCCTGCAAACGAGTTGGTGCATTCAGCAGTAGGCTCAGCTGGACCGGGCTAGCATTTACTGCCCTGTTGGGAAGCCGAATTAGTTTACAATGTTTCTTTATACACTCAACTTCATTGCTGCACCCTTTACAAGTCATTGATAAATAGTATAGAAATCTTGCCACCAAAACCTCCCAATTGATCTTAGCATTGATCACAGTTTCTAACTCATGGCATAATTTTACCTCTCACTTCCTGTTACTTTCCTAACAGGCTACAGAAGTGCTTATTGATGCAGTATGACACCAGCACTCATGTACCAGGAAAGCGCTCCAAGCATAAACAGTCTGGCATACACCTCGATAGAGCTGCCTCCATCCAAAGAGGTCCAGGCCGGTTTTACTCTGTCAGTATACTGCACTTGCCCATGTAATATCCTAGATCTTTCTCTTCTGTACCGGAAAGAGTTATGTATAGCATCAAGCACCTGGAAAAGGGCCAAGTAAGCCACACAACTCAGCTCAAGTATTGTATCTTTACTTGCCAGTTGTGACCTTGCACACTGCTATCTGCCTTACGTTCGTGTCTTATTCATGGTTTTTATAGTCTTAATACAGACATTAAGGACCTCCAGCACGAGCTCAGACAGAGAAGTGGGAGGCATCTTCCCTGTTCTACTCTAGGTCAAATGTAGAAGAGAAACACCCTATTTTCTAGGCAGTGAATCGCCAAAGGCATGAGACCTTGACCCATTTTCACTGGGTTGCATGGCTTCAGAAATGTACCACATGTCTTTCAGGTCATGAGATACAGTTTAAAACTGTATCTACAGTACCCATAGCTGTATTTCAGAATATAGATCTTCCCTTCAAAGTTTACAGAAGCAGTCACTGTAAACTGCACAACTATATGTAAAACTAGAGTAGGTAACAAACGAGATTTGTAATGGGAAGCATGACACGCAAGCACAACATGCAAGCACTCTCTGCACTTCGCTGACTGGTTTATAGTGTGAGCCATGGTTTCAAAGTCCTAAAAAAAATAAGAATATTTAATACATATTAGTGTTGTCTAACCCAGCTTCACCAAGCAGTCCCTATATAGCATTCCTACACATTCTTAGTGGGTTTATTATGACTCAGATTTAGACACTAACTTTCAGAGTCTTTGCAGAGATTACTTAAAAGCAGGGTTTTTTCCATCCTTGAAAAGATTTCATTCTGATATCGCTCCTCTTTCTTCTTACTTTCTATCTGTTAAAGGTTATTTGGCTGTCTACTGCATCCTATTAATCAGTCAATGAAGACAAAAAAGACCTATCATCTATGTTGATCCAAGTGTCTTTTCAAAGTCCATTACTTCCAATTTACCTGCTCAAGAAGGGAGAGAGTTCCCTTTGCCTTGCATGGAACAAACATAGATCACTCAGCCTGTAAAACAAAATATGAAGCTCCAAAGCTCAGCTTTTCTTCCATCCTCATTAGTTTTTGAGTGGTTAGAAGGTCACCTGAGATGGAGCCTTGTATATGGATTTTAGACCTTGATTAGAAAATACTCCCATGATCAAGTTAAGCAGAAGTCAAGAAGAGTCAAAGACAGAACTGGTCGTGGAACAACTTTGAATATGAATTCCTGGGCACAGAAACCACCTTTTACTACATAATGGTGCAATGCTAGCCCAGCGTGACTGAACTTCGTTGACCTCTAGATAGTATGGTAATATATACACCAAAAGACTTGGAAATAAAGTAGACTAAACTCTGCAGAGCAAGAAATCTCTGTTGCTGTGTATTTAAACAGTATTCAGCACATCAGGGTCCCCAGTGTCCTATCCACACAAACAAGACAAGACAAAAGACTTCCTAGAAATGCTAAAGGCATGTCTGGAGTCTGCAGCATGCCTCAGGCTATTGCAATTAAGTCAGACCAGGCTCTGTTGCCACTGGCATGGAGGGAAGTCATGTGCTAGCATCTTATTTAGCCTCCTTTAATTCTGAAGCATGAATAAGCAAGCACTTCTCTACAGTGGGGCTAGGAGGGGCTTTTGGAGTACAAGATCTAAACACTCTAGACTTGTAAATAGAAACTATGACACTTCTGCCACCCTGCCATCCCATCACAGGTGACAGCATAACAGCAAAAAAGGACTGAAGGATCTCTCGCATCTTTCTCAGCCCTATTATTTATGAAACGATTAGCTACAGAGAGAAGTCATTTATTCTCATCTAACATAACTCTCAAGTACTAATAACTTTAAAGAAAGATGGAGGAGATTAATACTTCCAAGTTTCAGCTAAATAAATTGAGAGTCCACTGCTTGAGTGCAAGGGGTACATCCTTTTCTCAGTAGTGGAAGGGTACAGCTAAAGGACAGAGGCACCTTCTTTCTTTTTTAATCTGTTTTCAGACATTCAAAGTTTAGTTTCCCCAGCTGCTGATACTGTAAAAATGTTGCTTGGCAACATGGTAACAGGGGAAAAAAATCTTCAAAAACATTGGGAGTTTTTTGTCCTTAGAAATGTACTAGTTCAGCACATCTAGCCTCCTACAGTTCCATTTTAGAGGAAAAGAGGCACAATGAACCCCCCACCCCCACGAACTAGTTCTAGCAGCCTTTAAATTGAAGCATTTAAAACAGGGCAGGAGAAGGGGTGCCCTTGGATGCTGTAAGGGGTGGGAGCAGAGCCTCTGCAGACCTTAGGCTGCAGGAGCTGCAGGCAGGGGAATGGAGCAGGGCATGTGCTATCTAGTACTCAGCATCCATGTGGCATCTTATAACCAAGACAGCTGCAGACAAAGCAGTATCTTAATTGCTCATGAAGGGGTCACATCTTGTTTTTTTTTTTTCCCCCCCCCCATAAAGATTACAGATGAGGTGATAGACCCACCTGTTCTTTCCTCCTGATAATCCAATGCTCACTAGCAGTGATGGGGGGGGGGGGGGGAGGAGGGGAGAAGGGGGTCCACGATCAATCCACTTGCAAGTGTGCCAGTACCCCACCAAGGAAAAGCTGGGACAGGCTGCTGAAGCCCTACAAACCCAGGGACTTGAAACTATTTCTAAGAATTCCTCTGAAGATTTATTATCGTAATGCTGGCCTATTGTGAGTGAATTCCCACTGAAGTTAATGCTCGTAACTAGTCTTACATTGACTCTTCTCTACAGGCCTTACAAAGTTCATTGCTTTTTTCCCCCTCTCCCGTTGCACTCCAATTTCTTTACTACAGCACTTCTGACCTCCACAGTCCTATTTCTGATTTATACTGCTGAATCATGGTTACATGTACTCATCATCCATAAGTCGGAACACAGCCTTGCATCCAGATAAAATGTTTTGTTTCATTCAAGGCACAGAGAAAGCAATGCACGTTCCAGCAAACGGAGCACAAGTATCAGCATTTTTTAAGCAGAATCCCAAAGGGCATCCGTCTTTACTTAGCTGGAGGTAAACTACAGTTAAACATGGAGAGTTGTTGTGACGACAGCACAGAGACTCTTCAGCGTTGCACAGCATCATTGCTTCAGGTATTAATGTCAAGTTAGAAATCTAGATAGTAGGTCTCTGATAAGATCAGGTCTGCTAAATTTGACACTACCTATGGAGTCCCACAGCTATTAAACTGGAAGAAATACATGAGAAGGAACGGATTGTGGATGGAGGAGATTCTAGAGTAAGTCTGATACAGTATCACATGTACCTATAATTAGAAGATACACTTACCAGAAGCAAGGCATACCTGCTTCTGATTACAGTTTTAAAGATAAGGAGCAGCTCTCCTGAAATGAAAAACCATTAGAAGGCAGAGAATAATCTGGCCAAGACAGTCTAGACTTTGGAAGTCTTTTTAAGTGTTGTGCAGGGAAAGAAACACTCCTCCAAAAGAGATCACTGGAAGTCTTCTAACTCAGACTCTTGCTGCAGTGCCAACTTAATTAACATGCTTAACCGCTCCAAGATATCTAAGATTATTCACTGGATTGGCAGCCTCTTCTCACTGCTAATTGTGTTTTACCTTGCAGTGGGAGAGAAAGATGAATGAGTACAGTAGCTCCATCTTTTCCTGCTGGAGGAGAATCACACTAAGTAATTTGACTTTGACATACTGTCTTGTTTTTGCAGGTTTAGTTTTATATAAACAAACATGTGTGAGCTACTGAAAGCTAATGAGCTGGATGGCAGCAACATGAAGTCCTTCGACAGCTGCTTACAGCACAGCTACTTGGCAGCCCATTCTGGAGCTGCTATCTGACACAGCAGAGCTCAGCTCACCTTCCAAAGCACCGCATGTTCAGTTAGTGCCATGTGTGCTCTTTGTCTGGGCAAATCCTTGCACGTAAACACTCCCCAGAGATTATTAAACAGAAAGTTTCCCCAGCCAACCTGCTGTCATGCAAACTCTTTCCTTGTTTGACCATCACTTTCTGACAAGATAAGGAGGATGACTATTTCTAGAATGGACAGGGCCTGAAGTTAAAGCAGAGAAAACACACAATAGGTTAGGGATGACAGCATTCTTCCTGGAGACCCCAATACTCCCAGATTAGCTCATCTGTTTATACTGAAGCTGGAGCACCCTGAAGGGAGACCATCAGCAGCATAAAAAGGCACTGAACATTTTAGGTCCTTGGGGTCCTGTATGCTTTGAGAGGCAGCCAGCAGCTATGCCAAGGGACACGCTTGCAGTTTCTTTGACTGTGAAGACAGCAAGTTTGGACTCGAGGGCAGCCTTAGGGCTCCTCTGTAAGTACAGTCTAAATATAACCTTGCACCAGTGAATTCACTGGGAGCTTTAATGCTTACTTCAACCTTAAATATCAGTGTGAGATTAAAGGTTAAAAAGTCAGTAAGGGTTCCTTGCATCTCCTAGAAATGCACACATGTCCAGAGGCATCTGATCTCTTTAGTTTAATTGTAGTGGAAGCTATCTTTTGTATCTATGTGTAATGGGGCAAAGGAGAACACTAAAGGTGGACACAAAGCTACTGTTCCCCTGCAGCAGCTCACCAGCACCTACAATAAATGCACCACTCCACAAAGGAAAAAGGAATCACAGCGCTGCACCTTGGCTGCCACTCCTTCCAGTCTGCAAATTGCTTCACCTCCACTGAAATCTACACATTTTATTTCACTAAAAGTGGTGGCTTTGAACCCATTTTAAGCAGATCTAGCCACAATATGATTTTTAATATTAGTATAGAAACCCTTTGTTTTCAATCCCAGCAGGGGATGCACAAATCATTTCAGCACAAAGTTAACCAAAAGTGGCATCTCTGGCATTTCCCCGCACATCGAGAAAACCTTCTCGCACAGGTGTAGCGGTGCTTTTAATTAGCACCAACTGACATTGTTAGAAACCAGAGGAGCAGTGACTCTCTGGGCATTAAAGATATGACCAAATTCCCAGTCACTCATAATTCACCAACACCTTCCCACCAGTCCCCATATCCAAGGCAGACACTGTTCTCTCCCAGGCTGAATGCTGTGAGAGAAAGCTACTTTTTGGAGCATAGCTTTGCTCCAAAAGTTAGCAGGGACATACAGTTCTAGACAGCTTCTACATTACATGTGCATGGATACTATATAGCAATTAATTCTTCTTGATCAACCCCACTGAAGCCTACGGGTTTGGTGGGATTGTTTGGAGACAACGGTAACATAGATTTAACTCAGATCTGACTTGAGCTTTACAATCTGTATCACCATTACAATGTTGTATTATGACAAACTGAGAAAGTCTAAGCTGAAATCATCGAGAAAATAAAGGTCTATATTTTATAGAAAGCTACTCTTCAGTATATAGATCACACTTAAAAATTAAATTAAGTTTTAAAAACCAAGTTTTCAGCTCCTTATTCCTTTTAGGAATTAGTTTATCAAATCGCTCAGTGTTTTGAGCTTAAATAAGCAAGTGAATAACAAATTACTCTTCAGTTGCTATTAGTCCTATTGAATGACAAAGGATTCTAACATTTCTTATTCTTTTCCAAGTGTGAAGGTTGGCAGTTAGCAGAGGAACACCGCCACAAAAATGAAACAAGCCACTTGGATGTTCCAAGCCAGGGAAACAGCCATGCAGAGGCACTGATTCCACACTGCGTGCGGGGATTCCACAGTCTGCGCAGAGACACGAAGGCAAGTCTCCTTCCCCGCCTCCTCACTGCCACACACGTGCAACACCCCTATTACAGCACTGTGGCTCGCTGTAACTGAAAGCAGTTTTCCATTAAGATAAGAACCCAGAAAATTTATTTTTGTGACACATTTGGATGTTAATTTTCTCATATAATTCATCTTTGTGGGGTTGAAATCCTAATTTCACACATAGCTTGTTTTTTGAAGGCCATTCAAGATCACAGGTTCAGCTATCAAGATTAAAACCTCATAGTGTAACAAACACTGGCTTAAAGCAGTCCTGCTCCCTTGCCACCGGTTGCTCTTGCCTGAGCACGTGCCCAGCGTGCCAGCCCCTGCAGTTGTGTCAGTATTCCCGAAGGAGTTAGCATGCTTTGATCCTCATTAGGGAATGAAACTAGCATAAGCCCCCAAAGACATTTTTCTTAGTAAGTCAGATTTGCTGGTTCACAACACTGCTGCACAAGCAGTTGCGTTAACACACCCAAGCACACAAAAGCAATTCTCAGCTGAGCAATAATATGGAAATAGGGAATCATCTAAGTTGGTATTGCCTTGAATACTTTGACCTGTGAAACCACAGCCTAATACTGGCTTTAATTCTTGTAGGTAATCAGCTCCTGCCAGGGTTGGATATCATGGTTGTCACATGTGGGGATTATATTGTACACATGGAGAGCAGATGGAGCGATCAAAACAAGAGGAAAAAACCCAAGCCTGCCCCAAATCCCAGTCTTAGCTGAGCTTCATTCTACTTTGTTTCATCCAAAAAACCCCCTCCTACCACACAAGAGTCACATACATGCTTTCATGGCAAGATCACGTGCAAGAATTTTAGAATTACTCTGAACAAGTCACCTGTTACTTAGAAATAAGTTTTATAACATGCACACAAACACCTGTTCACACACTATTTTTGCTAGAAGTCCTTTGCCCTAGAACACTAACTTTCCGTCACCAACTGCAGGGTTTTGTTTTTAAAAATGAAACTTCACATTTCAAAGCCTTGCTATTAAAAAAAGTTTACTGGTAGGTGATATCTAATTAATGTAGATATACATTTTAAAGTTGCAAAAGCTAACAACTCTCCACTTCAGAGTCTGGACATAAAATATAAATGGAATTAAAGAAATTCTACAAAGAAAAAAGTAACCGAGGAAGAAAGAACTGAGGATTTCTTTGACCATATTTTATTAATCACAGTTTCTTTTAAGGATTGTTGATGACTGTATGCTATCAATTTCAGTCCTACTAATTGATGCTGCCAAATATTTTAAATCAGGCTACTTTAATCATGGATAGCTGCAACAAAAGCAGTCTACATTTAAAGGTTTATATGCTCTGCTGAGCAGACAAAACAATCAGTGGTGACTAACCTATATGATTAATAACACATACCATCCAATCCCCAGAATATTCATTCTTCTGGGCTCATCTGAATAAACCAAAGATATTTCTGTAATGCCATCTGCTTGGCTTCTTATTTTACTGTTGTTCAAGCATAGCACAAAGATAGAAGACATACTCTAGGTGTAACACGGAAGTCCTGACGCAGTTTCAGATGCACATTCAGGAATAAACCATACAACTGTGAGTGACAAGTAATATCCTATGTTGTGAAACAGCCCCGTCTAGCATACCTTATACCGCTCCTGCATTCTGTCCAGGGATAGCTGCATTGCAGGACTGCATACAGAAGCGTTTCAGTTCCTGCTTTTTCCAGAAAGAGGTAGCTTTCTTCTACTTCTGTATGGGCTTAAGTTAACTCAGTTTCAGGAGGATATATTATGGCAACGTAAGGTAGGATGCTGTTGAGCTCTAGCTTCTCTTCTTTCGAGGCAGCCTGTGCTTTCCTTGTCCCCCAGGAACCTTCTTAAGCAGTTGTCTTTCTGCTTGGGGGGGGTGGGGTGGGGGCACAAGTCATAGGAAGGAGTGAAGCGTTTGGGGGCAGGAGGGAAAGTCTTGGTAAGCCAAAAACCAAAGTCATAAGTAATTCTCAGTTGAGGAGAGTTTACTTTGAACAGATTCCTTCTGTTTATTATCCATCAGGCAGCGCAAGAAGATTCCTTTGGGATGCTCTAGAGCTTTTATAGCATCTAACTACTGCAGTGTTTGTGAAACCTAGCAGGGATCAATGCTCTTATCTCCACACAAGAGCGTGCAAAGACACTTTCCCTAAGTAATAATACTGGGAGGTGGCAAAAATACTCCCAGGAGTTCTGAGAAAGCATTTATGCAAAGCAGAGATTGAGAAACCCTCTCAAACTGCTAACAGTCTACTGACAAGGAACAGATTATAGCTGCAGATTAAAACCCTCTTACCAATTGCTGTTGACTGCTATAAGGGCCAAGTTCACATAGCTAAAGGTTCTCTTAAAATGAATGATGTCATAGACGGATCCTGGTGGAATACATCAGAAAATGCTGAATTATTTTCTGGAGTACCCTAGACAAGTAATATGCCTCATCTTTCAAGGGGGTAATCAAGGTCCAAAACAAGGCGAGCTTAGGAAGAAACTTAAAGCATCAACCTGTGACAACATAACATCAAATGCAAACACAAGTCTCCCCAGCAACCCTTCTGAACACTCATTCACCAAATGAATCTCTCTGCTGAATCACTTCTATCCCATCTTCCAATCCGCCTCCCAGTTCAGGCACAGTCCTGAGGCACAGTTTCTGCACACAAAATAACAGGTCTGCCTGGAGACTCCGCTACCTAGTTCAGTGACTCCATCTCCGTTAGTCAGAGAACACTCCTAGGTGTCGCTTTTCTGCAAGGAGACCTTTTAAGCTGTCAATTCACTGCTGTCTGCCAAGGAAGCCACTCTGCAGCATCACCCAGCAAAACACCCCAGGATTACAGAAACCTCCATGGAAAGGGCCCACCCAGAGCTCTGAGGCAAGATTTGCTCTAAATTAGAGGCTCTTCAACTTCTTGTTTTCAAGCTTGTTTCCATTAATGAAATGACCTTTGAGCTAGGTCGTCACAGCTGATTTTTGCCAGCATACCTTGTGTCTGCTTGACAAGCTACGAGGAGGCAAGTTCTGTGATGAGGACAGCTATGACAGCAAAGTCCCACAGAGTGCATGCAGCTTTTGTGGCAGAACTGCACTTTGCTGGCATAACTTCTTATTTTGACTTATTAATTAATGACAATAAAACAGTAGCTACTGCTCTAAACTGTATCCAGGTGACAGTGGACTGCAGGCAGGCCTGAGCTCCCTATGAGCTCTGCAATGGGTATGGCATAAACCATTTCTAATCAAAACTACGTGGCTACACGACCATGGCATCCAGCCAGCGCTCAGCAAGCTCAGCATCACCTTAATACAATAGCACGGCTTCCAGCTCAGCACACAGGCCGAGCAAGTTCGTGCACACTGCTAGACTACAGCAGACTTTACAGTACAATAACACAGTACACTGTACAGTATGACAACACCAAAGCCTTCAAGTGGAGATATGACCCGAGGGGTGATGGTTTCCACACATCCCTGGGGGAACTACCAGAAGGAGGCTTATATAAATGAAGCCCTCCCAGGCTGCTGTTCTCCCCAGTTCACCAATACAGGAGAACAAAGGGCTACAACTACATTAAGTGTGCTCTTTAAGGCTGTTGGCATCTGAAAAAACTTGGTTTCGGTTTTGACAAATTTTCCCCAGAATGACAAAAAACAAGCTTTGAGCCAAGGAACAGAGCTCTTATAGTAAGACTTTAATAAAGAACAACAAAAAAAAAATATCTATTTCATCTCTCCAAGATACCAACAGCATTGCATAGAACAGGATTTCAGCAGCTATTAACTGACTAGTTACATTATAGTTTGAGTCTCATTATAGTGCTCTACAGTTATTGCCAACTCATACTAAATTAGCAGCTTCTCTAAATTTGAGAGGAGCATAAACAGCACTTAGGAGACAAAGATCTGCCAGTGTCAAGTTAAGATGAGAGCAGTAACTTCCCAGTCTCTGCAACAGCACAATCAAATACGTCCACTCCCCAACATCAGCCTTTCCAGAGCGTTTTGCCTTTCAGTCAAGCAGTAGGAGGGATCAGAGGGTTCTCGCATGGGCGCAGTCCGAGTCTGATAATATACTGTCCAAAGTAGCAATACTGACTTAAAAAGCATTCCTCCCTTTTAACCTCAATGCTAGTTTACGTTCCACAAACCACCCTCCCCCCCAGCGCCAGTTGCAGTAGCACAGCCCAGCTGAGGAGCAAAAAGCCATTACAGGCACAGAAACAGGCAGCTGATGCAAGAGCAGCAGAAAGCTACGACCAAGGCTCCCTCTTAAGCTAGCACTGCTGCCAACATGCCATGGAATCACAGCCTCCTCCTGAGGAAAAAAACTAGCGGAGTTGTTTCCCCTCTTTAGCTCCAAGCTAGGTGCAGTCTGCAGGCTGCCTTTGGGGAAGGGAGGTACAGACTGAACAGAGCCCTGTCTAAGCAAAGCCAGCCTTTTAGCCAGCCTCTCTTTGGGGAGCTGTAGAGCCACTTGCAACTTGCCTGGTAACTACAGAGGGAGCTGCTTACTGGTGGAGAAAGCGAGATTTTAGGCAACAGAAATTCCAGGCTGGCTTGATGTAAGAGACAAAGTGATTTTCTTCAGCAGCGCTGGAAAACACAGAATGGCTCATGCCAGTGTTACTGCTAGAGACTGAACAGCATGGAAGGACAAGAACTAGCACAGACAACCAAAACAAGCCAATGTGAAAGAAGTCACCATAAGAATCCCCTGTGCTACTCTTAGGTCAAACCTGAGGCTTGCATTTTGACAAAGCAGTTGTTCGTGAGGTTTTTGTTTTGCAAAAGGGGGCGGGGGGGGGGGAGCCATTCCACTGTAGGGCTATACCACCAGACTAACATCAGACCCTATTAACACCACTTCCCTGCCCCGCAACAGCTCCTGCCTGCACGCTTTGGGCTCAACATCCCCTCCCCTTCCTCAGGTCACCATCAACACTGCTGGTCAAACCAGGAGGCACCAGAGCAGCCCAGCTGCTGCCTCCACACCTCAGCCTTGCCTGGGGAGGGGACAGGCCCAGCTGCCCAGCACGCTCCAGACTCCCCACAGAGACTCCTCACAAACACTCCCATTTATTTATCTGCAGAGAACAGATAGGCAGAGTACTCAAGCTCACAAACACCCAAGGATAACAGGCTCTAGCAGGACTCAGATGTAGTAATAACTCCTTTGCCTCTTACCTTAGAGCCATAAATAAGCCCAGTCTCAGCCCTCCTGAGCAGAGGGACCAGCTCATGTCTCTCCAGATCACAACTCTCCTCCACTTCCACTGGAGATTGGGCCCAGCTGGTGCCTCCTCACTCTTTTCAAGCAGCACCACCCTCCCCATTGGTCACCTGTATGGGGCTGAAGTACAGCCAGTGCTTAACCTCCTCTGTCCTGGCCTGAGTGCCCCTGGGCAGTGCTTTGCTGTTTGTGTGCTGGCCAAGTGGCTGGCTCTGCTGTGTGCTGGCCTGTCCCCATGCCATGGGGATGGGGGGGGGGGGAGATGTGGCGGCTTCACTGGTGAGGGCTAGCTCAGCCTGTGGTCGTGCCCAGCTGCCTCAGGCAAGTGTCTGGGTTTCTCTGGTGGCTTGGTGGGACAAGCAGCCTCGGGCCCTGTGAGCTGTGTGGGTCACTAGTGCCAGCAGGTTCACCCAGGACATCTGACACCTGCTTGCTCCTGGGGCTGTGAAGGACAGCGAGGCTGCGGGTCACTCCTGCTATCTCAGCTCGGCTGACACCTTTCCAGGGCAGAGCTCGGCCTCCAGTGCACAGCAACGTGACAGCTGTTAACTGGAGTCTCCCTCCACGCTGGCCTGGAGGGGAGGTGACTGATGCGCCAACAAGATGCTACCTTTCGCCCAGCAGCCGTTTTGGGTCTCTGAGCAGGACGCTAGCAATGAGCGATGAATAAGGGAGCGTTTTGCCCTGGTGAGGCTGTCCGTCCCATTCAATGCATAGCCGGCCCTGCGTGTTGGCATTCGTGAGGAGACCTCAGTGGCTCCGCTCCCGGTGTTGTCCCTTCCTCTTGGTGGTAGCAAAAACACAGCTCAGAAAGAGGAGAGAACAGAGGCGCCAAGCAGGTAGGCTCCTTATTGGAGAGAGGTGCGAGTCAAATGGGTGGTGGGGGGGCTTTCGCCAAGGCTCACTCCTTGCAGATGGCAGCTCTTCTTTTGTGCTCTTTGCCTGCATTTTTTCCTGAAGAGGGTATGGCTGTTGGAGCAGATGAGCACCCTGTCTCGCCTTGCCCCAGCTGTGGCCTCTGGGCTAGGGGACACCAGCAGGGCCGGGCGGACGTTAGTGCCCCTGGAGGTGCAAAACCTGTGAGGGCAGGAAGGCCCCTCGAGAAAGGAGTAAGAGAAGAGCTGAGCAACCAGCAGTGGGGGACTGAGAGCTGGCTGCAGAGACCTGGCCTGCTGTGTGGGGCCACAGTGGGTGAAGGACTTCGCTCTTCCTGCCTCCTTCCCTTCCTCCCAGCCAGAGGAGATTTCTCAGCACGCGCCCTGTAAATTTAGCTTGCCTCAGCTCTGGAGAAATAGTATTTCAGGTCCTATGGCATCATCCCCGCAATCCAAGTGCCGCAGAAGTTCCTATCAAACCCTGTTACCCTTGTCGCTATTCTCTTGACACTTGCTAAATGCTAGTTAGGCAGCACCGTCTCATAGAAGCTAAACTGGTGGTATAACACTGCGTGACCTACCCATGATGAAAGTTTGCATAATGTTTTGGTTTGCAAAAAAAATGTTTAACAGAAGACTTCTCTAGCCCATATGCAATGCATGAATTCTGCTGTCCTTTGGAGATGCACCAGAAGCTATCCCAGGCTGTCCTGGATCGTATGCCCATTGTTAATAAAACAGTTTCTAATGTGCTGGACTAGGAGTGGTCCACTGTCAGTCACGGCAACTGCTTCACTCTCCAGTAAAGTGTCTTTCCTAGCCGTCACAATGTGAAGGGTTCTGCATGAATCTGAACATATAATATGCCCCTAACTGTAGAAATCACACCTGGAGGAGGTTAAGTATCTTTCTGTCAGCTAGACAGAAGCCAATTTAAGACTTTTACTAAAATTGTACAGAATGAGAAGATAACAGACAACAATGATAAGATAATAAGTAAGAAAGAGATAGGATATATTGCTCTAAGTTTGTGTGTTGCTTCCAGGAGAAGTTAAGAAATTAGTCCACCTCCCAGAGAAGGCTATTAATATTTTTTAATGAACATTCCCATTACTAGTATGTTTGTGTGTCTTCAAGTTCTTTCTCCTGCCTCTCCCCATCGTTCCTTTCTTTTGATGGTATTTTGGTAGCATCTTCAACTTTTCTAAATTCTTTTGTGAGGTTAAAATGGATAAGAATCAATGCTGGTGAGCTGTGTTTTCAAATATTCTTTTTAATATTCACAACATAAAGCTGTTGAACTAGGAAGTTGATTATTATTCTGCAGGAACAGAGACAGTTTGGACAGCTAGACTGGTGCCGTTACAAACAAAACAAAAACAAAGCAAAACAAAAAATCCATAGCAGAGGAACAGAGACACGCTTTTGCTAGGTCAGCTCCTGTGCATTGCCTTGGGGAAAATAGCTGCCTCTGTTGATTTTGCAATTTTTATTCCTCCATTTTGGAGGAGGCATTTGGGAAGAAATTATGGATGTTTTTACTCTAAGGAAGTTTCATTTTCATTCTGTTCTACCCATATGAGCTTTGCACAAAAGGTCTCTCAGGACCCCTCTCTCTCTTCTCATGCGCCGTGATCCAGCAACCAGCTCTTCAGGACAGTGGGTCAGAGAGTGATCAGACAAAAAAGTGCTCCCCATTTCTTGCTCAGGGTAGGAGGAGATTCCAAGCCTGGAAGCACTATGTCAGTTCATTGCTTAGCACTTTGATTATAAGCATGAACTGAGACTGGTGACTTTGCCTCCAAGATCTGCTCAGACTTGGTTACTTTCATCCATTGCTGGACGTCCATTTGACTCAGCTACAGGGGCTAAGGGAAGGGTGAGCTTCCAGCTGGCGTATGGTCCCGAGTAAGTTAGGCTGTTTTAGCAATGAGAGGGGCAGAAAGGAAATGGAGCTGTAATCATGTACTCTTTCTCAATGCAGAGGCTTTATTCAAGAGTCACGAGATTTGCACTTCGGTTATTTCTCTTCCCACAGTTAGAGAATTAAAGAGGGCATTCATATTTTTCATTGCTGCTCAGAGGTCAGTTTGGAAAAGAAGAAGTGTCTGGCAAGATTTGTCTTTGAATTCTCCAGAGCATTTGGGATGTTGTACTTACACTGACTAACACACCAGTGCTATGTCCTATAAATGAAAACATTCTCCTTTTCTTGGGAATGGAGAGGTGCTAAGAAAAAGTCTCAGAAGATAAGGAGCACACCGGTGTGGGAATAGCTCACAGACCCTCAGCAACAAAAGTCTGCACCTCCCTGGCAGTCTGCCAGTCTTTGGAATCTTCTCACTGGGTTCCCTACTGGCACAGTCTAATTTGTCCTGACTGACTTTTAGCAGGCATTGCCAGATGGTAGCATTTCAAGGGTGATGCTGTAATTGCCTGGGGAATGGGGCCTACAATGTCCTTACTATCTTCTTGCACAGCATACCTTAACACAGTTGTCATTGCTTGCATCAGTTCTAGTGGCATTAGATCAAAATCCTGGATGCATTACTAGAGTATTTCAAAATGCCCAACATTTCTGAGAAGCCCTTTCAGAGAGGCCTTTCCTTTTACCTGCCCCACAGGTTTAGGGGAAAGGAGGAAGAATAGTACTGGCCAGCAACTGCTGAGACCTGGGTGCACTAGGATGCTGCTGTAGGCGTGAGAAACTGTTTGCATATATTCTTCCCTTTACTTGTTTATCTTCATATTTGAGCAGCAAATAAAGAATTGAATGGATGCTCTTGTGCAGTGTTTTGAAGGGAGGAGGGCATTGCCAGCCTAATAATGAAATGAGTGCCCTGTCTAGCCAACCAACAATCCTTATCCCCTCCATCCCCTGTCTTCATAGCCTGAGGCATAGTCTGTGAGTCCCAGAGAAACTGCATCTCCAGCATACCTGACAGGTATGTTCCTCTCCTTACGGGCTGTAACACAGTTGTAGAGTCATTGAAAAGTCAGATTTGCACAGTGCTGTTTTGGATAGGTGGATTTCCAGCCAAAAAATAAAAACAAACAAACAAACAGGTGGCTGGAGAAGGCAGAAGGGCAGGTGGAATTGAATGTTACAGCTGACCGGCTTGAATGCGCTTGCCAGCTGCCTTGCACAGGCCTAGTGGGACAGGCTATGCCTGCACACCAGACTGGCATCACAGGCAAGCTCGGTGTTTGGGGAAAGACAACACAAGCCACAGGAAAAGGCTGAAAAGGCAGCCAAGGAAAGAGAAAGGAGTATGACCAGATGGGAGAGCTGTGGCATGCTGGTGTCCCCAGTGAGGTGGTGTTTCCAACCCAGTTTGCAGGCGGACAGGGGTCTGCTCTGGATGTGCTCCAAGCTGGCCACAAGCCATGGGTTTGCAATTAGCACAGAACTGAGGCTCAGCCAAGAGGCCTCATCACAGAAGGTTTGGGATCAGTGTTTAGGCTAACGTGATGTGAGTGTTTAGCCTTCTAGGTGGCTCGGAGGGTCCGGAGCAAGCTCTTGTCTGATCGTGAAAGATCTCGTAGACAAAACTTTAATATTAAGGCTGGAGTGTATGATTTAGAATGTGTAAGAGAAAAGCGTTCATAAAACTATGCATGGGTTAAATGACTCAGTAAAGTCTCTACTGTATCTCGTAGGACACCATCTGTACGAACAAATGAATTCTCACAACTGGCCAGACTTTTCTAGACCTCTTCTCTAAACTGAAAGGCAGTAGTGTATTTAGTTCCTTAAACATATAGATGCTATCCCACCTTTGCTTTCCTTCTTTGCACATTTCTACCTTTCAACTGCAACTTGGGCATCACAGAAGCTGAGCAGATGTTCCGTTTCACCCTTAACCAAAGCCTGGAGAAAAACTGATGTTACATGAGAATTAATCTAGAGTATCAGAGTGAAGAGAGGCCTGCACTTTTCAGGTCTACTCAAAATATGTTTTTAAGAACTTTGCACACAGTTTTTCAAGTTTATCCCTGAGTTTAGTTTTCTGGACATACTTTATTTCACAAACCCCTGAGCAATCACTGCCTGTTTTCAATGGCAGAGAGGATTAAAATTGTTTTGTTAAAATAAGAAATCTCTTCAAAATTCTACCATGCCAGGAAAAGATATGAACTGTGGAAAGTGCTAAAAAAGTTTGATTCCTTTCCCACAACTTTTCATTTTTATGCCTTTCTCATTTCAAGTGGCCCAAAGAAGAAAGCTGTGAAACTACCATTCCTCAAGGTGCTTTCAGCATGTCTGAAATGTAAATCCTGTGGCAAAGGCTATTCTTGAAGTATGTCCAACTAGGAAGATTTTAGCTGAACAGTGAGGTTTTTTTTTTTATAAGCGTGCTTATCTGAAATGAATCTGGAAAATTTTAGACAGTCTTAACACATACTTGAAGCCTTGCATTACAGTGACACAAACACGACACTCTGCATCCTGTTGCCATCTTACTGCTTGACCAATGATTTAAAAAAAGCTCCTTGACACTTTCTGAATGTTGCTTTTTAGTGGAACTTTTAGGTAAAAGTCAAAGTTTGATTTTGGAGAAAAAAAGTTTGAAAATGCCCATATATTGAGATGTTCCCTAAAATCAAAGGAGAGCAGTGCATTTTTCCCCGAACAATGGCCACGATGTATGCAGCATGTGTGGACTAGTACCATGACGGTGGAAAACTGCTATTTTAGCTGTTCACTTAGGAGCTAATCCCCGTTTACAGGAGGGCTGCAATCAGCAGCTCTGCTGAAGCTGATTGCCTCAAAAATTAAATTTAAGCCAAGTAACTCTGCAAAAGTGTGCTCCCTGTCTTCGCTGGTAGAAAATGGCAAATGGTGGGAGGACAAGGAGTGGGTGAATTGCTTTATAATAAACAATAGCTCCATAAAGACATCTGTGGGCACCGCGGTGGCAGGGACAGTGCAATGGCACAGGGTGAGTGGCTGCCGATTGCCACCGGGAGCTTGGAGGGCTGCTGGTTTGACCCAGGTGTCTGCCGACTCCTGTGGCCAGAAGTCAGCTTTTTGGGCCAGGTCTGTGCATACGGATGAGGGAGGGGAAGTGAAGCAAGGATGCCTTATTCTTTAGTCTCCTTCGCTTCCTTATTCTCTGTCTCTGTTTTTGTTATTCATTTGTGTCATTTCTATGTTCTTTTGTCCTCCATGCTAATTTGTTATTCTGTTATCTGTGGAGGTGGGTTCACAACACAAAGAAGAGAAATCAGCGTTCCCAACCTGCCTGAGTTGTACTTGCTCTGCTAACTGTCTTTTGAAAATTTATATTTAATTAATGTAGAACATTAGGATGCCGTTCTGGAAGGCTGTGAGGATGCTTTCTTAGATCTACTGAAGTGTTTATTGATCTTTGAAGATTACCTGCATTTGCGGTAGTTTTTGATGCTCTCTGTTTTGTATTTATGTCAAAACCAAAATAGTGAAAGGAAAAAAAGGGAAAAAAACATTAGATTTTCTTTTTTTCTCTGAAAAATAGCAAATATCTACAAGGCTATGTTCTTTTATTTTTATCAGAAGAAGGGAGGAAATTTATTAGGCATAAAGAACAATAGGTTGACCTCTGAATTTTTTTTTGTCCTCAAGATTAATTTGTTCGGTTTAATTATGGGGTTACTATTCTTTATGGGGATAGTGCTATCTTATTTCTTTTCAGATATGTTCTGCTTTCATGCTATGGAAATGATTGATGATTGTGCTAAATAAATGCCACTCCCAAGCTCCAGACATTATTTGCGCTGGAAATGCTTGAAGGGAAAAATGGTGAAAAGCTATACTGAAACCAGAAACTATAGTGAACTATTTGAGACTATAAAATCAAACTCTTAAACTAATCCATGAGAACCCACTGACTCAGTTTTCTTTCCCTTCTTTCATAGTCAGTGAGAGGATAGCTTTACAGTACATAACAAGTACTTATTTTTCGGTCAGTTTATAGTACACTACCTTATAGTAGTTTCTCCATTTAACAGTGGCTCTAGGATTTGTGCTGAACTGCCGAATCCCTGGCACAGCTCAGGCTTCCCCACATTGATCCAGTGCTGTGCCTCACGTCGGGGGAGCCAGAGGGAAATGTTACTGTTAATGGTGATGCTACAGCTGCTGCATTGAAACCCCACACTGCTGGCAGGCGGTGACCTTTCATTATTGCCTCCGCACAGGTGTGAGGGCAGAGCCGTGACTCGAAGGTGGGAGACTCTTTACTCTCTTGCCAGTCACCCAAGCGTTTTTAATGGCCATCCTCAAAGCAGATTTCATGAGAAGTCAGGGCATCAGGCCAACACTATTAGGAATGTAGATACAGCAGTGTTCCTTTTCCATTGCTTTCCAATTGCCTTAGCCCTCTGAGAAGACAGCTGATGTGAAGATAGACCCATTGCTATGAAACCAGCTGAGCCTAAATTTAGGCCAATAAACCATTTCAGAGACCCCATTTCTTAACACAATGATGCAAAAAGAAGAGTTCATCCAAGAGTTAGGAGCTTAGCTAATATTTGCCCCTCCTGGAAATGATCATACTGGCTTAGATTCTGCTCCCACATAGGATTTAATTAAGAGTAGCAACATTAGAGAGAAAAATAAACATATTTACTGGTAAAACTCTATAGTGGGGGAATATCCTGGTCTCCAGTGGAGCTATTCAATGATTAACTAGACAGCTGCAGGAAACTAGGGGATAACTCCCTAGGTCTCTGCTGCTCTACAACTCTGGGTTTTTTCCTTCCATCTACCAAAGCCTGGCGGAGTGGAACATGGGTATCTGGACAGATGTCCTCAGTAAATCCTGCTTCTATTGCCAAACTCGATCTGCCGAAATTATTTGCCGAATAACAAAGCCAAATGAGAATTTTTGAGTCCTGAGCCCCGAGAAACAAATGAAGACCCTAAACCTACAAATTCTGATGTTCATGAACGGTAATTCACAAAAGGAGAAGGCTCTCTGGGCTCAGGAGATGTGTACGTCCCGCTCTCTGCTCCACAAAGCACACAGTATAAGCAGTGAAATTTCCAACTCTACAGTGAGGGAAGTTTCCAATAAACAATTTAACTCTGGTTTATCTCTTCTGTAAAACGAAGCTTTTAAAAAATAAATATATAAGTAAATTACTCCTGCAGTATACAGTTTCCAGCTATAAAGATAAACAAACAGGGGCACCCAGGGGCCCTGCTCTCTGACATTCTGTCACTCCTCAGTGATACTTGCTCCTTCACCTTCAGACCTTCTTTCCTCCTTGGTTTCTGCTTGATTTTTCCTCTGCAAACTGTATTTGACCTCTTGTATGAAGGATGCATTACGAAAAATACATTGCATTGTATTAAAATATGCTAGAATTTTTTCTGTTCCTGTTCTTTTTGAATTCATATATACATGCAGTTTTATGGCAAGTTAAGGTTTGCTCTGGATAGGTCTGAAGACCCTTAAAAAACATGAGCCTTTCTGTAAGGCAGGACTCGGGTGTGCGTCCATTAAAATTTCAATATTTTATGACCCTGCCCCATGCTTTTTTTGCCTCTGAGTTCCTGTTTGCTCTTGAAATTGCTGAATTGTCAGCCCTGTACTGCTAAATGAGCTGTTCACCTGAATCAAAATTGTTGGCCGTCTGTAATCCTGTTTGGAAAAGGAACCCAGGCTGGATATATGAATAACAATCCCGATTCTCTGCCCCAGTCTCCAATGAGGCAGAAAAAGATACACTGTCAGGGAGATGACTGAGAAAGGTTGTTATCTGCATTAGTGATGGGCTGTGATTATCACGTCCTCTGAGCTGCCTTCCCTTTTCTGATTAACAGATGCCTTTCTGTGTGAAAGCACCAGCCACCATCTTCCTCTTCTTGAAGACAGCTGCAGCTTCTTGGGGCAGAAGGACCAAGAGAGCTGCAGCTGCATACCCCTCACCAATAACTCTAGTCCTCATGGAGTGAGCCATTGAAAGAGTCCATGAGAGTGTGATATTTGCGTTGGTTATACGTTAAACTCACTGCAGTTGGCATGGGACTTGCATAAAGCAGTTCTCACTCGGACAAGTCCCTTGCTGAATCCTTTCTCCTCTCCTGAAGCTCTTCAGAATAAATGCTCTTCTGAGGCCACCGTGAATTTGCTGAAGAAAAACCTTTCCATTAGAGAGCTGGGTTGAAGGTGTGAGATTCTAATAATTGGAGGCTATTTACGGAAAGAGGATGAAGAGTGGTACAGTTTGTCATCTCTGGTATGTACTTCACTGCTTCCCACCAGAACAAAGCTGACAGGAAAAAAAAAAGACATTTCCAGGCAAGGGTGTATTTTATATTGCAATGCAACCAATATATGTATTTTCACTTGGTGAAAGTGCTTCTCTTGTTTCCCTTTCTAATACTCAGAAATAAAGGCAAAGGAGAACTGCTTGGGAAACTCAGCTTGAGATTTGTAGCCACAAGATACTACATCAATCTTATTCTCTTCCAGTTTGAAATTAAGTAGACTATCCTGTGGTCTAATTTTGGCCATATAAAAAGCTATGAACAGGCAAAGAAAGATCAAGCTCAAAGAAATCCAGTTCTTGTTGACAAAGACACGCTCCCAAAAGAGGCTTGTTTCTCGGCATAAATCAATGAAGTGTTTATGCACGTACTTAAGTGCTTGTTGCATTAAGACCTGTCATGGTTATTTCCCCACCATTAGCCATTAAGACATAATAAGTTAAGAAAGCACTTGTGTGAATACTGGAAATAGCCATTCATCACAGTTACTATATCATTTTGAATAAGCCTTTTCAATCCAGCTGTGGATAACTACAGACAAGGACAGACCAAAGCACAAAATAAGTACAGAAATTACCCCTCCTTTTTTCACTTCTGACTGATGTGAAGTGCATCTTTCATTGAACAACCTGATGGGACTACACTTAAATATATACAGATCTGAAAATCTGCATGTCCAGAAAGTCCCTGGAGCTACTCCTAGGATATGTCAGAAGCAGCTCCCTGTTAATCTGAAAATCTGTATCCATAAAGAGGTTACTATCTCATTCTGATAAGCCGATTCTGAGCACTTTGCTTCCAGTTCTTCTCCCCTATTTATTTTTCAAGTAACAAGGTGCGTATGACCTCTGTGCAAAAATTCTTGCTTTAACACAGTCTTCTGAGACAGCTGCTGAAACAGAGCTGAATTTTTGGAGGTCGCTTTTGCTTGTTGCTGTGATTTCCTGCATATCTCCCTCTCTCTCTCTCCTCCACTCTTTCGTTTTCCGTGCAGTACACTCCAGCTGAGTGCCCTCTTGACTGAGTCTACTGCCATAGGTTACTTATCTATCTGAAACAAAAGTCAATCTCCAATGGAAAAGTAATAGAAAAAGGGAGAGGTGGGAGTGAGGGACAAAGGCTGTGAATGCTGCTATGAATTTTTCTCTTTCTGTCTGTACAAAATTCAGGGTGTAACATGTCCTCCTGACTGGTCTGGCAGTGGAGGAAAAGAACACAAAGCAGTCCCCTCCCTTTGCAATGGATCAGTTGTTTCACAAGACCACAGGAAAGGAGGGCTGCTGCTGAACTGCTTCTCCTCATGCCACTAGGTTGGATAGGGAAGGAAAAAGCAAGGCGATGGAGTGGGCAAGGAGCAGAGCCCTCACCTACACTTCTACTGCTGTGGCAAAAACAGTGCTTATGGAGAAGGGCTGTGCTCCAGGAAGAGGGCTGGCAGTAGCTCACTTCCACGAGGGAGAAAGCAAGAGTTGAATAATGACCTGGAGTTACGCATTGCCTCTTGCTTGGAGTAAACTCCATGGTGGCCCACCACCCAAGGGAACAGTACCGCAGCACCCCAGGTACGGTGCTGTTGTGGGGGAATCGGGCCTCTTCGTTTTAACTTGCAAAGTTTCACAGATAAATTTTAATTTTCAGTTATCCCTTACACCTTGCCCCCTGTCCTGCCCCCTGTCCTACCCCCTGAGTGACATCCCCCATCCTGTTGCACAGAATCCAGGGGAATTTGCAGTGTCAAGGTCGCCCTCTGTCTCCCTTTTCCCATTATTTCTCTGGAAGAGACAATTTTTGTTCCAAAGAAGTAACTTACAGCAGTAGTCAGTGCAGAGGACACTTGACTAAGTGTCAAGCATACTGCACAGAAAGGCTTAAAAATGCATTAATAAAAAAGAACTGCAGTGAGATATATTTTGTTTGGTGAAAAGAAACAGCCTGTGCAGTGTCTCGTGGATGGGTTTGTGGCTTTGTCTGGTAGGAGGTCTGCTGCTCCCCATGCCCTCTTGATGCTACTCAGCTATAAGGAACCAGTATAAGGCTAGGCAGGATAAAGAGATGTGGCTGTTGCAGAGGAAACTGCAGCATCTTCCCTTCCCTTTAGTTATTAAATAGTCCATGATGGTGAGTGGATGGCAAGGGTCAGGAAGAGAAAATACCATCAATGTATGATGCTATTTTCTCCAGGGACAGTTAACAGCTTGCTTTAAGTTCTTATAGGAGTGAGGAGGAAATCTGTGGCCTAATGGAGAAAGGAAGGGGGTCTGTTTCCAAGTACTGCCTCGGTCAAGCTACGCACCAGATATGTGGAGAGTTTCATTCGTTTCCACGCTGATTGTGATGCCCAACCATGTAACCATGACAGTGCAATCTCAAATTTCCTTCATGAAATGTCCAAGCAGATGTCCCACTACCATGGAAGGGAATAGTGCATATGCTTTCTGTCTTGGATGCCTAGTCCCCATGGGGCTCTCAGGAGAAGCAGCGCTGGAGATGTGCACTCTCCATTACACAGGCCAAGTGGGACCTTCATCACAGAGGGTGCCTTTGTGCAAACAGTTTCAACAATTCAGGCTCCCAAGGTCATGTTAGATTTTCAACGTTTACCATTACTCAGTGGCTGGGATCAGTTACAGGGATATCTACAGTATTTTTTCACAAAGTTGTACTGAAAATTTAAGTGCAGGTAGTTGCTGTACCTTAGCCTTGTCAGAAAAATCTGGGCAGAAAAAATGCAGCCATTATACCCTAGCAAATGTGGTGAATTGCATTTTTGGATATGGTGGAAGTAATAGAGATAGGAACCCATCAGACATTAAAGCTAGAGTGTCACTGAACTTGTTGCTGATGCTACAGAGAGCACTGTCAGCCGAGTGGCGCATAGGGTCTCTGTACTCTAAAAGGGGAAATAAAAAACGAGATACAATAGTAATAATTTCTTAGCCTTCATATATCTGCCCTTTAGTGCTATCCGCTGTACAACAGGGATCTGGAAAGCTCTGTTACATCCCCGTAGTACATGCATTTTCTCTTCCCAATACCATCTGCTACACTGATTTGTTAAAAAGAAAAATCAAATCTTTAATCCACTGCTACTATGTGAACAGAATCCCACTCAGGGCACTAGCTCTGCCTTGACAAGGAACGCAGTGTGCAGTTAAAACAAAACGATGCCTCCAGCTTTGGGATAAAAGAGCAACGGAAACTGAACACCACCCACTTGTGTCTTATGTGCGGTAAGTGAGGGGACAGGCCCAGGCTGTAACTGGAATGTCACCCTCCAGTGTGTGCCAGTCTGGGAGACGATATAGTTATAAGAAAGTAATGCTTCAAAACATCCTTTGCTTAAAAACAAAGCTTTTCCCTTTTTGTTTTAAGCATAAGCAGTTCCGCTGTAGCTAAGAAGAAGCAAATCTGTTCCTGCCCCTTACTATTTGCTAGTGAGTCTCCCATGCGTCTCTCCGCAAGAGGGTTGTACGTGTTTGTCAGGACGTACACATGCCATGACATACACGTCACAACTAATGACCGCCAGTTCTGCCAGTTCAGGAAAATGAAGCATAACTGCAATTAAAACAGTATTTGCAGTTGTTATGATATTTAAATGTTTTCTTAATTTCCCATCTCCTGGAGTCCAGTGAATCAATGAGATTCCTATTGCTTTTCCTTCATGAATTTCCAGTGCTAGTAACTTTAGAGGTCAAACTAGAAAACAAGACTTTGTCCCCAGGAAGCAACCAAAAAGTAGTCCAAATGAGTTTGTTTCATCTGGGGATTTATAAGCCAGTCTTAAGGCCCTGGAGTGCCCAGTTTCATGACATGGGCATATTTGGGTGCGAAGAGATGAAATGACACTCACCCCCAGGGAGCAGGTGCATAATAATTCAGGACACCATTTCCTCTAGTGGCATCATGACTTTCTCCTGTTTTCTTCTGATGGGGCTTTGCTGGTGTGGCAGCTGCTGGATGGCAGATACGGATTTACTGGGGCAAGATTAAGGCCTCCTGTTTCCCCGTCTGAGGCCGTGCTAGCTGGGGTGGTTGGGCTGTGTGGCTGTGCATATTTCCCTTTAAATATATGGCTGCATATGCGTCATGGATGATGACCACTTGTTTGCTGGCAGCCCTGTCTGCAGATGCAGGAATTAGTCATCAAGTGACAGGATGGCAGTGTCCTTAGTGCCTGTAGTTGACTTTTGGGGTGATTAAGAAGGGCTCAGCTTCTCCCTGCCTGACAAAGAAAAGTAGTGAGCTGAGAATAGGCTGCTTGCTTTGGAATTGCTGCTAAATCCTGATGACTTGCATTTCCAATGCCCCTTCCATCCAGAAGCGTCACCAAGTGCTTTGCAGACTCTCAAGCTGGGACTCAGTGAGCGTGCATCCTCTGGAGGTCCTCTGCGTCTTTTCACCAACCCACCGCTCAGGGCTCTGTCCTGGGCGGTGGCTGTATAAGAAGACAGCAAGCCATGGGTGTTATATGGCTGTCAAGTATCAAGCCACCGGAGAAGCTGTATGGTACAGCAGAGGCTCTTGCTGGAGGAAGAGCTTTTATTGTTCTGGGCCAGACTATTTGCACCTCCCTGAGATATTAAAAATGCAGTTGCCGCTGTCAAATTTTGGTATTTCTAAGCGCTAATCTATTGCTGGAGGCAAAGAAGGTCGGGGAACTGCTTTCAGTGGCATGCATTTAAAATCAGCTCCTGAATGCCTTAGTTTGGGCAGATCTCTCAAGCTAAATGAGAGATTTTTCTGGGTAAGGTTTTTGGCATTTGGCTATAAACTGCTATTAAGAAGTAGAGCAGTTATCACTCATGAATATGCATGTGGCTATATTGAAATGTGCATACTATCAGCATAAAACCTTGCAAATCCTTTGCTTCAGTTAATACTGGGGAAACAAGGCAATTGCTTATTAGTACACCAACTAACACCAACATTTATCCAGCTGCTTACAGAAGTCGGTAGCTGTGTGAGCCTAGCAATGCCAGCTGCTATTATTCCTTTTCTATTTCTTGTTGGAAGGAAACATTTCTCATCCTAGCGGTCACTTTCTTTCACCTGCTGCCTTGGAAATGGCTTTTACATTTTCCACTCTTTTAAATATCTTAATATCAAGTGGGTAAGAAGAAAAGCAATTAGATTCCAGTGTACTATTAAACATGATAATAATAAGGCAGCTCTTGGTTCAGATAGTCCCTAACCAGCAGATTAAGCATGCAGTGGAAAGCATCATTTGTACTTGCTCCCCCTTTAAGCGCCTGCTGTTGAGGTAGGGTTTTAGAGCTAGGCCACTGAAAGCTGCACAGCAGTCCTCATATTTGGAGGAGGGAGAGGCTATAAGCACATTGTCAGGCACAATGGACCACATCTTTTTGGTTTAGTTCTTTGCCAGGTTCTCCCTTTGTTTATTCCTAAATCAAAAATAAGGATCACTTGAAATGAGCTAGGTACTGTACGGGCCAGTGGAGTGGAAACAAATTAAAAAGCAAATAAATTCACATTGTATGGCAAACTGGGCTGTACAACAGGCATAAACTGCCTGTTGCCGACATTAGACGTAGGTGTCAGTCACGTGGTCAAAGCAGTCACGAGCACACATCAATTCCATTTTAGGCACCTGCACTGAAAAGTGCAGATTCAAATGTCTTCACCTAGTCAGTGAGCAAGGGGCTCCATACCAAAGATATATGTTAAGATTTGTATTTTGGGGGACTTGCAAACAGTCGTATTTATTTATTTTTAACCTCTTGCCTGCTTAATCCATTTTAGCTTGTTCTTTAACCTTAGCCTATTTTCTCTTTGATTTGTTTTTTAAGTCTGATTTGATTTGGTGTCCTTACCTCTTGACCTACCTTTTTCAAAAAAAGGTATATTTCTTTCCTATTTTTGCCCTTGCTTCACTAATGTCAAGAGATTGCTCAGAACCTAAGTCGAGCCTTGATGAAGACAAAAGAGACTCATACTGCTCATGCCCCAGGGTTCACCAGACATTTACAAAAGCTTCACACTGTTGGCTTTCAGTCCTCTTAGTGTTTAAGAGGATTTTAGGATGTTCTCTATGAAAACAAAGACATTAGGATGTCTTTGGCCAGAATGCACCTTGAACAGCAGACTCTTTCTCTCAGCTAATAACCATTTCCTGCTATTTTTTAAATTATGCACTTTCCAAACCTTGCATGAAGTGTGTGTAACACAGGCAGCTCCTTACCCTCGATAAGCAGGTCTTCCAGAGATCCTGTGAGGAGAAGCAGTGCTTTGCAGATGGAGATTTGGTGCAAAGAACTGGGTCCAAGCATCCTCAGCTTCCATTGAAATCTGTGGGAGCTGCAATAGCAAGTTCTTAAAATACCCTGAAACTGGCTCTAAAGTGAGAGTAGATTTTTTCTATCAGAGAAAAAAATAAGTTGGAAGGGACCTCTAGAGGCCCTCTTGTCCAATGTATCTTTCAAAGCTGCTGTTGAAAGTATAATCCATCAGAGATCTTTTGGCTCGCCTTTAGATTTTAAGCCAATAGCATGCACTTAAGCCATGCTCCCAGCCTTTCTGGTGGGACTGGGAGGGCTTGAAAAAGACTTTTAAAGAGATTAGCTGAGATTCTCACCTGACTGTGTGCTTCCTGAAAGTGAAGTTTTAAGGAGTTTAGTAAACAGGGTGGGGATCACCATAAAACCTTGAGGCTGGCAAAACTGAATTTGGGAATGCTTGTCTTAAGAGGTCTACAAATATTTAATTTTTATGCTTTGCAAGGTGGATGAAAAAATCGAAATCCAAAGCAAAGTAAAAAAATGAGTCAACTGGCACTTTTTGTAAGTCTATTTTTCCTAGAAAAATAAATAAACCAGGGACAAACCATGGGGCTTTGTGTTGGTTTGACGCAAAAGGAAGCATGTCATTTTCAGATATTGATAACCCTCCTTTTAGAAAACATGAAATAACATTTCATCCTGAAGCATTGCTTAGAAATGAAAAATTAGGTTGTTCTCCTTGAAAAACAGCAAAATTAAACACTTTCTTTTTCCAAGTTTTTCAAGTAAAGTTATTTGCAAATTTTGATCCAGAGTCGCAAACAGCTTCAGTCACCCCTAGTCTGCAGATGGTTTTAAAGAATACGAAGTGCATTTGGAGTAGGGAGGGAACTGTTTCAGCTTTATGCAGAACCACTGAGTCCTGCTAAGCACCTAAGCCCTGAGGTCGTTTCTGCAGATCACACAGCCAAGCAGCGCAGGGGCCGTGTGTCGAGGCCTTGCATGCAAAACGAACCAGATTCCTGTTCCTAGGTCTGTCACTCCTGGGAATGCCAGACTGGCTCTATAAGGAGAAACATCCAGCTTCAAGAAGAGCCAAATATAACAAGGAGAAAAGCAGCAAATAAGCTTGCATACAGTGGAATGAAAAGAAAAAAAAAAAGAGAAACATTGTATGGGAGGCTGTCATCGTTATTATTAGCTGAGAAGGAAGTGTGTCCAATTTATTAATAGCCTCATTTTCTAACAAACTGACGAACTGTCTGTGTCTGCCCTCGGAAAGTAGGGATTTCTGTATCTGGATATTTTATCAGGACAAGGATGATGTTTAAGTTGCTTTATCCAGTTATCTCAAGAAATCAATTGGTTGATAGGGAAGGTTAATTCCATTAACTTGATAGGATGATTTTAATATAATTTCTGTACAAATAAATGAATTTCAACAGATTTTTACTTTTCATAATACTTTCATAATAAGAGTTATTATTTAATACTTCACAGTAGCATATACTCACACACATGCGAATATAGACAGACAGGTAGATAGACAGACAGATAGAGAAATACTTCTATTAAAACAGACATCTATCATGAATATTGCGTGTACACTACTTCCCTGTATGGATTATCCTCTCCCTCTCACACCTACCTGGCTGATTTCTTGCCTCTGAGTAACATCTTGACTTTTAGACTATGGAGAATTTGGAGGATAAAGACCCACCTCTTTCATGCACTCTAGTTGTGGCCTTTGGGCATAGCTGCATGGTAATTTAAAGAATAACAAATACGTTACTCGAAAGGGAGTTTCTAGCCATGCCTTTGGAGTTTGTTTAGACTGAGAAGTCTTGTTCAGCACCGAATTTTAGGGCACAGAGGTGAAGAACACAAAGGGGCACAAACTGCGCGGCAGACTGGCTACTCCTTGCCTGGTGCGAAGTAGCTCATCTACCTAGCAGAGCCTGCAGCCCTCCGCATAGCCCTGCCTCCACAGATGTTCAAAGTCAGCGACTTGAGGCAGCAACGCCCTCCTGTTTAAAGAGAAGAAAAAGTGAATATAATTGATTTTCCCTGTTACATTCTTGAAAACAACGGTGATGTTTTACCAACATCCTTGTCCGTGACAAGGTGGGAAGCAATTTGCGCTCAGTCAGAGGAGCCAAACTTAAAACATTTGATGAGCTGTTGCTGTTTCAGCAGGGGCCAGGGCTGCAGGAAGAGCCTGCCCTGGGCAGGAGAGTGGCATAAGGCTGGTGAAGGCAGAAGCAAACTACCTCTCAACAAAGTACCTGGGAATCATTGCTTTTAAGCGTGCTGCCTGATTGTTTCACTGGGTCCCTTTAGCTCTTGTATTATGAAACATGATGATTAATTATCCCTCATCCACTCTTGCTATACCAGACATGATGATTTAGGCCTGTGTCAGACATTTGCACAGCTGTCTCCCAGACTGTGCTCCTGCAGAACCTGTCTCCTGCTCTTACCTTCCTCATCATCTTTCCGTAATATTTTTTGGTTTTATGTCTTCCTTTGGAAACGCTGTGACTATGCCTATATTTGATGTACAAGATGTAGGGTTTATAAAGCCACAGAGTGATGTTTTCTGTTTTGCTTTCTGCTCTTCTTGATGTTCTACCATCCTGCCATTTTGACCACAGCAGAGTCATCAGCTGTCATCCTTCATGTTAGGCTCAAATTTTCCGTATATTCGTTCACCCATTATGTCTTTTACACAGACAGTCACTCAATGCTGGGAGCCAGCAAGGTGAGAGAAGGAAGGCCAATCCACTCAGCACCTTCATAGCCCCAAAATTCCACATGAAATTACTGCTGAAATGAGAAGATTTCACTAAAAGTTATGACCACATTTAATATTTATAAAAAATGTTTTCTGGTTTTTTTTGCTTTGCAAATCTTTACAGTTTGTCTTAACAAGCATTTCTATGTAATTAGGAAACTTAGAAATTAGAATAAATAAAGTGAAATTAAATTGAATAAAGAGAAATGAAAGAAATGTGAAAGCTGAGATTTCCCCCTAACAACAGGATTCTGGGAGATGAGGCTTATAGAAAAACAAAAACAAAAATAAACTCAGTAAACGCAGCAAAATTTTTCATGAAAACCATAGCAGCAAGAATGCTTATAATGGCTGTTTAATAATGAACGCAGCTCACTATATTTGCCTTTCTACTGGAGTTCACAGACGTAGATTACAGGAATAGTTCTGTACCATGCCATTTGCAATCTGGATTTCAGTGACACTGTTCAAGGAATAAAAAACCAGTTACAAAACTGAAGCCTCTGCAACCAGCAATCTAGCATTTCAACACATTTCATTTTTAATTGCATGAGTCTAAGAGGTTACTTTTAATAATTGAAACAGAGATTGCTCCAGAAGGATTAGAGCAAGTGTTTAGAAGATAGGAATTCTTTCATAAAACAGAAATAAAATAATATTTCTGACAAGTCGAGTGGTACTGTAACATGCTACCACATTACCGGATGGGGAATAAAAACTGTAGCATAAAGGAAAAACTGAGCTCTCTGTGATAGAAAAGATCCTAATCACTTTGTATTACAAGGAGGACCAAATCACTGCAGGATTTGTTGGTATCTGAACTATACTAAATGAAAAAATAAAAGCTTCATAATGCTTTTATAGATATCTCTTTCTTGCTAGCGGAGAATCTGAAAGTGCTTAAGCAGGCACTGTTGTACCTTGCTTTTCTGATACACGGGGCTGCCCCCGTTTTGCTGTATCTTTTTCCTAGATGCAGGCGTCAGCAGGAAGTCCAGGCAAATGGGGCCAAATTTCCTAATCTTGCTGTAGTTTGGGTGGCAGTGGTGGCAGCGGATGTCCAGATGGGGCTTCAGAGAGCTGCTGTGTTCATATCAGTGTCTTTCAGACAGGCTAGTGGAATGCTTACGAGTATCAGTTGTTCGTGTTATGTGAGTACTACTGGTGATGTCCTCAGCTTTTTAGGGATCTCCAGGCAGCTAGCAAGAGTTTTCCAGTTCACTCAGCCATGAATGCTTAGGTCTTCTGCTCTCAGTCCTCTGCAGAGCCATCTTTACCATCCTTCCCATCCTTCCCATCCTTCCTGTCCTTCCCATCCCAGCGGCTGGGGAGGAGGTGGTGCTCCCTGTGCCTCTGGCCCTGCTCCTCTTCCTTGCACTGGCAGAGGCCCACCTGCCACCCCAAACTCCTTCCCGATGCTGCTGGCAACTGCTGCCACGCTCTGCCCCTCTGCCTAGGGCGGGTGTTGCCCCACGCCTTTCTTGTGTGTGAAGCTCCCTGTTTTCCACTCAGCTGGCATTCCTACCTCTTCAGAGTCAACTGGACTTCAGTTTGTAAAAGGCTTACTCTCCAGGTAAACTGCTTGATTAATTTAAAATGGTTGATCGCCTTTTCCAGACTGGAGATAAAAAAAATAGGCCTAAAAAAACCCAAAAACGAACACAGAAACAAACTGTCTTTGAAATTCTACTTTGCCTCAGTTCTAGTGGAGCCCAGAGTGAGTGTCTCATGAGAAGTTCTCCTGCCGTGAAACGCATGCTGCAGGCTTAAGATAGCACTTTGCAAAGAGGGAGAAACCAGCTCCTGAGATGTTGAAATTGTGGCAGGTAACTCTGATGCTTTTTAGAAAAAGTTCTTACATCTATATTCTGATTCAGCAAGTGCTATCTCAGTACTCCAATGAAGGCAGAGCAGCCTGGTGGGATATTTTCATTTTTGTTTGCATGCTTGCTTGCTTGCTTGCTTTTTTAAAGAAATGTGTTAGTGAAAAATAAAACTTGTAAAAATAAGAAGACTGCATTCTTTTTCTTCTTCTGAAAATCTTTCATTCTGGTAAGACAGACAAACTCCAAAGTATTCCATCCTCTCCTGTGGCCACCTTCATGCACAATAGCATTTATATAATTCGTATGAAAGAATTATGGAATATTCTGCACTGTGGTTCTCCTGCTGGCACTCTGTCACACAACCACTAGCAGAACTATGATGGTGCAAAGGTTTGTGATTATCTTCAGTTCCAAACTGTCGTAATAAGATGAGCAGGGTTTCTTGGCATGTAATGGGCTCAAGTGGACTTGGAATAAGAACAGCTTTGCTTAAAAACTGGATTGCTCAGATGAGGACATGAAATGTATAGTATGCCACACTATGCAGTGACAAACCCCTGGAAAATCCTGTTCATTTCTTTCTGAAGATTTTCCTAAGGTTCTTCTTATTTCTTTATAGAGAATTGCTTTTCTCTTCACTTACCAGAATTCCCTCTTCTTGTGCTTGCCGGTTTGTGCCCCTTTTTCCGCCTTTCCTAAAATGTGCCTGATGCTGCAGTGCAGATAGTATGATGTCTGGACACTTGCTCCCATGCCAGGCTTGTAATTCCCCCTGAGCTGGGGGATGTTTCCCAAGGGAAGTCTATGCCTCCTCTGCAGCTTGCCTCTGCGCCTCGGGGTAATGCTCTGTGCAGTGCTGCTGTGTATCAGGTGAACCTTTCACCTGGGCCTCTCCCAGTAAACCTGTCGCTCCAGACTCCCACCTTGCTTCAATACCACAGCACCACACAGCAAAAAAATGGCTATCAATCAGGAGAGGGACCACAAATCGTGGCTCTCTCAGCCTCAGATTTGGCAACTCTTCCAGATGACCCCAGGTCCCTTTGGCCTCAACCCTGTGCTTAGCTTTGTAGGAATCCAAGCTTCTCATATCCGGAATACACCTCCATCAACTCCTTACTGCCTGCCCTGACACATCTAGTCTATTGTCAGCCTCTGAAAAACAAAACCCTCTGATTTCCTCCCAAGAACGGCATGAACAGGGAGAACAAGCCGAGGGGAGAGAGCACATGCACCTTCTCCTAGTACATGAGCTGTTTCAAAAGGTTTCACCTTAGGAGCCTCCTCTTTGTCCCCCGAACCTCCCATTTGTTATAATAAAGCACTAATCCAATTCTTAAATGCTGTGTCTGGGAGCAACTAAACACATCACCTTATATAGTAAAAGGGAGATTTTGCTAAATGTGAGTCAAAATCCTCAACCCTTTTTTGGTTATTATCATAAAGTATATCATTTTCTACTTTTCTGATTGGCTTCTAGAGAGCAAAATTAACCTTCACTTTTCCTTCAGAAGTATCTAAAAGAAATTCATGAGAGTATAAACTCAGGTAGACCATTCTTCTTTCAATTTGTCTTTAAAAATGCTGTTAGCCGATAAAAACTACACTAGCTCCTCAGACAAAGTAACCAGATCTCATGAAAGTGTATTTCCTGCTCTGACAGTGGCATAAATATATCTTCGGTAAGGATGTTCCTAAAATGCAAATGTTATTAAAAAAACCCAAACAACACATACATATACACCCCTTAGCAATATTTATTTTGAAAAAATAGCAAAAAAAAAAAAAAAGACTAGATTTGATCTCACAGTGCTTTAGTGTTTTGTATCCTTATCTCATGTAACTGCTGAGATAGTGGGTTCTCAGCGACACTTGAGAAAGTGTGACCTTTTAATTTTCTATTTTGACTTTTGAATCAGTCAGCCAGGGAAACCTCGACAGAGAAGTAGCCCAAGCATTTTTTTAGCAGGGCTCTCCTGTGAAATGGTCTTCCAACTGCTATGCCATAGTTTTGAAAATATTCTTTCTTAGGCAGTTGCATCTGAACTTTCGGGGCTTTGGCAATGAAAAGATGACTCACTCGCAAGCACTTTACAGGATAGCAGCAGTTCTGTTCTTAATGAGTCTTGAGCAAGGAGAGCCAGGGAAATTTTAAATACTATATTTTCATTATAGTGTTAGTTTTTATTCATGAGATTTTCACTGACCTTTCCAGCAAGCTACATAGCTACCATGCCAGAATTTCCAACGAACTAATGAAGTTTTACTAAAACTTTCATAACTCTTTCTCCAAAATAATCCTCTTTGGCTTCAACAGTGCTGGGAATCAACAAGCAGTGCTCTTATTCCCTATGAATATTGACCTCTGCTCAAAAAGAGCAGTTTTTAGGTAGCATTTCCACTCTTGATTCCTATGATCTTCCCTCTCTTAGAGTCCAGGGCACAGACACATTCCCCCATGTAGCTCTTTGTCACAGATAGACTGGGAAATCTTTTGTATTTCTCCTCTGCAATTGCCAGAGGCCTCTTGGCAGCTTATGCTTTTTAACAAAGTACATAATCAATCAGTCTCCAGAGACCAGCACATGCACACTGGGACCCACACAAGGCAATCTAATCCCTATTGCCCAAATACTCTGTAATATAAATGGTGCATTAACCTGATTTAAGACCTCCCTGAGGGATTCTGAAAAGATAGGTTATTTCTGACAAATGGCAAAAAAAAAAAAAAAAAAGGTTTCCAAAACTAAGTTTTCCATACTAATGCTCTGCTTGGGCTGACCTTACTAGGGTTTTTTATTTTTTTCCTTGCCAGAAGGGCAATTAAAAGGATTGGGGTGGCAGCGAGAGTCATTGAAAGTGACAACTGATCTCTTGGTGATCAGGAAATGTTCTGCTAATATTAATTTGTATCCTGCTATTTCTTTGGGTACTGTACCAAAGTCACAGAGCAGATTGACAGCAACGCACTAGGGGTTTGCTGCAAATATTCCAGATGTAAAGGATAGAAAACTAGCATGAAGGAATCTGCCGCAATTACATTCAAAAAGGTACCTATATAAGCTATATGAATTGCTCATCCTTTAAACAGAAAAAGCAATACTTTCCTTAAATAATTGAGATAACACTAATATTAATGATGTCCAAGGAAGTTATACTTACAAAACATAGCCGTTATTCATCTAATGAAATCTGTTTATCTACAGAAAACTGGGAAGTGCTGTCATGGTGCCTGCTTTATGAGTACACACATATTAGCAATTCATGTAAGACAGCACTCCTGTTTCAGCAGGGAATGCTTACTCTGTCCTTGTCTGCCTCAGAAATTCTGCCTTGTGATTTCATTTGGTGCTCCCAAGTTCCTCTCATAGGGAAAGAGAGAATAATCATTCCTTATTCACCTTCTCCTGCCTGCCACTATTTTATATAGCTCTGTCACATCTACTTCCAGTCACCTCTTTTCAGAGCTGAAGACTTCTAGTCAATTTACTCTCTCCTAGTACAGAAACCATCCCATATCTCTGATTGTCTTTGTTGCCCTTCTTTGTAATCTTTACTAGTTTTTCTATTTCATTTTGAGACATGGTGACCTGCAATGCATGCAGTATTCAAGATGTGGGCAAATCATAGGTTTATTCAGTGGCACAGTGCTGCTTTCCCTGCTGCACTTGGTTCCTTTAATACCTTACCTCCTATTTACCTTTTCGAACTGCCGCAGGGCAATGAACAGATGTTTTTGTCGAGCAATCTGCAGCAACTCTACGATCTCTTTGCAGAATGATAATAGCTAATTTAGAGCTTATCATTGTATATGTGTATTTAGAGTTGTTTTCCCCACGTGCATTACTTTGCATTTATCAACACTGAATTTAATCTACCAGTTTATTGCTCCCTCAGAACCGTAAGATCAGTTTTGATTTTTACTACTCTGAATAATTTTATATCATCAGCAAAACTCAAGATCATCTGTAGGGCTAATCTTATTTAATATTTTCATTAACATCTGCAAACAAGAAAAGTTTTAGTGTGCAAATTTAATTTGCTAATAGCACAAAGTTGGGAAACATCTTCATTGCAGAAGAGGCTTCGCATATTACAGATTAAGAACAAGATGACTTTGGGCACTAGAATAATGGAAATGAAAGTAAATGTAACAGTGTAAACTGCAAAGTCATTCTATTCTTTGAGATGTGTTAACATCTTAAACGTGTTAGGCACATTGAAGAGTATGTAGCAAGAGTTCCTGCTGGGATGTGAGAGTTCATCAAAGGAAAAGAAAGACCAGATACATTCATCAAATTGCAGGTGGACTTCAGCCACCCATGTTATGCAACTACAAAAAAACCCAAAATCTTTGGAGATAACCGGCTGCGTACACCCACCAGAGATAAACAAGTATATTATTGTGTGAGGTACTGGATTACTAGGTGTACCTCTGCTCACTCATGTTCAAGGAAGAATCATTCAGGTTGTAGCTGTGCAGGTCAGATAACCGAGGGAATGGCAAATTTGTCTGCAAGAAGCATTTCAAAGAGGAAACCTGGTTTCTGTTTATAAATGCACTGAGGAGAAGAACTCAATAAGCTAATGGTGCCACTGGCGCAGGAGCAAAGGAGTACAAATTGCTCATGAATAGATTTAACCTGGAAATTAACTGAAGCCTTTAACTATCAAATGAGCGAGAAACAATTTTAAAATGGAGTTTGATCTCTTTATGAAGGAGTTAGATTACATGATCATCTCCTACAGCAGCAGGCTGGCTTTGCTGACTTAGAAGACATCTTCCCAGAGGGAGTGGATTTCACTCCTTCAGCCCTGTGCCAGCAATGTTTCACCCCCTCGTCTCTCCTGGAGAATGATTTGAAATGTGTCTCCTTCTTGCTGCTGTGAACGCTTCGCTCCAGAAAGCACCAAGAAACGGGCACATACGGAGTCGCCATGCCAGGAGCTGGCAACTAATCAAGCTCAGATGATTTTCAGGAAGCTATTTCTCTCTGACATTTCTACATACGGATGAAAAATAATAAAATGGCAGCACTGGATGCTGCAGTCCTCTTGCCGTAAGACAGCCTGAGCAAAAAAGGTGAACGGTTATCTTTATTAGCTATCAAACAATCTTGAATGGTTTACGATGCGAGAGTATTTCAAACCTTTATACATTTGTAGGTCACATTTTTTGGGTGTTCCCACCCACAATGGCAATCAGTTCTTGCCAGTCCCAGCACTACAGATTTTATCTTGTAGACACATGACAGTGAGGAACAAATAAGTCAAATATGTTGGTTTTAAAACATATACTACTCTTAACTCTTCAGCCAACAGTTGTTGTCCTTTATTGATTTTGAGGAGTAGACTTAATATGATGAAGAACAAAATCACTGCTGTTTGATCCCACAGTGTGTTCTTAAGAGAGAGCTCCTTGACTTACGCTATCAGATTTCTTGTCTTTGCATGTGGCACTTTACAAAACTGGAGAAAATATAAAGAGAATACTAGTATAATGACATAAGCCATGGAGATCACAAAGAGAAAATGCTCATCTGAGCAGGGGAAAGCATGCTTAGAAGGGTGGTAGCCTTGCAATGGCGATAATATATTCAACACAAAGCGCCTCGTGCATCGTTCCTCTTCCATCTTTTGTTGCAGTGAAGCGTTCAGTGTGATTCCTACCGACTGACATGAAAAGGACAAAGGCTACTTGAAATCGTATTTTTACTGGAGAAATACTCGGACCTTCTTTTGTTAGATGTGACCTGTAGGATGATTCTAGTTGAAATTAATTAGACTGAAAAGTAAAGTAGGAAGTAATAGAGGTTTGAGGGCTTCTCTCTCTCTCTCTCTCTTTCTCTGTTTGTTTATATTTCACAACATCGTGAGTATAGTGCCTTCATTGGAGCCTTCCAGCCCCAGGGCTTCCTAAAGTAACATCACTCTCCTGCGCTAGCTAGGCATGTAAACCACTCACATGCTATGTTCATACGCTTTGCTGAGAGTATGGATAGTAATAAATTGATGTTGTTCCAGTGTCTGACTTTATGTACAACCTAAGGCAAAGATTAGACTAGAGCTTTTTTTCCTTTTCTTTGTGTTACTGTAAGCCTTATTGGAAAAGCTGCTGTCACACTTCATATTCCATATATTTTCTTAATAGTTCATAAAAGATTACTAAGTGAATAATAAATGTTTCAATTAAAAATACAGATTATTATATAGGTCAATAAATTTCTTCTAAACTTTGGTAATTCTGCTGCTCATATAAAAATCCGCAACAAATATTATATACACTTGTGATACATAATACTATTTATTAATTCTCTGTAAACCATGTGCAAATAATTCATTGCTAATATAAAATGTAATGAGAATTCTTTCAGTTGAGAGTGCCTGGTATTGGTAACATCACTTTGCACTACTGAATTCTGAAAGTAAATCAGAAAGAAAACGGTCACAGAGTATCTTAGACAAGTAAGAGGGAAATAGATATTTATATTAATCTGATAAAATTTTTATGGAGTTAAGGTGGGATGTAGAACTTCTTCCATTATCGATGGAGAGCACATTATCAATGGATAAGCACCAGCAGAGAGCAATTTTTCACATCTATCCTAGCACAGGATTAATTTTCCTCTGTACTGAATATAAATTGCCCTGAAAAAAATAATTTTGACAGAACTGGATATGAGCACCATATCTGGCCAGAAAATTGGCTGACTGATGGTAAACAATGGGTAACGATAGATTTTTGAAGCATCAAGTTGTCAGATGCAGCTAAAAAAGATAGCAGAGGAATCTGTCTTCAGATTGTTCTTATTTAACATCACCTTTAGTGATCAGGAAGAAGGCATGAGCAGCATATTAGTTAAATAGGCAGATGGCGCTGCCTTGGAAGCCAGTCAAACTTTAGAGATGACAAATATTGCCAAAGATCTGTAGAAGTCAGAAAAGGGGATGAAGGACAAAAATAGGCACAGTTTGAATTAATGGAGATGAAAATATTGAGGGGAAAAACGTCCCTAACCACTGGCAACGAAATGGACACACTGATGGAGAATGAACGGTGAGAGCAAAAAGAGAGGGCTTCAAAACAGTACAGTCCTTTGGAGCTAAAGAAGTTGAGGTGTCTATGGTTATGATAAATGTAAGTAATCTGTTATGCACATTTTTCCTACAACGTGTCATTGCCACCATCATCTTTTTAAGCACATTTTGCAGTGCTCTCAGCCTTGGATGAATAGCTAAGGCTGTTATATTTGCTGCTGAACGGTCAGCCAGGGCCAGCCCAGCATCCCACTGGCATTGCTAATTTTGGGGTGGGTTGGGACACTTCCAGCTTTACCCTGCTCAGTAAAAAGGATGAATTCCTTTTGGTTCAGATGTCTGTGAATGTCCGCAGGGACTACATCAGTCCTTACACTGTAGTGAGCATACATCTCACCAGAGATATCAATGGACACCCAAAGGGCCCAACAACTGTCTTTTCTTTAAATGAAGAGACGTAAAATCCCAAAAGCTGATGGAAAAGAAAGGTTAATTAATCCACTCAAACACTTGCAGCCACAGCTGTGGAAGTAGCCAATGGACACCCTGACAATCTCTCTTCCTATTGTTATTCTAGTCAAATCAATCTATTCATCAGTGTGAGCCGCATATATGCTGCACAGCGTATGTGCTCTCCTCTCTGCTAGTTTGGATAAGGGTGAAGGGTCCTTATGAGGCTTCGCTGTTAGGCCTGTAATGCTGCGTCGCTGCTGTGGTCGCTGAATCTGGAATGGTTTCCTTCATGTGCTGTCCATGGCATTGCACTGCTCCTGACTTGCCAAGCCTTCATCTGTGCTCCACCCTTTTAGCTTGCCCTCTACTATTCCCTTTTCCCTACAGAATATGAAGATTTGGGGAACTGACAGACATCATATACATTTTAATTAACGTTATGAAGTTGTTACTGTGAAATCTGTGGAGCTACTGGTGTTTCTAACCTGACTGATAAGGCATGTGGGGCATATCTGGAAATGTAACAAGGGCAGAGTAAAGGAGGTGCCCATCTTGGGTGCCCCTCCCACAGGAGACTACAAAGAAGCAAATGCGCAGGAGCCTTGCTGTGATCAACTGAGGGTGAAGGAACCTTAAAATGCACAGATTCCAGGCACAGGAACTCACCACCTCAGAAATCAGACACCTGTTCAGACAGAGGTAGCTTGAATGGATCTGTGGCACAAAAACTATATTGCCAGTTAACCATTTACTTAGTGTTACTGTTTTGCAGATTAAAGGGGTTGGCAGTAAGGAGGAGACAGCCTCATGATCTTTTCAGTTAACAGGGAAGAAGCTTAGCTAGCAAAACAATTGCAAGGACTGTGCAAGGAATAAGTAATAGATAGATGTAACAGTGGTACTACATTATGAATGGAAAAATACCAAAAAATTCAGAAGTGCTGGAAAGCATCCTGTGTGTTCTCTTAAACACATATATTGTCTAGATCGAAAATCTTTTTGTGCTTGAGAATGAATGCAGTGATTGTTATATAAGGCAGCACTAAAAATCACACTCCAGTTCCCAGTTAAAAAATGAAAGGTTCTAATATTTCCTGTTAATGGCATCTATCCAAGACAACAATGGGAGAAGGTTTGTTCATGTGAAACCTCCCAATGGAGCACCAATTGCATTTAGTTATGGGAAAGCTAAATAAAACACATATCAAATATAAATAAATACAAATCAAATTCTTAATCAGAGAGTTGATACAGCAGTTTCCATCCCCTGCAATCAGCTCTGTAATTGCCTCACCTGTAGCTGAAATGTCATCTCTCCAGAGAGGAGGACTGTTGTCTTTTCAAAAGATGATAATACGTTTAATAGAACATGGTCCAGGAAGGCATGATGGATTTTTTAACTCTATTGCATGGCATATTAGAGTACATTCAGCAAGATGAGTGAACCCCTTGTAGCTATCCTTGAACATGAAAAAATTATGAGATGGTAGGTGAGAAGTGAATTGAGAGCCAACTACAAGTGTTCTCATAATCGTGGCAAAACCAATGTCCTGTTCTGTTAGGACATGCCTGAACTACCACCTCTCACCCCAGCGCCGACATCAGACATTAACTTGCTGATGGCTATACGAGATCTGTGGTTTTGCCAGCTATGAGAGAAGGAGCCCTTCGGGAGAGACGTTCAGTCATGGTCTCAGTGGCAAGAATGTCATGTATCTTGTGGTATCTCGCAGAGGGGAATTGACCGCTGTTTATCTCGCTTACTTGATGGCAACTGTAAGAGCAAGCAATAGCCTCCTCAGTCTCTTTCTTCTGTCATCATCTATTATGAAGTTAATCCTATTAAACATCTTTTAGGACTGGACTTGTTAATTGTAAACAAGTCATTTCTTCAGCGTTCCTTTCCACCCTCCCTTGCAGGTTGTCTGCTTTGAGGGGGCAAAGCGATCACTTGAATTGTCATGACATCTTCCAGGACAAGAGATACTTCTCCCTTTCAAACATCCAATGAATCCCTGTTATATATGAAATGTGTTTAGTGACTTAAGTTACTGATGTATGCAGTTAGAGTATCACCTATATGTCTGCAAATGGAAATTCTAGAATGCACAGATTTTCATTATCTGTGATACATACATACTTTTATGTTCTGAGCCAAATCCCACTGCCTAAATAGGTATTTATTTAAGTTTCACTGCTATCATCAGTGTCCTCCTATAAATGACTCACGTCATGCTGATCAGGACAGACAAATGCTGACAGAAGGTGGCGCAGAGATCTTCCCCAGTGACTCTGGTAAGAAAACAATGAAGCAGGGTGGGAGAAGAAACTCTAGTACAAGGACAGAATCAAAATCTTTCCCAAATTGCATTGCCCAGAGGAAATACCCACTCTCCCTGTATAGGGACATTCACTCATTTTATTTGGCAAACTAAACAGACTGTATACCAGCACTCTGCTTGTGACAGCTCCTCAGTGCAGATAAAACCAATAATTGCTCTTATAACGGATTTACTAAGCTGGAAAGGTGTGCATGTGGGGGTAAAACTATGTACATTTTTGAGATGCAGGGCCAATTTAGTAACTTTCAAACCGAATGTAAGGAGTCAAATTCAGCTTGCTAGATACTAAACGATGTGGTCATCAAGCTTGTAAAATCAAGTTCAAGCAATTGTGAGACTCTGCTTGGCAAGCTGTTTTCTTGTAGCTCAATATTTAGTAACAAAACAAAGATTTTTAATTTTTCCTTGATGCTTCTTCCAAAAAGAGTGTGCAAATTATGTACTGGCAATTACATGCATACATACATACATGCATGCAGCACTCCTAATTCTATACAGAAGGCGTGTGCCTATGTCTTTAGAAGGACATAGATGTGAATTCACATGCATGTCTCCATATTTGCAGAGGTAAAACTTACAGTGCTTTTCTTCGGAACTGTCTTAGGCTGTCTTTTGTATGGAGCAGAATCCTGGAGAAAACAAAATGGCAACATCAAGCCAGAATAAACCCTTCCCCATTGAATCAAACTGCTTTTAGTGTGAGTCCGTGCATAGTATATATAGGTATAATACAGAGAGAGTAAGAAATGATGAATCTTCGATGGGCCCAGCTACCTGCAGGAGTACAGGTGGCAAAGAAGCCAAATATTTAAGGCATTATTTAAGAATACCTCAAAATAGTGTGCCTAAAGGCATTTAGGGCGACAGAAACAAGCAACTTGGATACACACTGTGTTTCTGAATGAGAGATTCAGTAGGGCTATTAAGTTTTGTTACAAAAGACCTGGAAAAAACAACTCCAAGTAGGAGGAACTAATGCCATTTGGCCCGCTCCTTTTGCACCCAGAGCAGAGACAGCGATGATGACAGCAACAGCCACAGCTCCAAGCTCGCAGGATTTACACAGAAAGAGTCAGCAGCCTTTGCCCTTGCTCACAGCCCGTGCAGCAGGGACCAATGGCTGCACGAGACTCCCAGAATTGATCTGTTTTCTTTCTTTGTGTCCCTTGTGACCTTCCATTTTAAGCAAGCTTTGTTCACAGTTCTCTGTCAGATCATCCTCAGTCAGCAAAGGCAGTGCTTCTTTATTCAAGGCTAGATTATAGGGACTTGCTAACCTAAGTGAAGGAATCCAGAAGGCCTGGTTTATTATGGACATGTATCTTGTAGGTTCTCTAATGTCTAAGAAGATGTAAATGCCAAATTAAACCTTTTCTTACATCATTGTTTCTTGTAGATTGTTTGAACTCTGGTAGGAGTTGAAATGGCAGCTTCTCTCTGTTAATAGCATCTTTTTCTATCTCTGACAACCGACTTCCAAAAGACTTGTAAGAACTTGATATATTTAAGAACTTTGCCAGCTGTCAAATTTGGTTTTAAGTTGGACAGCAAGTTCAAAAGTCATTAAGGCAGGACTGGCAAAGAGAAGAACAGACATATACCTACATACACAAACCACTACACAGGGTAAAATTCATGGAGCCTCTACTGAAGCAAAAGCATTTTGGCATGTGTCAGATGACTCTAGGTTTACCAGTCTGAATGAGGAACGAGGAACGAGGAACGAGGAACGAGGAACAGGAACAGAGGAGTACTACATAAACAAAGAACCTATTTTCATATATTTATGAAGATCAAAGGAAGGAAAAAAGAATAAAGTGACATAATTGTCATCAAAGAATTAAATGATAGTAGAATTGTCTGGGAAAGTAACAAGAAAAAGTACACTGATATGACACTAATCTGAGTATAAATCTTTACCGCTCCATCAAATATCAGTTAAAGTTTGCAGAAGACTCTGCCTTCTCTGTTGATCAGTCTATTTACCAGAATGTCTACCTTTGCTTTTGGTAGCAAAGTCTTATGATAACAGGTTACTGGCTGATGACCAAATCACAGACTGAACAAGAGAAAATTTTTTTTTTCTAATTTTCTATAAATTTGAGAGTACTATCAGGCATCACATTTTCCACCAGCATAGTGCTCATGATCATAAGCACACAGATATTTTTTCATTGCATTAGAGTGCTTCCATCGGAAAAAGATGGCATAGGTAAAGAAGAAGCTCTTCCTATAATTGGCCACTACTTTGTACTCAGCCATTGCAGCTGATTTTACAAGGTGGGAATGGCTGTTCTGTGGAAGTGAGGACATGGTCCAAACCTTTACTTGTCTACGCAGAGAAGGCAATTGCTGATAATTACTAATTGCAGCTCGGTAAACCTAATGGATAGTCAATCAGTCTACTGCAAGATGGAAAAGTGCATTGTGCATTAATAAAGTAACTTAATTTCGCCATTCTGCATTAGCCACATTGCTTGCTTTGATCTCAGCTAAACTGGATCATTACCTCGTTAAACTGAAACCAACTAATTTTCCCAATTGTCTTTTATGAACAGAAAGAAATCAGCCTGCTGTCATGGAGAACTATGAACACTATAAATATAAAAAATTAAAATCCAGCTAATGCCCTGGTGCCCTGTTGCTTGTGAATCAGTACTGTAATGACTGATTAAGGACATGCCAAAGATGGCTGACTACAACCATCAGCCTGATAAAGGCCTCTTGAGGAAGCAAGGTAGGGAAAGTCAGGAACATGCTTTTCTCTTCAGACTGTCTCCTTTCCTGGAAGGAGTGTGTGACAGCGTTTTCATAGGAGTAGGGAGACAGAAGACCAGGACTGTGCTATCATTTCATTTGGGGATGGTGTGTGCTAAAAGCCTTTCAGAATATCTTGCTTCAGCCATGCTGCTTCATAGCAGAGGCCTGAAGGAGGTAAAGTATCTTGCTGAACACACCCAGGGGAGTGCATCCTTGCAGGGCTGTGGCTTCCATGACCTGAGTTTTAAACTAAAGCAATATTGGAGGAGAAGCTCTCATTCCAGGGAAATAAGTGAGCCTAGTAGGATTTTCCGTTAGGATGGTTCCTAGCTGCCATTTAAGACCAGGAATCAAATGGTGCGAGAATGGGTCAGGCAGAGGCCATCTTCTCTAATCTAAGCAGTGAACAGAAAATCAGTTCCCCTGCCTCTGCCCACAGGGCCTGCGCTCTCACCTCTTAAGATCTTCGCCGAGTCTTCACTCTAGGGGGAGACAGGATTTGTTTTACTGTATTTACTCACACCCATGTTGAGCCAGCCATTTAGCAACACCCTGCCTTGTTGCCTGGATGTGTCCTTCCTGTTGAATAACAAGCCTCTGTTGGATAAAGCCAGGCTTGTGTGATTTATTTCAGATTACTGTCTCTTGTTGGACAGCAGCTTGCTGACTAGTGTTCCCTAGAGTTCGAGATGTCTCAGAATTTCTGTCTTCAGTGCTGTGCCGGCTGGCTGGGAAACGTTAGATGCTCCACTAAGTATGACAGCAGTTCTCTGCGGAGTTGTTGGGGAGAGGCTACGCGGTCGGCAGCAGAACCGCTTGGCCCACTGCACTGCCTTCAGAGATTTTGCAAACAGCAGGGGAGAACAGCCCGTGTCTTCTGCTCACTGCCCGGAACAGATTAATTCACAAAAATTCTCCTGGCAAGTGCTTTGCCAACATAGCTACTGCTGTGAACCTAAATCACAAGGATAATATTCATCATGTAAGACCATCCCACGCAGCACCCTGAGAACCCCTGTGAGTGATCCCCATGGAGGGGGACCATGGTCTGGCTCCCTGAGATGGAGTGGGTATATCTCAGTTGCCTGATTTTAGAGTTGATTTTGCTCAGGTCAGTGCACCAGGTCCCTTACCGCTCTAGAGACCCCAGGAGCACTCATTTGCCTGTGCAGCACTGCCAGATCTTTACTGGGCAAGAAGGCACCCCTTTCCCAGGGTACCCTAGCTGAAGTTGCTCTCAGGAGCCATCCACACCTTGCATCCATTCTCCTTGGCTCAGAGCGCAGAAATGTGTTTAGAACGAGGCTGGGGCATTGTGCCCAGCAACACTGTACCAGAGCACAACTGTGGCAGAGATTGTGCCTAAGCAGTAAGAATAAAAAATTACTGGGGATAATAAACCTGGACAACTGAGCCTGCAGAAAGCAACCATTCTGGCCCTAGCTGAAAACACAGGTGTGAAGGAAGGAGATCTAGTATACCCTTAATGTATAGCTCCAGTGAAGTGTGAGTAAGGACCGGAAACGCTGCTTGACTCCTGTCTTCCCACAATCTGATGCCAGGTTTCTATCTGAAGTGTTGTCAGCTCTTGATTTTGTGTATTTGCCTGTGAGGGATCAGATATTGGTTAAAGCTGGAACCAATGTCACAAGAATGCCAGGAGCTGGGGCCTCTAGCGAATTTGGTCCTCTCTGGGGAAAAAAGCCTCTCCAAGTGGCTGTTTCTACCTCGTGAGGGCAGACAACCAGACAAGGCTTCTCAGAAGGCAAACTGAGCTCTCAGCAATTTTCACATCCAGGAATGCCCTGTGCCTTTTGCTTTTTCCAGTCCCTTCCCATGTTGAGGTGCATGGTGATATCTCCAATTCATTGGTGATTGGCCGCAGACCACAAATGCGCCTTTCAGAAATGATCAAGGAAAACTGAGGATAAATCAGTGGAGCTAAGGAAACGTGTAGCATTCCAGATTCCTTCGTCCTCTGCTTCCTGTGAGGTTACTGATGCTGGAGTTCATTGTTCCTTGCTGCTGGGACTTCTCCACTATTTCCAAGAGCTCTGGGACATCCATTTTTGTTTGCTTCTTGTAGTCAAGTCTGATAGAATAAAATCAGACTTCCCATGCATTGACTTTGATAACGGCGGTTTAATAGGAGCCATATTGGAAGGAACAGTAAAGATAAAGACTTTTCTGTGCTAAGATATGCTCATGCAACTCGCAGCAAATTCAAAGACAGGCATACAAATTATTCAGAGCACAGAGCTCATATTGCTTAATTTTGCACACAGATTCCTCCTTTTGTTGGGCAACGAGTTTCACTCTGTCTGTTGGTTCAGTGCATTCAGAACATATCCTTCCGAGAGGACTCTGTGTGGATCCTGTGGATTTGTTTCAAATTCAGTAAAGGTGACTTAAGCAACTATCTCCATTGCCTTGTAATAAACAGCTGAAACAATTGATTAAATGCCATAGCAAAGCAATTTATAGAACACATATCACAAAGCAGCAGAGGTGCATCCTATTACCAAATATGCTCTACAGATGGCTTCTTTTCAAAGCTTCCTCCAGACGCCAGAGGACAGTTAGGTGAAAGAAATGCCCCTCCCTGCTCAGAGCCAAGGCTTTGGAAGCTGCCTCTGCTGGAAAGCAATCAGAGGGATACCACAGGGCCTTCATACCTATGAAAGAGAAAGGAGCTTCCTTCTTGGAGGCTTTTGAAGCTTTGTAAAGCTATCTCTGACTCTCATCACAGTGTGCGGGTAGCCTAAATGTCCCAGAACAGACTTCAGGACAGGGGGAGGAGCGCAGATCTGCCCGTTGAATTGCGAATCTAGATCTACCGCTCTCTGAGGTCAAATCCACAGGGACCTGAGAAAATGTTGCTTCCCTATTTTGTTCTTACCTTTTTATTTTTGCTGCGCCACTGAAACCCCTTGAAAAGTTTAAAGGAAAAGCACTGCAGCCAAGGGCGACTTGAGACAATATAGGCCACCAAGGACAGTTTGGAGACAAGACCCTATATTAGCTATTCAAAAAAGTGAATTTGCCTTCTCCAGCTTCAAAGAACTCATCCAACTTCCATGCCCTAACCTTCTCCAGCTTCTTCTCATGTTAACCCAGTCCAAGGGCAACTTCAGCTATCACAATTTGTATTTCCTGTTTATAGAAAAATCAGAGTTTCAAGGGGCTGTAGCACCAAGAACACAGAGCCCCATGAAGGCTACCACCTCCCAAGGTTACCAAGAGTACATGCCCCATACTGGCATACTGTAGCACACATGGGGATGACTGCAGCCCCCTCAGACTCATTAATCTCCACCTTTTCATTCTGTCTGAGCTCAAGCAGTATGTTCTCTTTCCCTGCTTTAGCAATTCAACATTGAATAATAATTCACTTAGCCCATCTCTGTGGATACAAGGAAGCATTCCAGCTTCAGGGGAACTGGGAGCCTATCGGCTGCACAGAGACGTGGCTAAGAGACAAAGATACAGAGTTCTGTTTTTATTAGCAATAGAGTGGGTGAGCTTGTGGGTGGGTAAGAGATTGGGTGTAAATGACGGAGAAAGCTGAAAACAAACTGGTTTTGACTGCCTCTCAGAGCTTCCTGCTCTGAAAGGTCAAAGGCTGAAAATTGTTTTGCAGCAGGTTAAAAACATCAAGATTGTTTTCCTCTACCAATAGTTTCTTCTATTTATTAAAATTATTTTTCATCTGCCCAGCGGCCTGCTGAAACCAACATGCAGTCTTGAGCTGCCGTGGTATTAGCCTGACAGGTGAAATAGAGCCAGAAAGGCTTGTTGTAATTTAAAAAAATAAGCTTTTTCCAAAAAAAGTGAATATGTTTTTTGTTATTTAAAAAAAATTTATTTTGAGGAGATGGAGGGATCAAAACAGCAAACTAAAAAGTCTAATTTTGGTATTTCCTCCTTTCAGCCCCTCTTATTTAATTAAACAAAAAAAAGGAGGGGATGGAGACAGAAGGTGGAAAATAGAGAGACTCTCACACCTCCAGATGTCAATAAAAACACTAATAAAAGTGTTAGGCAAATGAAAGCTCATTCCTTTTTTTAAACCTACTAAACAGAAACAGAAACAAAAACCCCAAGCTGTTGTTTGTTTTTTTTTTTTTCGAGGTCGGGTAGAATTTTGCTTTTTTCAGGTTCTGGTTTGGCAAAATATTATATCAGGAAGCAAAAGGCAGAAATGAAATGCGTCTGGTTCTTAAATCCTCCTTCTTGAGGTGTGGTCAGTCCCTTGGTAACTGCAGCCAAAAACAATCTGCTACATCAGTTTATAGGTACCTGTGTCAATATTCCTCCAGTGGTCAACAGCACTGTGAAAGGCTAAAAGTATAGTTCCACCTTGGTGAGGTTCAGAAGCATTTAAAGGCCTAATCCTGCATGCTGCCAACTGATTTCCTATTGCAGTTACCCCTCTGGGAAATCAATAGCTGGTTTGTAGGTTACGTTGTTCATTTATAATTATTTGAATCATATCTTGAGCACGATTCTCATATGGTATAAATTTATACTAGAGCATGCTAGACATATTTGGTCAGTTACATACAGGAGCAATTGACTTCAGGTTTGCGTGTCATTCTGGAAAGCGATGGGCACTTTCTCCCTAGTGGATAAAATAAGGCATCCTCATGGCTGAATTTGCCTAATCTGTCTTTTAAATGAAAATGGGAGATGGAGAGGGCTGATATTTTTAGTATGGTGATAGGTCTTTTCTTATTTTATTTGAAGTGGTTTTCTTGTCTCTGATAAAAAAATGGTTGAAATCAATGATGGTTTGGCTCAGACCTAAACACTGGACCCATTTTGAAACTCCTTTCCTCAGAGGGCTGTTTTCCTGAGAGAAACAGAGAAAGGCATCATGTTTAAATCTTTTCATTGAAAATTGTTGTTGAGAATCCCTGAATTTGCAGCTGTTACCTTAGCTAACTTTGTTGCTTCCTCCACCGTCCTGAATTTGTGGGTTGCAAATGATAGCAAATATTATTCAGAAAAGCTTTACTGTAGAAGATGCAGCTCAGAGTATTAGGCATCTTACTGCTGAAGAACTGAAGAGTAGACATATGACTCCCCCTTGTGAGTTACAGTCTGGAAAAGAGATTGCTTAATAGCCAAGCATTTGATTACCTCAGAACTTTGCCTTCAGAAGAAGCACCTCAGGATGCTCTCACTGTTTCCTTTGCATTTTGTGATCTAATCAGAATCCTATCCATTATCAGATAAAAGGCCTATTTAGTAATGTACTTATCTGGTGATTTTGAAGTAAAAAGAACAGAATGAATCATCTCATGAACTTAAAATCTGAAAGGCAGAGAAATGTCACTTCTGCATTAGGACCAAAACCACAAAGAAGAGAAAATGAGGTTAGCCCTAGGAGACGTTTCCTCCTTCCAGGCTGGCTCTGTTGTCCAGCCTGCACGGCAGGCACAGGAAGGCAGCTGCTGTGCACCCCTTCTGCCACGGCTAGCACAGGGGCTTTCAGGTGACACTATGTGCCAGTCACATTTTGGCACAGGCAGGATCAATACCACATTTTCTGCAGTGGTTTAAGGCACCTTAATTCCATATTAGTTTGAAACAGTACATGCTTAACCATCCCTGTGAGACACCATATTACAAGGTCATCTCACTTTGATCTTAGATCCTCAAATGTGTTAAACTGTCTTACTCTCTCTGGTCCAGTGAATCCTAAATTCTCTTTTGCACAGCACGAAAACTTTGTCAGGAGAGATATGGAGTGTCTGTTTGCCTGCTTGCATAATGGCTTACTTTCGTGTTTCCCTCAAAGAGCTTGAAACAAGCATGGGACACTTTACGGGGTGCTGGAAAGCTTGAGGCCAAAGGAAATCGGCAATTTAACCATACTCCCTGCTTCCTGAATGAACATAGGGAGGCTTGGGTTGCTATTTTAGCAGAACAGTCACATTTCCTATACTGCAAAGAGCTGATCGTAACTCAAGGCACTTCAGCTCCAGAGAATGTCAGGATTTAATGTGTTTCGTGCTGGCCACCTTCACGTGATGTCCCAGTCAGCCCTACCAGCTCTTGAAGATCCTTAGTCTCTCCAGACCCTACATCAAGAGTATGGGCTCGCAGAAGGTGTGACACTTTCAGTTGAGGCACTGAAATCTCCTTAGACCTTAAAGACTTTGGTGCCAACTGTTCAAGTCTGGTGGTGGGAAGCTGTCTAAGGCCCGAGGCAGATAGATAGACACGGGGTAAGCTGTTAAGAGCATTTAGAAGTGTTGTGTCAGGTGCAGCCCAATGGTGAATTGAACAGGCGGGATTTGGATGAACATAATGAGATGCTTGACAGGTAATTTTTGTTCTGTGTTGTGCTATTTCTGCAGTGGCAACTGTCACTGTGAAAACTACCAAGTTTGTTACCATGACATTTGTAATAATTACATCCCACTCTCTGCAGTGAAATGGGGCAGAAATATCGATTGAAATTCTCAGCTTTCATGGGGCTTGGGCCAGTGACAACTCATTTTTAATTTTCAGAGCCTTGGGAGAGAAAAATACATAAATATCTCAAGGCTCTTTTGTCTCAGCTCAACTGAGATCCAGGAAAAAAAGACCCAGCACAGACAGAGCAAAGAAGGATTAGGCCTAATTTAACTAGGCAGAGAATAACTCATGTGTTAACAGCTGCAACATTATAGCTCACCAGCAGGCAAATGTATAGCCCCACTGATTTGCCAGCTCTGTGTGCAACAAGCTTCCGTGATGAGAAAGGTAGAAGTGTAAAGATGCCGTGCCAAGCTTCTGCGTTCATTAGCCATCATCATTATAATCTGAGATTTTCTTCTCACAACTGCACAATTTCTGGTTCCCTCCCTCCCCAAGGTGATATCAGCATCTGCTAAATGATAATTACTCTGCAGACGTTCCTTGGCAATGGCTAGGTGATTCTAAGGGAATTACAAATACAGTACAAATATGCCCTCAAAAAAATGAGTTCAGATAATGGGATTTGAGGTCTCCTTCTCTATGCCTCTTCATTTCTAGTGCAGTTCTCTTCATTTCTAAGGTCACCCATTTCTCTCTCTGTCCTTACAGTGTTAAGTAGAACTAATTGCATGGGTGAGGTGAAGATAATTTGTACCTAAATACTTGAGAGACATAGGCTCGAACTATGCCTTTAATTATAGAAATCATTTACACCGCAGCAATGTAGCCAAGAAGAGAATTTGGCCCTGTTGGTCCTTTTGGTTGGTGGTGTATATTCCCAAAGCATTCACAGCACATTCCAGTTTTGGTGCAAAAACATTAGTAGGAGAAATATTAAAGAAGTATTCTGGTTTTATAAATATACAGAGAATTCAACATCCCTAGAATTTAAAGGACTCCCTGGTAAGACAACACAGGTAGTATATATTCTATCCGCTGTGCGCAATTTACCCAACACTGTTATTATTCACTGAGCTGTCCTGGGTTGTTGTGTCACTGCGTCACAGGCAACTGATGGACACAGATACTGCTACTGTCCACAGCCAACAGATGTGGTCACTCATGTGATTGAAAGTCTGCTGTCATATTAATGACAGAGCATTGCTGGACCACTCGTGAGAGACATGCCTTCCGCAAGCTGCTCCCTGGGCTGCAGCATAAATATTGTGGCAACCCCTGTTGATTTGGTGAATCTAGGGGAGATTGTGTGTTCGATGTGCAGCATTTAAAAACAGGAGAGAAGCAGCAAGGCCGTGTTTCCAGGGCTGGAATGCAGGCACAGCACTGCGTGCATGTATGCTAGGACTGTAAGTGTATGCTATACTCTCAAATCAAAGCAACATGTACTGTTACATCAGTTTCATGCTGTCATGCTATAGTTAGGTTTTGAATATAGTTAACAGCTTCTGTTAATAGCAGATGTCCTAATATCGTTAGGAGATATTTCCTGTTGACTATCAACAACAAAACTGTTGAGATAAGGAGTCTTCCTTGCTGTAGGGCAGGTGGAAAGGAAATCCTGCCAATCTGCCAGTGGGGAAAAAATACAGAACTATTTTTTAACAACTTGTCCCAAAGTTCCATAATTCTAAAAGCTTAATATAGCCAGAGAGCAAGTCAAATTTTCCCCTAACTCAGAGAGAATGGGTCCTAAGATAAGAGCCCACAGGATAGAGAAGAAGATGTTGACACTGAAAGGGAAAATCAGTGAGGAGGTGAAAGGCTCAAAATACCACATGCACTTCATAAGTCAGGACTGTCTTATGCAGTTATAAACAGAGGTAACTGAATGATACTTTTTAACAACTGAATAAAGCTAGGGTGTTGCTGTCAGGGAATAGCTATTTGAATGATATGCTTCAAAGTGACTACTAGACTTGTTTGAGGAGGGAGAAAGCCTTCTGTCCACATTCACCGTGGGACCCTTGACAATCCTGCTTAGGTGACAAGCTGTTACAGATATCACTTCTGTAAACATACTCTTGAAGTAAGACAACATTTCAAGATATCTCCCTTACAGAAATCTTGTTGGAATATGTAAGCAGGACAGTGGAGGACATGGGATGCAGGGTGGCCAGAGGTGGGCTTACTGGGGCCACGGAAAGCAAGGCTCCTGGTGCTTTCCGAGAGGCACCTGCCTGGCTCTGGATGGGGCTGCACCGGGAAGCTTCAAACGCAGCCAGGAAATGGAGCTGCTCCTCCCTTTTTCACAGACAAGCTGTTGCTTTTCAGAGGAACTCTCAACAGGGGATACACACACTCACCCCTTTGAAAAAATCAGGTCACATCATTGTCTTCTTATTTATTACAAATTAAAATAAAAAAGAGATCTGTTTTATTTCAAAGGACTTTGGGTCACTACAACTGATTTAGCCTAGAAGCCTGGAGATGAAAGGCTTTGCATGTCATTACCAAACCCCAGGAGCCACTCCATCCCCACCCTCCTCCACCCTCTTTGTATGATAGTGGAGTTTTATTAAATCGTGACACAGCAACCGCTTCACCAGAAACTGGGATGGAAGAAAGCTACAGTGAGAAGGGACATGTACAGCTACAGAATGAAGCCAAAGAAAAGCAGAAAGTTTTGCAGATTGCATGGCCTTTCATAAAGACAGATTCTGGTTCTAAGATTGTATTTAGTGCCTGCTTCTTGATGAAGTGACAACAGCACCAAAAGAGAAAGGTCTTGTGTGAGAAAAACAACAGGCAGGAATCCCACTTAAATGCATTTACTACAGGCCTATGGTACGTGCCTATAACAAGCAGATGTGTAAAGAGTTACTTCTTCTTGATAATGTAGGGTGAGTTATTGTCAGTGGCCTTCCAGCTGTGGCTCAAAATGAATGATGCTCTCTAATTGGCTCTGGACAGTGCCCAGAGCATCGAAAATCCCTTTTCCTGTATTTTTGTTTGTAAATTGCATTTTATAGTGGCAGGAAGGCACTCTACACCAGGCACTGTGGAATGACTATTTTCCCTCTCAGGCAATTAGAAGAACACCATGTTGAATCTTGTAACAACCCCTGAGGGCCTCACTCACAGGCCTGCAGCCTGTCATGTCCCATTGCACATGCACTGCATTTGGTAGGATTCTCCCAAATACTTGGTGCTGTCAGGATTTGAGCTGTGATGCAAATCAGCACTGCTAGGACCTTTCAGCAATATTTGTTGCTCTTAAAACGGGACTCATGGTGGTAGCTTATTTCTCCTAATGTATCCCCCCTTCCCAGTTCCAGGAAACAAGGTCTCCATTTTTTTCCTGCTTTGTCTCTCCATCTCCACTTCTGCTTTGCGACTGTGCAGGTGCAAAAGAAAATGTGTGTGACTGCCTCTGAGTCTGCTCTGCATCAGAAATTTTGGCTGTTTAGAGACAAAAATGAAAGAAGACAGCAGCCTGTTTAAAGAGGAGATAGAAGCGGGTCTAACCCCTGAAAGCACATAAAGATCCAACATGTATTTGTTGTGTGTAAGTTACAAAAAGGAAATACGAGACTAACACTGTCTCTTTCCCTCCACCTCCTGAAAATCCATCATGGAGCATAAGTGATTCCCACAAGCCTCACAAACTTTTTTTTTGCTCTATTAACAGATAAGATAACAGAATAAGCAATACCAATAATAGGTTGTCATCCTCTGTGTAGGCCAGCACTGTAGGGCTTGCCAAACAAACAGCTTGCAAGATTTCCTACTTTTCTAGTGACAGCATGGAAATATGGAGACTGCAGCTTTTGCACTGCAGGCTCTGCAGAGGGCTTTGCCTCTGCTCTCTGCATCCAAGTCACAATGTAACTGCAAAGGAAAACACTGTTCATCCCCTCAGCATCCTGTGGTGGAGACTAGAGACCCTCCTCACCCATTCAGCAATCGTATTTAGCCTGTTAAATCGAGTACACTGCAGGTTTCATCCCTTTTGGAGCAGCTGTTCACCACCAGCAATGGTGACAAAGATGCAGGGAGTCCATCCCCTTCCCTCTGGTCAGCTGCTCAGGGCAGTGGTGTTTGAAATCAGTGGTAGCTCTAACTGCTCAGACACCAGCTGAGAGAAGAGCTTATGGTTCTTCAGCAGGTCACATACGTGTTTAGACACTTCCTTAGATTCTCTGTGCATTGGGCATTGCAGTGCCCAATTAGTTCACGCATGGGTGCCCAATCAATTCATGCATGAGTACCCAACCAGTTTACTCAAGCGCCCGATTTATGCAGGAGCACCCAATTTGTTCACGCATGAGCAAACAATTAGTTCATGCATGAGCACCCAGTTAGTTTACACATAACTGCCTAATTAATTTACACTTGAAAGCCCAGGCAGTTTATGCATGAGTAACCAGTGAATTTATATGATAATTGGTGCCCGATCAGCTCATGCATAAGTGCCGTGTTGGGCATACATGGCTGGTTTAGGCAGCCGGGGGCTGCAGTGGTGCCTGGGTGGCAGGAGACCATGAACTGCTGTGTGCCAGTCATAGCTGCTTCCAGCCGGCTCTAAAAGTGATGGAAATGCCCCATCATGCCCCATAATGCCAGCCTGTCAGAGGAGTCCACAGCACCCTAGCTCAGACAGATTTAAGAAAGAGCGGTAGCTGCAAGGGAAGGGGACACATGAGGAGACATGTAAGCAGACACATAGATGCTGGAGGAGATGCGGAGGGGGAGATGGCTGAGGAGACGTGGCTGGAGACGTGCTCGTGCAAGGAGGCGCTCCTGGCCTGAGGATGCACCCCGAAGGGACCGCAGCCCACGGATGACCCGTGCTAGGTCAGGGACATCAATGACAACAGATTTTTTTCCCCTGAGGTTCACATTTTTTTACTTTTCTACATTTTTTTTAAGAATGATGGCACAGAGACAACTCCTCCCTCTTCCTTCCCCCGGTACATGTTAAGTCCCTGCTTTAGAACTTGAAAACAATAGAGTTTTTTTTTTAATGTACTTTTTCATTTATCTCATTCTCAGAAGGAGCTTTACACCAGTTTTATAGATGCTTTTCTAGACACACCAACTTCCAGCATACAAAAAGCCTGCAATTCAAATTCTCAAAACTTATCCAAGTTGTAAAGAGCTGAAAGCAGATCTTATAAGAGGAAGTATTGAGCTTTTCAGAGCTGGGGGACTAACTCCAGCTATAATTACTAAATTAAAATTCAGGTTCATCTGCAGATTTTAAAACTTCCTTGAATCCTAAACCTCGAATAGTTCAGCTTTGGAGCTGTTTACAAACAGCTCCCATTTGTGCTAGTACTGGAAATATAGCCACTGTTTAACTTTTTCAGAGGTTCGTCCTCACCAGCGCTAGTCTAAGCCCGTGATAGTTAATTCATTTTCCAATGTAATTCAGAGGCTTATTCATAGGCAGGACAAACCCAGCGATTCAGTTCAGGATGCATGTATTTCAGTTGTCTGGGGAAACAGCTGCTGAAAAAAGGTATTTACCATTATAGCCTAGGGTTCACCAAAAGTCATCCTGCAGTTAATAGAGAGCAGACTTCCACTAATGCAGCCTGTCTGCATTGCCATTGCCTACCTCTATTTGTCATAGCTCTACAGGCTGAAAATTCCTGAGTGTGCAGAGCCGTCACAGCCTAAGGGACGAATGGATTCAGAGAGGCGTTGGAAGCTTATCTGGCCATGGAAAATTAATTAGCAGTATGGTATAGCTGCTATTGTTCTTTTTGGTCAGCAGAAGACCTTTTTTATAATGAGCTTCACAGTCCACAACTTCTTCGCTGACAACAGAAAGGAACTTGCTTCATCTGCAGGAAGGATCCTGCTTGCAGGCTGTGGGAAGAGCTTGCTCTTAAACTGAAAGGCTAATTAGCTTCAACAAGATGTATGTTTGGGCTGAGGATCTGGTGTAGCCCTTTGAGCTGGAACTGGGAGCTGTCTTCAGGCTCTAAGGTCCAGAAGACGATCTTTGTACAGGGATCTGCTAAGAGATCAGATCTGTTCCTACTTCTGCAGCTTTCCTGTAGAAAAGGGCCAGCTGCTTCCTCTTGCTATGCCCTTCATTTCCCACTCTTTCCTGGCTTTTCTGTTTGGACACCCAGAACAGGTTTGTTGTCCACATTGTAGGAAATGGAGAACATGTGGCAAAAGGGAAAAGCTCAGTGGATCCATGGTGTGTCTGCTGACATATAGCTGTCATATTGTTTTTGCAAAGAGATAAAATCTGTATATAGCCCCAAAACTGCTCTTTGATCAGCCATTAACAGTTCAGAGCATGAAAAGAAAGAAAAGGAGTAGATCTTTTGCAGCTGTGGAAAACATCTATTCTTTTTTGCTTTATTTCTGTTCAGCCATCCAGAGTATTGTTATCCACTTAGCAGATTCTTTCATGACCTTCCTTACCTAACAAAGTCAATGAAAGTCTGAAACGTCTTCAAGAAGCTATGTCCTTTGATGACAGCCAACCATCTCCTAGAACACTGAAGTCTGGAGTGTAGATGCATATTTCTGCGCTCCATTCAAATTTGGGCTAAAGAAGTGCTTTATAAAGGAGAAAAGGAACAACATGTTATATGAGAACCATCATGGCACTTCCTATCTTTTGGAGGATTAATTAAAAGCTTATTAAAAATAAAGAAATAAAAAAATCCATGAATAAACCCCAAACCCATTGTTGCCTAAAGTGCGATCTTAATATTTCTTGCTGCCAGAATCAGGATTCTACAGAATATTGAATCTATGGAAGCAGAATAAAATTTTGCTCTTTTAGCCAGTCAATACTGTTTAAACATTGCTCTTGCATTTGTCACCAGAATATCCTTCTGTGCATCTCACTAGAGCCTAAAGGGGATACAAGATCTGCAGATCTGACAATAATACACATTTTCATGATACTTCAAAATAATTTTTTATGGCTATTTCTTACCTTTTGCTAAATGCCTGATTCTAGCCCATCCATCACATTTAAAATACTGCTATTTGACTGAGCTACCTTTGAAACCACATGTTTTTTCAACCTGTGCTGCACAAGTATCTTACTATGCTGCCAAGAAACAGTATAGCCAATCTGAAGAGGGGTGAACTGGGAAAGGAACACCAAAGAACCTTGGGTAAAGGATGGCTCCTTTGCATGAACTGGCTTCTGCAAAACAGCTGCACTATCCTGATATCACTTACTGCTGAAGGTGGCTGGAAGAAGGCATTTCTGTCCCAGAAAGAGAAAGAAATCTTTCAGTTGGCATTTTATTTTGTCCCCCTCCTCCCCCCCCGGCTTCTGAGAAACATTCTTGATGTGCTATTTTTATTTTGGGAAACCTGAATTAAACAGGAGGCAAAAATTAACGTGATTGATACCTGCGGTCTGAAGCGTTGCTCATCCCAGCTCTCCCCTCCGCCTCCAGCAGCAGCAGCCAGGGGTTAGGAAGATGCGCGAGGAGAAATCAGCAAGCCATTTGCTGCTTCCAAACAGCCTTTGGCAATGCAAACCACTGGGGTAGCCTAACTGCTCCATCCTACTCCTGGCTACCCACCTAATGTGCTCTGTCTTGGAGAAGCAGATTTCCCTACCCGAGCTAGAGAGAGATGGGATATCAGTGACTTCCACTAGCTTCAGCTGAAATTCACAGAAATAAATTATAGTCATTTCTAGGGAGAAAATGTGAAGCAAATGCATAGACAAGATCATCATTATGGTAAACCAAGAGGTTCACTGGGCATTGCTCCTTAGAAATCGCATCCCTCTGTACTCAACATGATTATCGTGCTGTTCTCTCCATTCCTCACTTACATTTTCTCTGGTTCCAGAGGTTGCTGCTGTTTGATGTGTTTTATCTCAGACGTATCTTTGATGTATTTTAGAAGCAAACAGAACTATAGAACGGCCAGAGGGGGACTAGGATTGGGCAAGCCCAGGGGAACTTGGATATATTTGATAACGGCTCAAATTATTTATTTTGGGTTCAAAAAATGAGATTGAGTTCATACACCTTTCCCTTGTAATTTAAACTAGGATTTTTTTTCCAAAGAAGATTTAATTTTTCCTTTTGTCATTGAAGAAGCATGTTATCCTAGCTAAAAGGAGGCTTGTAGGCTGACACTAAAAAGTGCTTTCTCTGTGAAATATAAACTTATTTTTTTCTTTTCCTCTCTATTATAAGTCTTGCTGATACATTCTCCCTGGATTTTTCCACTCTCTCTATTTTCTTCCTTTTTTCTTCCCCTCTCCATTCCTCCCTCCCTTCATGCACACCAGGTAATGTGCAAACTCTGTAATGAACACAAGTAAACTTTCCACTCAAGGATGCTTAACTGGGTTTGTGGTTATCTGAAAGGAAAGTGTCCTTCCCTTCTCATTTTCATTACTACACATTTTCATTACTATTAGGACAAATGAAAGTGTTACCTTGAGGGTAAAAATAAGGTACAGGGTTTTTTGCCCTGGTCTCACTCCGGACATTTACTCTGCTAGTCCAGGCACCGATCTCTTGAAGCAATTGCCGAGCGTTTAGGGCTCCCCTTTGTTAATGTATCTACTAGGAGAGTTAGGAAAATGCAATCCCAGAAGGGAAAAAAGAGAAGTGGGGGGCGGGGAAAGCCAAGGCACCAACTGGTCAGACTGGAGAGAAATCCCTTTCTGTATCCTGAACAGGATCCAGACCCTGTGAGAAGACTCTGCACCATCTGCACTCCCAGCCCCATTTGGTATCATGCTGGCTACTCCAATACAAGAGAGGGGAGGCAGACGACCCAACCCTCCTCTCCTCCCCATGCAACAAGGCAGGAGACTGCTAAAAGACAAATTATACACCAAAGAACATAATTCCTATCTGATCACTGCAGGCAACACCTAAACAGAGCATCCAATGTAACCATAAATCCAGGGCAGAGTTACATCATTTTCCTGGCAGATACCCTCTGTTCATCCCACTGCTGCAGACATGTGCAGTTGGCTGGAGATGGGCGAGAAACTGCTTGTCTTTTCACAGCTAAGAGTACCCAAGCCAAAATCTATGCACAAGGACACCTAAGCAAGTTAAGATGAATTACCTGAAGGTTTGAAGTGAAAGCACATTAGTTAAACTGCATTAAACTCCTGTGAAGACGCTCTTATTCAAGGCTCCTTTTCTGCCTCCTGTAATCAGTCTGGATGATATATTAAGAAGCATTGCTACTAATTAGTTTTAAAATTGTGTGATCTGGAAATCAACACCAATTCATGTTCTTAGCTGTGAAGATATTCATCTGAATTTAATTATTTTATTTATTTTGAAGCCTTCATTTATTCCTATTTCAGTGCCACTGCTTTGAAGCTGAAGCTGTACCTCTGAAGTGTGACGCATCCAAATGATTTCATGGTGCTCCTTCACTTTGGTTATTGGAACAAGGCTAAGGGGAAAGGAGAAGGAATTAGAGAGGCAAAAGCTATGTTAAGCAGCAAACAGTCAAGGGAGTGTCCTGTCCAAAGACAATTGGAAATACCTGAGCGTAACAAAGTGTCCACAGAAGTTGTTCACTGGATCAGATATATTTATTTGGAAATACTGTGTTTTTTGGATGAGCATTATTCTAATGCTCATGTACTGTATGGAAATGGTCGATAGTCTTGACCCAAGGCATAATTGAAAGCAGATGCTGTGCAAATTCCTGCTTGTTGTTCCACTAATACACCATAGTTGTGAGCTGCAGAAGCCCCAGTTATTCCACTCCAGGGCTCCGAACTGACTCTTGGGGATGTATTTCCATTCAGATCTCTAACACTTCTGGCCATTGCAGATGTGGGAACTCTGCAGCTCTGCTAGACCACAGAGCAGCTCTGCACTGGAGATAACAGAAGACTCAGTCCCAGGCTGCAAAGTTAGTCCCACTGTATTCCTGTATCATCCAGAATGGAGAGAAAGCACATATGGAGACTGAAACCAAAATCAGACCTCTGTTTTACTTTAGAGCTGCTGCTGGGTGCCCCTAGAAGTTTTTGTATTACCTAGACACAGTGCATGTTTTGCTGATGCCACGTTAGCTGTATCAGAAGACTCAACAATATTGTCATAAATGGGAATGTATAGTTTTGTTAGCATAAACACACTTTCAGCTTGATGCAGAAGAAACTCACTGTTGGCTCCTAAGTATTTAACCACGTGTAGGAGGACCTTCTATGAGTTATGAGTGAAAAAGGAGAGCTGATGGATATGGATAACGTTTTGATGACTCCAGGGGCTTAGGAGCGCAAGCTCCATCAATTTGGTGACATTTTAGACTCTGTCTTCCGACAGCATCATCTTCTAAAATATCTCAAAGAAACATGCACAGTAAAGAGGAAGATGTCCTTAGAGATTGCCGTTATCCTGCTATCTGTTCTCAGCAGTTTAAGAAGGTGCCAAATATATAACTTTCAAAAGGTTTTTAAAACCAAGCTGGGTGAATAGTGGAAAATTTCAGTGACTATTTGCTTGAATATTTAAGTGAATTCGTTCCAGCTGTATTCACATCTTCTCATCTGTTAGCTCTCTGCAAACACTAACAATTGAGTTTTACTGGCAGGAGTGTTTGTAGGGAGCTAATTTCAAAGTGGCATGCGTATTTGCAAACATCCAGTTTTAAGTGTGCTTACACATGTATCTGTCACTGAAATACTTGCATATTCATCCAAGTGAAGAGATGGGAAAATCCACAGGAATATGGCTTATCTGTCCAGCCATAACTAATGAACCTGAGGCCCCATGTTAGTAAAGGATTGTGATATTATATAGAAGTCTCTGTTGAACACTTCTTACAAATGAGTAATTTTAACAGCTAAAGTTACTACGACAGTCAAAGCTACTGTTACAGACTGAAAAGGAGGTGGGGGAGAATACCACATTGAATGAAATAGATTTTCAATATTTGTTTGCAAGAAAGATTGAAGGTAGAAATTTGCAAAAGTTTCTAGTTCTGATGATACTCACACTGTGGCACTGCAAAGCAAACCAATCCCCCAAAATTATTATTTCATGAGCATGAAGTGATCTATCATTCTGCTTAACTGTGATGCGAAAGAGAGATACGAAAGTCGATGGCTGAACTCCCTTTCCACTCAGGAGGCGCTGAGTGTGAGGCGCTGAGCTATGGGACCAACACGAAATAAGCTGTTGAGTTTGATGTTCCCATTGCTTCATTTTTAAAAATGATCAAGGAACTCAAATGAAAGCAGGAGAGAAATACAAGTAAAAGAGATATTCCTTAATATATTGCAGGGCAAAAAATGTTAGGGAATTTAATAAGATTTTAATAGGCTGCAAGGGATTACACAAATTCATGGAAAATGAATACAGAAATATCTGTTAAACACAACAGCCTAAATGCCGGAATCAGAAAGTTCTTGGCCTTCTAATTGCCAGAAGCAGCAGGAAATGCAAAGTGAAGGATCTCCATATCTCCTTTTCTTATATTCTTTTTTGTAGGCATTTCCTGCTAGCTACTATGAGAAACGGGCTACAGAGCTAGAGGAACCTCTTCTCTCTTCCACTGCTGCTTTTCCTATGTTTTATATAAGGGATTTAAACACTGCTATTGAATAAAAAGAACAGCAGTGTCCAACAAAATAACTTGTTTTGTCAATAAATCAATAATTAAGGTAATCTTTTTACCCAGACAGTCAATGTTAAAGCTACTTGAATTTTTTTTTTTTTTGGCAGAAGGTACTTCTGTTACAAAATTCTCTATTGAAATCGGAAGTGTGTGTGCAATTGTGCTGATTTTGATAGCATTTTCATGAGGAAAAATAAGGAACTGAAGCATTTTGACAGTGTCAAAATATTCCATCTGGATTTTTCTGATCATTTTGGTTTTTTTTTTGTTTGAGATGGCATTTCATTCTAAAAATATATTGTATATTATCAGTCAGGATATAATGATAACACTGAATTTAAATAAAAAAACAAATGACAGTTTAATTTTTATGGCAATAGAATATTTTGATAGCCCCACAGCAATATTTTTTCCCAATTGTAGGGAAATTGCTACGTTTTCTTTTCCCTCAGATTCACCTAGCATGTGGCCCATGTGGCCCCTTGCTCCTTATACACAGCATCATGTTATCCTTCTTAGCTGGAGGCTTCAGTTATTTCCTGAGTTTTTGGTGGCGGGTAAGGAATATTTCTACTAATTTCCTTCCTCTTCTCTTTGTGAACTGTCAACAGAACATTTTTCCTCCTGGGTACAGCACAAAATAATTCTGAGACAGCAGCCTCCTTTGCACCAAAGGCCTGCTGAGACTGCACAATGTAATTCAGAGATACTCAACTTATTTCAAATGACCCAGCTCAGAAGCACTACAAGCCAGGTTACCTGGCAATCTGCTGTGAGTACAAAGCATCTATGACAAAGAGCAACAGGATCAGCTCCTCACCTAGGCCCTGGGCTCTGGAAGGCTGAAGGTGTTTTAGTGATACCCAGACCAATACATAAAATTTACTTGCAGACCTGCAGAGATGAAACTTTGAATATGCTGACTCAGAGGAATAGGAACTGGAGCCACTGGGGCTCCATTAGACTTGTCGTCCCATCCTTTCCCCTCCTGCCTTGGAGACCTTTTCACTAATACATCAGTCGAGAGGAGCCATCCAGGAGCTCACTGCAGATCGTGCTGGTTTCAGAGCAAGCAGTCTGCTGCAACATGCCCTGCCTGAAACTTGGCTTCCTTGGACTAGACACATCTCCCTTATTGCACAGATTTCTGCTTTTCAAGTGCAAAACTTTATTCTTAGGGCTGTTGAACGCAGGACCTGGTTATGCTCTGCAGGGCAGGAGTCACCCCTCTGAATATATTAGTGCACAAGACGAGAGTCAGGACCTCAGCACATATTCCTTCATCTATGCTTCAATAAGCCTACATGTTGTGGCAGAGCAGAACATGCCAACCAGTGAAATTCATTATTTTATCATTTTCAAAAGCAGAACATTAAAAGGGAACGAAGCCAAAGTGAACTTATTTTAAAATTCAAATTAATTTTGCAAATAATTTGAGGTCTTTATTTACTTGCTGTTAGTTTAACATATATAAATCAATCTCAGCTGGAGACAGAAAGAAAAAAAAACAGCAATAGCATTTACCATTTAACCCAACTAGAATTCTAAAGCTCTTAAACATTAGAGCAATGCCCATTCCAGCTAGCCATACTAACATGTAAAACTGAATGCGGATCCTCAGCAGTGTACGGGAATACTCTGATTGCAGGAGGCAGGGATAAATTAAAGGTGAATGCAATGGACCCTTTCCAGTTCTCTCTGACTTAATTACCCTTCAGAGTCCTCATATTTTTCTCCAAAGCAAGAATGTAAAACAACCCCGTGTTCATTGTCAAAAAATTCAGAGTTCAAACAGTGCAGAAGCACGTATATGTGCACGTGTGTATGTGAAGACATAGGAGAACGTACAGAATGTGCCAGATGAAGCAATCTCTAGTATTAACCATGTCTAATTGGAAACATTTCGTTCATCTTTGATCCTAAGAGCTTTTTGAAAGTGGCAGCCCAAATGCCTACTGTCAGAGCACGGGCTTTACAGTCCAGGATTGAGTAGGATAAATCTATATCTTAGCTGCCTTTGATTTTTAACATCTCTGACTTAATAAGAGCACCTCCGTCCACCCACTTCCTTGTTCCTCTCTAGCCCTTCAGTGTTCCTCTTGAATCCCAGCAACTTAAGATAAATGGAGGTTGCAAAGAAGAGGGGATGGAGAATGCATATTTTTAATTAAAAAAGTATTCATAAGCATTTTAAATCTTCATTTTAAAAAAACATTAAGTCCCAGAGCTATAATTCTAGGATCAGCCTAGTCAGGGAAATGCAAAATGTTGAACATTAAAATATTCTCTTTCCATTTTCTTCCTTCTAATAATAGTCAAATGTACTCAAGTCTCCAGGGATATCCATCTGTAAAAAGAATTATGCAGCCTCCCCGTGGAAGCTTATTATTTTGAAAATTTTGATTCAACTGCTCATCTATTTTCTTGGATGCTATTACATGAGCTCAGCTGGATTCATCACTATGTTGGAACTGATGGGATGCATCCGATTGCAGAATCTTCCATCTGGGATTAGAAGTTTAGGTTCAGCTTATCCATCCTTAGAGACTTTCTTTTTCTTGCTGCAAGATGCATCAGGAATGATTAGAAAAACAAACACAAAACAGCAGCTACAACCATCAAATCCCTCAGAAATCAGATACTTTGATCTGAGTGCCTAGACTGTTAAGAAGATCCCCCAAAACAAAAGGCATAAAAGAAATCTTTATGAAATGTAATATTTGTTTTCCAAATATGACAAAAGGGAGGAAAGCTGATTTTTCAGCTACTAGCAAGGACAGTCTCACTTCTGCAGTAATACTAATTGTTCTAGGGACTTCTGTAACTCTTTAAACCATAACATGTGTGTTGGGAAAGTTTAGTTAAGTAGCTAACCCCCGTTTTAGTAAATCTGGATTCTAACCCAAGCTCATTACAAGATCAAGTAGGTTCTGATTTTTAATTGTTTCAGTAAATCATCGATACATTGGCACACTCTTGCTCATTTAGAGCTGAAAAATATGTCTATTTCTAAGAAACGCACATTCTGCATGTTGAAATGGTATACTTCAGCAGCATTTGATCTCTCCTCAGACATCTAGCTAGCACCCTAACATATCCTCCTTATTTCATGCAGCGTACTGCACTTAAACCATTTGTTTATCATGTTACCAGTCAACAGTTGTGGTTACAAATTTTTCATAGGGAACCATTCCAAATTATTATGTTGATGTTAAAAAAGGAAAAGCTGGATTTGTGAATTTCTTAGGAGAAGACAATATCGGAGCTTCTGGCAGGTAGGAAAGAATTAGCTTCTGAGAAATGGGAAAATACATTCTGAGCTTTTCTGCAGGGTATGAAGACTGGTTATTTTACTGGGCTTAATATTGTTTTATCCAAGTAGGTGCATGATTAATGAGGAATGCATTGCTCCAGCCTCTGCCCTTTCTTTTCAGATTCCTTACTTAGTGTAAGGATAAAGAGTGGTATTTGCAAAGGATGTTAGCTGTAGTACCTACTAATAGTCAGTCTTTACTACCTAAAATAGACACCCTAGAGCTTGCAGCATAGTAGTAGGAATGCATTTCATGAAACACACATAGGTGCCTTAAACCAGGCTAAAAAAGGAAGTTGCTGACAGCAATAGAAAATATAATAGAATTCAGCTTAATATACCACCTTTCATATTCCAAGTATCCCAAAGAGCTTTACAAGGTAACAAGCTAGAAACAGGTAGCAGCAGCATAGCAACTCCATAAATAAATACTGTAGCTATTATTCATTTTAGCAAGAATTCATACTATTTAGACATTAAGGGCTAGATTTAGCCTAGTTTTCCACTAGCCACCATCCAGGCCTGGGGTCTCTCAGGGGAAAGTTCAAGCCACAAAAGACAGATGCATTGAATAAAGAAATCATATTTTCTACAATGGATATGATCCAAAGAGTTACTGGAGAGAGCTGCTGAAAGAATGAGTCTCACATTTTTATACTTGAATCAACTCATGGTTTTTAGAAACAAACGAGATCTCTGAGGATAATTGGAACTGAAAGATTATGTTTGTTTTATGAGCAGACTACACCTGTGGAAGTGGTTACCTCACTGATCCGTAATGGGCCCTTTATTTCAAGAGGTAATGGAGATACTCCGTTAGCTTTCATCTCTATGAATAATAATTCTAAATTTAGTCTTGACTGTGTGAAGGCTTGTGCAGTTAATAAATTGCTTGTCAAACCTTTTGTGAAAATGAAAGGCAGGTAGAAGGGAGTGAGGACTAAACTTGGCATGTGTTTAGTGCAAGGGCCATACTATAGCCCTGATGAAGAGCCCATGCCTCTGTTTTATAGCACATAAACGCAGCCCTCACTTCCCTGTGCTGGAACAAGTACATTCAAATGGTGCTGTGCCGCGCCTGAGTAGGATCGGATACCTATGACACTGTCTTAATTAGGTTCAAGCAATTCATGGCTCACCTGTCTGTGATTACACACAAATCCTTTGGCCCCTCTGACTGAACCAATCTATCTAGGATACTGCCGCAAAGCAGAGAGGACTTCACTGAAAACCAGATGCTGCAGCAGTTCTGCATTTCTCCTTTGAGCTGTGCTTAATGATACGTCAAGTTTGTGTCATCATCCACACCGGGTCAATTTACTTCCCGCAGAGTGTAAATTCTCTTCCCTGGAGAGGGATAGCTGTAGGCTTTGCTCGGAAAACAAGAGCCACATGCAGGTTGCCCTCCCTCCCCCCTCCCCGCCATGAGATTAGGCATTTGCACATACTTTTTGCTCTCCCCGTAGTCTGAGGTAATTATCCCTCGGCCTCTCCAAGGGTGATCCACTATCTTGGTGACATGTGGTCAAACACAACACTGCCAAGTATGCAGAAAAGCAAAACTCCACAACACTTCCTCTATGAACAGAAGGAAGTGGTAGATAGACACTGTTAGAAAAGAGATTTCTGCATCCCCTTAGTGACTAATATCTAAATAAATTAAAGAATAAGGATCTGCAGAGCTTCTTGTGCTCCAAGCAGCTGTGTGCAGAGGAAAGGTTGAGCCCAGATGTTTGTGGGTACATCTCTGTGTCTGTGTCCTGCACAGCCCTGTTCCCAGCTACTTGGACATGTCCGCAACACGACCATGCATGGAGCAGAGGTCGAGATAATCTCTGCTAGGTCTCTGCAGGGCTAGGGAGAGAATCAGCCAGGGCCCACTGAGTTTATTGGTGTGTGCTCCTGCAAGGCCCTGCCAGCAAAAGCAATAGTGATGGTGGTTGTGATCCCAAGCCAGGGAGCTGGAGCTGTCCTGGAGCAGCAAGAAGAGGCAGAGAAGGAGGATGGAGGGAACAAGGAAGTGAAGGTGATTGCCATTGCTTTCAGTTACATCTGAAGACTAAAACTGAAATGCATCAATCATTAGTGCCTCAGAAAATCAGCCCTTGTATTCAACACCACTACAACATTGTGGTATGCCTCCAAGTGGTCATTTCAAAGGTTTGAGGGTCTGAGAAGCATCTAGAAATTCTAGGGTTTCCTGAGGCAGCAGAAGACTTCCAGGGCCCCATCACTCATCTCCTCCCCCTAATTAGCTCCTCTATCAGCTTAGCTTCCTCAGTTTTTCAGTCCCCACCATAATGCTGCGATCAGTGGCAAGCACAGAACAGCACAGAATTTCTGTTTGTCCCCTTAATTTGTGTAAAACTGGATTGCTGCTTTTCTGAAGCATGATAAGGGAGCTAAGACAGCAAAAGGTTAGAAACGAATTGAGGGCACCCCCTGCCTTTTCCAGTCTGCTGCACTGAAGAGCTGGAATCCATTACCCAGCACACCTAAAATATCTCTCAGTCCCACACAGATTAATTTTAGGTTGGTCGGCTCATTGCTTTTACACCTTGTGTGCAGGTGTAAAACTTGATCTGCAGTGTTTAAATTTAAACATTCTCTGTGTTGCCAGTTTCTGCAGTGATGCTGGTAGGCACACAAGGTTGTCAACAAATAGTCACATTACTCTTATTTCCAATCCAAACACAGCATCCTTTCTGATTCCCTCCTCTTAACCAATTCAAACAAAAACCCTTAAACATTATTTTTTTCAAATGGCAGGCTTCCAATATTGTGAGGGGATTTCACTGCTATTTTACACTCCAAAAGGGAATTCCTGAGATGCCTGAAAGGGAGATATATAAAAAAGCCCAGAGGTGTAGGATGGGGTATGTTGAGTTGGCTGGAGGACAAAGATTTTATTTCATGGCAACTCTGGAGGGGTTTTTTTAGGTCTAGAATTGAACATAAAAGCCAAACTAAATGGAGGCAGTGGGGGTATGTTTTTTCTATACGCTGGTTGCACCATCCGGAAAAAGAATTTATAAATCCAGATAACTCTAAACCAGCAACCACAGCTTCTATAATCCCACACCAGAGCCTGAATCACCCACTCCCTAACTGAAAACCCCTCTTCTTCACCTTTTGTGGACACCGATGCACAGAAGAGCAATTCTACAATCCTTTCCAAGATAGGTCCTCTGAATCCGAGTCCTTCCCTTTGGAGATTAATTGCAAGCCAACATTCAACTGTAGCTCCAGGAAGGTACTACCAGCTGGGCCATAAATGCAGCTGGGGTCTACTGTGTGCCATGCTTAAAAGCAGAGTGTGCCTGTGGCTGTGTGCTGGAAGTCAGACATTTGTAAAAGAAGTATTTTATTTTTTACTACGTTGTACATGAAGACTGCAGTATTTGAAGGCTTTTATCCAGTTTGATTTTTTTTCTTTCTGTCTGAACTGAACTTAAATCCCCAAAGAAGCATCTATCATAGTTTAGGAAAAACAGTTCCATGTCTCTTGTGCTCTGTCCTTCACTTATTCCCCCAGACTTCAGCATGGGTTGCTGCAAAGCAATGCAGAACATGTAAGTCCCAGGAAATCCTGGGAAGTGTGTGTGAGTAGCTAGGTTGGAGTGCCCAGAGCAAAGGAAAGAGGAGGAAGCAGCAGCACCATCTCTAAATGGCTAGATTGACCATCCTTACTGAGGCACATATAGGAATAGCACAGCTTCCCTTTCCCATTCCTACAAGGAATCCCTTCCTCTGCCCTTCCTCATTCACAAGCTGAGAACTGTAGTAGCTCCTGAGCAACACTGGAAGGAGAGAGGGAGAGAGGGAGGAGGGAGTGGAGAGAGAAGATATGAAGGAAAAGTGCTTGGAGTCAAGGAACTGTGAGAACTTCCAACCCATCATAATGGGACAGGGCATTAGTGAAGCACAAAGAAATAGTTCCTATGTGCCTTGGTTTATCCAGCTGCATAGTGGACTGTAACCTCTGTCCTGGGGCTGTTTCAAGATAGTCATCTGTAAGCTGCCCAAAATGCAAAGCCCAGCTCCATTTCTGCTTATGCCTTCTTGCAGGACCTGGAAAACCCACCAAAGCACAAGAGAAGGTCTCCTGGCTCTGAGTATTGCAAGATAAACATGCATGCTGCTGTCACTGCAGCTTACTGCAGATATCCCAGTCAGCTTTCAAATAACTGGTCTGGGATTGAGTACAAGAGAGTAATTAATGAAGGATGGAGTTTAGCAGAGTAGATGATGCCTCTATACCGCTGTGAGCTGATGTTACCTCTACCCGAGGTATTAAAAATCCAGCAACCCCCAGCACTCCTCCAGGCTTTTGCAGACACTGGCAGTACATCTATTGCTTAAATTTAGGAATGTCTAGAGTAAAAAGAGCTCCAGTACCCGAACAAAAGCAGCAGGGATAAATGCAACATCCCTTCAGTTTGCTATGCACAGAGGAGGGCAGCGGACTTTATTTCATGAACAAATTTTCCATCACCTTTCCCTCCCCACCCCCGCTGCCATGCTTGCTAATGCCTGTGATCATTAAACATGAAAACAGCACCCATTTGTCTCCTTCTCCACAGTGCCAAAAGTATGTTTGGACTCTGGCTAACAGGAGTGGCACTTCAAGGACAAGTGGCATTGCCTTGAGTGTGTGTTTGCAAGTGAATGTTAATGCAATTACAACTCCCAATGAACCTTTTTTCCTCTTCATAAATAGGCTCAGCTCTGCAATCCTAAATCTGAATCCAGTAGATTTGGATAAAACAAAGGGCTTATTTAATAAAAAGATGCAGCATTCTTTCTTTCATTATTCTATTCCTTCAACAGTGTGTGATGCTAAATGGCTTTAAACAGCCATTTAGCCACCCACAGAGAGAAACTAGGTTTACACATTTTCTTGTTGCATAGTTTTGCTGTGTGCTCCCCAGAGTATTGGCATTTTGTTTGTTTTCCTGCTTAGAGAAATGGATGGATCCAATTTACAACCCCAAGAAAACAGAACAGAAGTTAATTCTTCCCACATCTCCTTTTCTTTACAGTCTGGTTTGGTGGAAATAAAAAAAAAAATCAATTTGAGCCAGTAGATACAACATGTAGAAGAAAAATACCAGAGAAGACCTTTTACTGCAAGGATAATCCTGGAAAGGAGGATACATTTCTTGCCAGTAAAGGAAAAGAAATGAGAAAGACAAGAACGATGAAAGGTCTGAGCAACATGACCCTGAAGAAAGACTGGGTGAGTTGAGTGGGGTTTTTAGCCTTAAGAAGGGAAGACAGAAAGGCACATCAAAACAGTCTTTTATCCTTTAAAAAGGCAGGGAACAATCCCCTTGCCATATTCATGCTAGACAGGACTGGGTGACGTAAGTGACGGGTTTACACTGTAGCAAGGCAGATTTAAGGCAGAGATTAGGGAAAGGCAGATTGCAGTGGTGAGGATAGCAATGACAGAAACCTCAAGACCATCTAGAGGGCAGAGACACTCTGGAGAAGGCAGGGAACCCGCACTGTGGCCACGCTGGGTGCAAGTTCAGATATCTGCCAGGTGCAGCAGGGATCCCATGTCAGGCAGGGGCAAGCTCCTAACATCATCCTCCAACACTGCTTTGCTAGGAATCTCGTATTGAAATGATCCATTTCTTGTCTCCTCATGGGAAAGAGGTACTTGAGAGCCTTGCTGTGCTCGGTAGATACAGCTTCACTTTCCTTCATAGTTGACTTCATCTTTCTTTCTCTCCCTGTGCCCAGACACTTTCTGTCCTTGCCATTCATCATCTAGAATTAAAAATTCAAGGGCTGTTTTTTGATTATCCTATTACCATGGTGACCAGGATGACTTTCATGCCCATCTGTGCATGAAACCTTTACTTCAGTGCAAACCAGGAGAATTTTATCTGAATTTTTTCTCCTCATAACTTAGGACCATCCCTATGCTGTAGCTGGAGCTGCTGCACAATGCAGTTATCTATTAAGCTCTAGGATTATAGGGAGCACCGGAGAGCCAGGATCTGCATGGATGTCTTTTGTTTACCAGATGGAGAGCAAGATCTCATTTTGAACCATCATTCCGTAAAAGCCAAAACAGTGCTGAACCCAGAAGATAAAAATATCCTTGTATTTAGGGTCCTGCAAAAGAGAATATGTCATCATATAAGGAAAAATGTGGATCCAAATGGGAGTAAGAGTTTTGTTAAAGTAGAACAGAAACTAAAAAAGATAACTGAAAAAGGAATAATAAAAATATTAGAAAACAGAAAGGATTGTCCTAATGTTTGGGAGGTGGGTAGGACTTTTGAAGCAGCCTTTGAGCAGAGCTTAGAGTAAAGGCTTTAAAATCTAGCTATCTCAGTTTCCAGTTAATGGAATCTTCCATGTCCAAATGAAAGACTAATTCAGGTCTTACTTAAATATGCCTCAAGTCATTTTAGCGTATTTAAGTCTTAATTAATCTTCCTTAACTCTCTTTGTCACTTCCTTTGAAAGGAAGATGAGTTTAATTAAAGGAACTGTCAACTTTATTTTAGTCCTAAGAATTTTTTTGGTAACTTTGTAAAGGTCTGGTCATCATTGCAGTCTAATATCTAGTAGATTAAATGTTCCTATATCTTAAGGACATGTCAGTCCATCGCTTGAAATACTTCCATTGTGTTTAACTACAACATTTGGACTGATTTCAAGGCTTTCTTATGATTAGAAATACTAAGGTTTTAATTAAAGCTGCATTCAGCTTTAATTAAAAAGAAAGATCTTTTATTTCCTACATGCTATTTTTTCACTCTTCCTGACCAGGCCGTGGAGAATAGATACTCACTTCAGAAGGATGTGACATGGATAACATGTGTCCTTGCTTCAGAGGACCAGAATAGCTGTTTTTGACGTCATCTGCACAGGGGCACACACAGGAGCATTCTCCCTCTCTAGGATAACACTACAGCAATAACGGAATTTTATGCTGTATGTATCATGGGCAAAATCCATCCAATCAACTATCTATGGGAATGATTAAGCAGGGTGAAAGTAGCCTGTAGGTGTGTAGTAATCCATGCCCAAAGAGGGGCATGGAGCTGGACAAGGAAGCAAAGCACTATACTGCATCTGCCACTCAAGTTTTGCTGCTGTATGAGGTGCCGATGTTTGGATCTTATTTCCCCCCCCTCCAAGCCCCTCACATCAGAAAACTTCCTGGATGGCTGTATAGATTTGAAGTTGTGGTTTCACCCGTGCTTTCTGGAAGGCTGCTGGCTCTGCTGCAATGTCTGCAAACTCATCTTGCTACACAAACCTGAAAGGGCAAAAATGCACTACCATGGAGGAAGAGACATGCTCTTTCATGGCCAAGTAGCTCCCTGTCTGAGCAAGATGCCTGTTCAAGAGAAGCAGCTGAGGGGGGGGAAAAAAAAAAACTCCTTACAGTTGCAGCTTGTTTGGCCTAATTGCAAGGAGGAAATCCAGCAGAGAGAGGAACCCGGCAGACTCAGGAAGCCATTGGGATCTGAGCAAAAATCACATATTAAATGTGCTCAGTGTCACCAGCCATCCGACCTGGAACTTCCTTTGGCCACTCCTCTCTAAAGGCAGAGAAGTTCCCACACCCGCGGTCCCAGGTCCCTTGGGTCCTGCTCCTGGAGTAAATGGGGACTAAGTGGCTCTGCCACCCTTTCCGCTCCTGTAGGCTCATTTTTCCTCCCTCAGCTGGATAATTTGTCATTTCCAGCTGTAACCAAGCAAATTCCAATCCTCTCTTGTTTACTTTTGATTGCTTTGTCCTTAATGTAGCATACAAGGATTTTATGTGCTTCTGTTTCATCAGTGTAATTCTTTTGTTGCTATGGCAATCAGCTTCAATTTTCTTTCGTTCTGGCAATTGTATTTTTATAGTCTCCTGCTCTCAAAGAGATAAGCTGCCTTGTATATCACACAGACACTAAGTATTGCCTCTATATAGACACAGCCAACCTTTGCTTTAAGACTATGTTACTGTTATTTGAAACGGTAGTTTACTGTTGCTGATGCCATTTTTATTCTTTTCGGTGGGCTCTGTTTCAAATAAGCTGTTTGCTCAGATTTACTCATCTGCTGAGGAAATGCAACAGTGTAAGAGGTGTACTCCTGCTGGCACTTGGCGGCTGTGGAGAGAGCACATTTAAGCCGTGTGCTTGATAATAGAGATGAACGCAGTTTCTAGCAGAGGAAAAATCACCCCAAACTATCTGCAGCCTTTCCTAGACTATGCTGAAAAGGAGGGCAGAAAGAATTAAGTGTAGAAGAAATTCCTCAAATTTACCTGTGAGTCTGAAAGTTGAATCTTCCAAAATGTCATAGGAAAATAATTTATTGGCACTCCATCATCTTGGGTCACAGAAAGAAATGCGTTGTCAAGGACAGAGGCTTACCTTCATGTAGCTTCTCCACTACTCATGTGCAGCTTGCACCCGGGCTAAGCTTTGTGATGGGCAGCAGGAGGGCTGCTGGGCAAACCTTGCTGTGGGAGGAAGCCAGCCCCAGGACAGACAAGACCAGCACAATTGGATGCTCCTGCTGCCCCTCTGAAGGGTTAGGTTCCCTGCTCTCATTAAGTCTGGAGGTCAGAGGAAATATTCAGATTTTAGAATGCTTTCTTAAAACATTATCTGAATGTTTCCACATTTCTAACACAGGCCTTCCTTAATGTAGTAGTTGTCAAAGACAAGGAAAAGGCAAACAAAAAGTAACAAGGTCTCAAATGAAGAAATACCAGTAACCATGAAAAGCCCAGGATTTCACACTACCATGAAATAATCTCAGAGGCTTTGTGCACAATCCGGTCCTCTCTGTGTAAACATATGTATAACAAGACCCACTTCCAGTCCCAGGGAGCAAGTGTGGGAAACCAAGGCACAGAGAGATTATTAAATGACTTTCCCAAGGTTATAGAGGGAAAATATTGCAGGGATAGAAATTCAAACCGAGATCTCCCAAGTCCCAATTGTCCTGAGTCAAATATACAAATGGCTAATCAGCACATTTTTGCAACCTGCTGATGTGTTTGAAAATCTGTGCCTATTTTTTTCTCCCCTTAGAAAGCTTGTGCCATTCATTGTTAAGCTCTGGAAATGGTCCATACTAAAGTTATCAAGTCTGTCATTTCTTCAACATGGTAAAAGCAGCCTCCTCACTATCCTCTCCACCAGGCAGAGGGTGGAATAGGAGACAGAACGAACAGGGAGTTGTTCTGCCAACATGCTGAACTATGTATTATGTTTGTTAGGCCATATGGCATTCTGAAATATCCCTAATGAGTATTAGGTAGAACTTAAAACTGGATAATGTATTAAGGATCAGAATCTTAGAAATCACATCCGCTTGTCTCTGCAGCTCCCCCGTGGCACGCTAAGGCTCTTCCTTGCTGACAGTTCTGCCTTCTGCATGTATGCAGAACACTGAAAAACATGGTGTGACAAAGTGGACACAGGAATCAATGTTGGCTGGATTGGTCCCGTTCCCAGCAATCTAGAATGACAAGGTTTTATTATTTGATAAGCTGCAGTCCTGTTATGCAAGAAGATGGCAGTTTATTGGAGTGAGATCCATTATAAATGACACACAAGCGGTTTTTTTTCTACAAAAAATCTTGCAACTCAAATGCAGGGAATAAACCATGCAATCCCTGGGGAGGCGATTTGCCTCAAACAATCAGGCTCCCTAGGATCACTGGTCAGAAAAGGTTAACATACAAGTAGCGCTGCTGTGTGCCTGCTCCAGTAAGAATATTCCCTGTTGTTTTGGGAGAGAAGGGACTGCCCCACATGGCAATTAATTAGAAATGGAGTGCTCAGAAGCTAATTGGAGATCTGATGAGGGGATGATATCATATTGATTTGACTGATTTAATTTTTTAAATAGGTTTTTGTGCTTTTCAAAGTAGTTGCATTCTTCAGCAGCCTGGGACAGCAAAGGTATAGTCCTTTCTCAAGACTTTCTCAGAAAGGACCTGAACTAACTGACGTTAGTTAATAGCCAAGAGAACCAGATACTTCTCAGACTGAGTTTCAAATCCTAATCTAAGACAGAGATTTGAAGCCAGTACTTCTACACTTCAAGTGGATTTATGCAGCTACTAGTCTATTGCAACAACAGGAACACGCCATCTATGCTGAGTACAAACATGTTCAGGTCCCATCGCTGAAGGCTGCACACATTAGGGCTATGTAGGGGACCTATGTTTGAGAGCCCTCATACTGTAGAGCTCTGGGTTAGATAGCTGTAGCATTTAAAAATGATTTTGTGCATGCATAACCTACGGTGGCAATTTAGGTGACAAGGGAGTTAAAATATCTGTGGATGCCGGATGACTCCTGAATGCATCCCAAATGGAAATGGAGATGGAGAATCACAGCTCCATGGCCATGAACGCACATGTTGTGGGAATATATCCTGCAGTAACTGGAGTTATTGGGAAAGGTTGATCTTTCTCCTTTTTGGAAATCCATGTCCGTTGCTAATCACTGCTAATTTCCTTCACTTAGAATTGAGACAATGACCAACTACCATTTCTGTGATGTCCGTCTTCATTTTATTGATTTAATCACAAGTGGCTGAGCTTCCATCTGTTCAAACTAGATAGTGACAGAAGTTTGACATATAAACTCCCTTCCTACTCCCCCCCCCCCCAAATTATTCGTATAAGCGGCTCAGTGCTTCAGAAAAGGAAACATTTCTCTTCATTAGTAGTTATTTTTGTTTTGACGTGAATTCATGGAAAAACTAGGAAGATTCACTAATCTATAGAGCACGTCTGTCTGTGTTGGGATAAAGTGTTAACTCATTGCCCTGAACTGCAGGTAAACCTCATTGCTCTCTAGATAATGTATATGCCTTATGCTTGGTTCAGTCCAGCGCTAGCATCTAGAACTGGTAGGAACTTTAATCATTATTTTTGAATCTCAGTGTTTCATTAAAAGATTGCATTGTTTTCTATTTTCTCTATTGTACCTTTCCCGAATAGGGATTGTCAGTTTTGGAATACTTTTTTCCCTGACAGAGGAACAAAGTTACTGATGAATAAAAAAGTTTTCATTACAGTTTTCATGGAAAAGCCTTTGTCCCCATTGAATAAAACCGCTCGATATCTCCCATCCCAAGACTTTCACCTACACCAACCACATTAGTGAAAAAGAGCAAGCCAAATTTGCAGTTTCACTCACTACTATGCAATTATATTATCCAGAATTTGGTTCTAAATGCAAACACCATCATTCGTCTTTTATAATCTACTGCCAGGCTGTTTGCCTTTTTTTTTTTTCTCTTTCCTTAAGGTGGTTTAGGAGACTTTTGTAGTGATAATTACTCAGCGTCATGTTAAGCTTTCATCCAATCACGTTTGTAGTGTTTTAAGCTTGGTTTATCGTCCTAGTTATTGCACTACATTGATCTGTGCAAGCCAAGTACATTGCTTCAGTATTGCTGTTTCTCAATTCCCTGTAGAAAAGCCTCACATTTTAAAACCATTTGCTCTGGCCTCAGGGAAGTAATGGATTTATAATAGTCTGAGTACAAATGCACACAATCATTTAATAAGTGAATAACTATAAGGACAACTCATTCAGTCTGTGGGTATTGAAGGTATATCCTAGCTTGTACGCTACCTGGAATAGGCTGAGGAAGCAGACAGAGCTGCAACCACAGGCAACTTGTGCAGCAAACACCAGCCTTTTCTCTGACCATGAATTCTTGTTGAATTAATACCGAACTTTTCTGCAACTCTTTGCTATCTGAAACTATTCCCCCGATTTTTATAGCAAAACAAACATCATCTTCAGGTCTCCAGAGTGACCATGTGTGCAATCCGAAGAGCCCCTGAATTAGGCTGCTGCACTGAGGCTGTAGCGCTGGTCCCTTTTCTTTCTGTGTTCCCTCTCTGGACAAGAAAAACTTGGCAGAAGCTCTCTACTTTGCCGCTGTCTCTCCCTTCTGCCTTAGCCATCTACATCCCTTGCAGGTGCCTCTCTATATCTAAATGAGGCATCTAAATCAGGAGGCAAGTCCACAAAGGCAGCTAAGATCTCCACAGGGCACTGCAGGATCATGCTCTAGTGATACCCCACTCACCTCAGTGGCTATAAAAGGGAGCCTAGGGGAACTGGGCTCCTTATTTAGGTGCCTCACTAACTGCTTAAAGTCAAGTGGTGTAGTCCTAGGGAGCTGAGAGTGATGGCACAATCCAGTTACCATGGTTCTCCCAAAATCAATGTGTTATGTCGGTGTTCAGCACCTTCCTGAGCTGAAGCCTAAGAGAAGGTCACCGCCCTGTATACACACCAGCCCCAGAAACCAGGTGCCCCTAGTCACCAAGGGACACTGCTGAAACTACAAGCTTGTCTAGGCCATTCAAGCAAGACAAACTCTTTTCTCCTGCAGTGACCAAGAGACAGATCTGACAGAGCTTCAGCACCATTAGAGGATAACCAGAAGGGTATGGCAGAGGGGAAAAGAAAGGAAATCCAGAGACTAAACTACAAATCTATATATGGCACCAAGGAATCCGGGGGGGAAGAGATAACTCTCAGACATGCTAAGCAGCAGATGTTTGGCTGTGCTGCGGTTTATGCTAGTGTGGAAATCTCGTTCAAGGATTTAGGTTTGGCTGCAATGCTTAAGTCAAAGGAACTCTTTCCAGATTACTTCCTCACCAAGCCAGAAAAACATGCAACTTCAGCTGATCTCAGAGATGACCTTGGCCTGTGAAAATAGCAGCACCTGAATTATGCTTATGGCAAATTGAGTACTTTGGGTCTTACCCCAACCTAATTTGGATGTAGGCAACTCTATGACTTTTTTAAAAAGATGTCAGAGTGGAAAAGGCACTAACATCCTATGAGAGAGGTAGTCTCATCCCGTGAGAAAAAAACAGAAATTGCCCAAGTTTCAATTTCAAAATCTGAGAAATTTCAGCTCATTTTTACTGTCGCATCTATATGGCAGAATGTCAGCATTTTCTGATCAGCAGAGTTTAGTGTCCAGAAGAAATGTCCCAAAGCGGATGAGTGGGCAATTGTCAAAAAGTCCCACAGAAAAATTTACAAGTTTGAATTTTGACTTTAAAAAGATAATTTTTTCTTTACAATGTTTTCAGGCTCTGCCTGCTTTCTTCAACTTATTTTTTAACTTTTTCCAAGTAGAGTAGGCAAATCTGCAAACTGAATGTTTCTTCATTTAAATTCCCCTGGAGCAAAGGAATCATGAGACTCTTTCTTGACAAGAAATCCAGCTCCTTCAGTGGTAACAATCCTTCTGTGTGCCTTGGTTTGCGATCCAACTAAAATATGTTAAGTGTAATAGCACTAAACTTCAAGGATTAGCTCTCAGTTGGCAGTGAGGCATTATGCTCCTTGTTTAATTAATTCGTAACATCAGTGTGTCTGAAATAAGAACAGAGAGAAGCATAATTACTTATGGCAATATTTGGTTGAAGTGAGACTCATTTGTGCAATAAGTTTTTTTTCTTTCTTTTGCAGTAGAACTTACACTGTGGTACAAGAAAAAAAGAAGGAAGGAAGTGAGGGAGAAAGGGAAGAGAGGGCACAAGAGGAGAAAGGTTTTTTAAAATATATATTCTGATTGAAATGTTTTCCAGAGAAAAGTAGTGAAAAAATGCTTTATAGTAGTTCTTGAAAGAGCAGCAGCTGTATCAGATATCCTTTCTCCTAGAGATGACCAAGTTTTTTTTTCCCCTGTCTCCTGCTGAATTGAAATTTTTCTGTAATTGCTATAGCGTCCATTCTTCAACTCTGCCAAGCTTTATATGAAAATTTAGGGGAAGAAGTGCTGCTAAGCTCCCTCAGAATTTGATGAAAATTTTGTTTTTGAACCAAACATGCTTGGTGAAAACCTTTCGATTGTTTTCTAGTTTCATCATTAAAAGCTTTGTCATACCTTCACTGTAAACTAATTTTTATCTAGACATAGCACTTCCCTCTGTGATGATGCCCAGACGTTTGAGCACTTGATCGAAGCAGTGAAACAATAATGTGTTCCTGCGTGGATGATGATAGCAGAGGGGTAGTTTTTAGCGCAAGAGACTGATGGGCAAGGGATCAGTCACAGAAGTGCAGAGGTCACAAGAAAATCTCTGTCCTAGCGTTCTTTCTTGGGTCTGCCACTTGCCCCAGAAAAAGGGGGGAAACGGGGATATTGGCTTAAGGGTTTGGGTTTCCATCCAATGACATGGAGCTGTGGAGCAGGCACAGGTGCAGTGACATTTTACAGCACTGAATTCATCCAGGCTTCTCACACACTGGAAAAATGTTAGTCTCTGCTCTCGTGCTTTTCTGGACCAGCACTGTCCCAAACATTAACATTGGCCTCACAGCCCTGTCATGTCTTGTTTTCAGCTTTCTGTGCTTATTTTCACCATTTTTCAGCTACATTTTTCCTAGCAAACAGACAAGGGAAGTTCCATCTTTCCATACATATCAATGTCTCTAAGTCCACACATAGCAAGAAATATGCTGCTAAAGGAGAGTATGAAAATCACCCCACAGTGCTGATTTCTATCTTAAGCATCACTGACTGTGCTGCTGGACCCTGGCCCTCATGAACAGCATTGCCCTGGGTGCAACTGAATTCAGGGTGCAGCAACGGACGTTAGGAGAAAACTATTCTGCTGAGAGATGACTGGGGACTCTTAAATTCTTTGCCTATTTTCCAGATTTAGAAGGAGCAGTAGCACTTGATGCATACTACAAATGTCTCCCAGCAGCCAATCCTTTCCTCTTGATCTGCCTTGTTTAGTAGCTGGAAAGAGAAAATGGAGATTTTGTCATGGCAGCCAAAGAGGAGAGGGAATTTTCAACAGCCAGCAGTGGCGATGTTGCCTGTGCAAGAGCTGTGCCTCCTCATCCCTTAACACTTATTTGCAGCTCCCTGGTATCCAATAATTACTGTCCTGGAACTTTTCCAAGAGCACTTTACTGTGTGTGAAATTCAGCTATACACATTCTGGATAACACAGTCTCCTGACTGGATGCATATCACTCTTCACATCAGGTCTCTGGCAGAAATTCTGAACTCTGAATTCTTTTTTCTAACAAATCCTCTGCGATATTGGCTTGAGATTTGCCATTCCACTGAACTTTCCTACAAGCAAGCCCATTTGTAAGAATATGGAGGAAAGTGAATTCAGAAAGGATGAAAAAAAAGTATATGCATCTAGGCCCTGATTTCAAAAAGCATTTAAGCATTGGCTTAGAGCTTTCAGGAGGACTTAAGCTTGTCTACAAAGTTGTCCTGAATAGGAACCATCGTATTTCAAAAACTTGTTCTTGAAACCTTTATGGCAGCATTTGTACAGCTGTTTTTCATCTTCATAATTGGAAGGCAAAGAAAGGGAGGTTAGGGAGAGGGAACAAAATTCTGGGACACGGAATTTTATAGTGAATATATAAATAAATTATATCGTCCTGTACAATTAAAAACCGTTATTGCTAAATAATTAATAAACACTAAATAATACATTATTTTTTTAAAAAGGTTAACTGCTGATTTCTGTAGGGAAGCCATGAATTAAACATCATGCAAAACAATTAAACTCTAGGAAATAGGATTTCTGATATGATGGTCAACAATTAAAAATGAATGCGTTACTGCGCTCCAGGGAAAAGCATAAGATGTCATGCTTTCATGCCGTGGGGAAAAAACCTCCCATGTGTCTCCAGCTGGAAAGTTCTGCAAAATCGAAAGGAAATATGCAGTAAGTGGCAGAGAGACTTACTCTGAGATGCTGCTACACAAAAGATGCAGGCTGCAGTTGTTATTTCTGGGAGAGACACCACTGAGAGACACTCACTCCTCCCAGCAGCAACCTTCTAAATTCTCCACTTGCACTTACTTGCAAATACAATTCCTAACAGCATGGGCATCTTTACAAGCAAATCCTGATTCAGGTCTACCAGCTGTGACAGGTTTGTCCAGAAATCAGTTGCTGGGAGTGTAACCAAATCACAGCCGCCCTTCATTGACAGCATCTATAGCAGGAAGACTGCAGCAATTGCCACAGAGCAGGTTTAGCTAAACACATGTAAGAGTTCATGTATTTTTTTGCACCTATTTCTGGGCAAAGTGTATGAAATTCAGCATAAAATGCTGCTCTAACCTGACTCTACAGCTTCTGAACTGAGGCTGGTTTGCATGCCACTATCTCCTTTACTTTCTCCATGCTATGCGTCCCCAGGAGGATGTGCTTCAGCATCATATGTACAAAACCAAATGAAGTGCAATTATTTAAGCCAAAGCAAAATATCTTCTGATCTGATCATTAATATTTTCCTTATTTCATTTCTGCTGTAAGCACCCTGGAGAGCTGTTCTGTTCATGAATTCACCTTGGTGTCGACTACCACCTGAATGTGTTGTCCGCTGCCTGCACCTGAGCAGTGAGAAGAGGCAGTGTCTATTACTGGTTACCTCCCTATGCCCATTGCTTGAGGAATAGTGTGAATTGTTCACCGGGGCCAGTGTGCGTTTGAACAGATGGTGAATATCTCAGTTTCTGCCAACAAGAGTCAAGAGATGCCACTAAAATCCATTTAGAACAGGCAAATAAGAAAAGAAAAGGAAAAAAAAAACTAGCTGAGAATTTACCTAGGTCTGTTGCAGGTGAAATCTGTCAGCTAATGAGTAGTTTCAAAGTGCTTGTACTGAATCCTTCATTAGAAAACTTGCTTCTGCTTCCCATGCTGATAGGAAGAATCCCAGATGGGCAGTTTTCTTCACTGATAAATAGTTTCTAGTTATATCCAGAAAGGAGTTTGCTGTATTTGTGGGGGCAAGCTGAAAAGAAAAAGTGCCTTTTCTATCTGTTTTATATCAGCAATGCACACTATTATGGAGATTATTTTAGACTTTGCAGAGTTTTCCAGAGAGAAGCAGTCAAGATATAAAAGCTCACAGTGGCTTGGCTTGCAACACCTCCATCGGAGATGCCAAGAAACTTTTCTGAGATCTTTCACATAGCCCTTGCTTGTAGCTTGACTGCAGTGGGTCAGCAGAGTTGCCTGATCTCTCTAGGATAACCTGGAGCTCTTTAGTTCTCATCTCTCTTCAGGCCTTGCTGCTGCATTGTCTCCTCCTAGATGGCTGTAAAACAGCTGTGGGGAAGATGCCCCCTCCTCTTCTGCCATAAGACTCGCTTATCTTTTACTTCCTAAGAGAGCAATATAGAGCTGACATATACAAACTTGCACCAGTGACCAGCTCTTTTGCCTTTGACACTGTGATCCTCACTTCTTGAACTGTTTTCTAGCCTCATGTCCTCATATATGAGTGATCTGACCTGACCTGAAGCTATTTCTCAGCCCTAATTAAGAAGACACTGCTCCCTTCTCTATCCTCTTCTCCTGGGTCAAGCCTGGGGTCTGAAGATGATTGTAAAGGCTGAGTCCAGAAGGTGAATTCTGTTGCTCTGAGGTGGAAAGGGACCACTCTCCCATAGGAACCCAATGATGAAAGAGTGACAAAACACCTAGTACTGGATGTACTCCAACTGCAACAGCTGGAGTTGAACCCTTCTCAGACACGGAAAAGAGAAAATCTGCAATGAAAATATCTGATGGAATCTTTCTCCCCTTTCTTACCAGTCAAGGGAGCCTTGCTCTCCCAGGAGTTTTTCATTATGATGTTGATCATCATATAAAGATGTAGTTGTTGTGGTAATTTAAACCAAATTAGGAAACATTAATAAAAACTCCCTGTTGAATTTACAGGGAAAGTTGCTTCTATAGCATTATGCTATGTGGGACTGAGGAACCTATTCACAAACAACTGGAGAGAGAACAACCAAGACTCTGTGAAAGAAACTGTCCCCCTAACATTATGACCTGTGTCCTTCAAGTGCAGTTGAAGATCGGAGCAATAACAGTTTAAGCTTCGGAGCATGAGTCTGGTAGGGACAAACCAAAACCAAGGAGTTCTGCACTACTTTTGTCTTCATCAAAGAGCTGAGTGCTTGGATTTCACTGCATACTGGCAATGATGAAGATAGCACTGGAGAGCCCGTATTTTGTGTCAGTAAGTAATTTGCCATGAGGTAAATTAAGTGAGCCTGGAGCATGCCAGCTGCATTGCTCTGTGGTAATAGCTTATGTGAATTCTTACCCATGGATAAACACAAAACAACTTGTCTGTTGGCCCATATCCTCTAACATGGCTCAGGTAGATTCCAGGATTTTATTCCAGCCTTCAGTATTCTACCTACCAGCACAGGCCATATTTCTTGATGCATTACATTTAAGAAAAGATGCTCATTACTCTGTTGGAAGAATGGCTGACTGGGTCTTGAGCCTGGACTGGTAGATTTTCATGCCAATTTTCGGGGCTAGATTTACTGTCTTGATAGGGAATGGGTATAACATTTTTGTCTAGTCATTTAGTATCCTGTTTTCTCCCGAACTGAATCATCTTGCATACTCGTTCTGTGACTAACGATGAGAGCACCTCATGGCCAAATTTTCCATCCGTTGTCCAATTCTTAATTCATACTTCTTTACTGTACAGTGTAGATACACCTACTACAATGCTGAACAGAACTCAGGTCTGGGAGAGGGACTGGGGTCATTAGCATTTTCATTCCAAGACGAAATGGGACAGGGAAAAAAAACTTCCTGTGAGGCTGAAACTTGGGCCAACAGTACTTTGTAGTCAAGTGGAGCTGTAGGGAGGTGGGTTTGAACAACTGGATCTCAAATGGGCTGTGGCTTAACATAGCTGAACCCGACCAATCCACATCTAGAACAATCTCCTTTCCAGTTTTCTTTCAAAAGAAGGAGTGATCCTATAATTTAAGTCAGATAGAAAACTTCTTTCATAGTGTGATGGGAATTTATGATGGGATTCTCTGCTTTGATATGCACAGACTATGTAGCATGGAAGGATACGATACAGTTCAGAGGGGGAAAGGAGGTGTGTGTGCATGGAGCTCAGGGACATCAGTAAACTTTGTATAAATTCAAAAGACCGGTGACACAAGCATGTAGCACACGGTAGGAAGAGAAGTACCCATGGTCTATGTGTTTATTTCCCTTAACATAAGCATTTGAAATTGTATCAAAGTGAGTTCAGCATACAGAACTTCTCCCAGCAACTGTGCTTGGTGCTCTTCACCAGACGAGCTGTGCTTTTCCCTCTAGCACTTTTGAACACTTTTCCAGTGCTCCCTTCAGAACTGTTTTTAAATGCAGTTAGTTTACCTTTCCCTACATAGGAGGATGGGATGGAACAAAAGGCTGACCTCAGATGTTTTTTGCAGCTAGCCAGAGTCTCAGAGGAGCACAGTGTGACTGTAATGTTTAGTCTTTCCAAAAAAAAAAAAAAAAAAAAAAAAGCACAGCTTCTTAAATGCTTTTACCCTGTCCCAAGTACTGGTCCTCAAGGTTGCAGAATTTCTTATAGTAACATCTAGCAAGGTCAAAAAGCTTCTCTTGGCTAATCTAGTTTTCAGATGAGATGGCCCAGAAACATTTCAGCTTTTATTAATCCAAAAAATTCATAGAAATTATGAATTATGAAAGTGCCAAATTAAGCAGCTCAAAACATACAGAGCTTTTACGTGAAAGGAACCCAGAGTGACACTCTGCAATATTTGGAGAAATGTTCACCAATTAATTGAGTCACCATAGTTTCGGTAATAGCAATAATTACAGATTCCAGATCATGTTCAAGTTCATAGAAATTCAAAAACAGCTTCCCTGGATTCACTGGAGTTCAACAACATGGACAGAGTTGTTATTGAGAGCACTGTTATCCTCCGTGTCCAGGCAGCAAAATCACAAACCTCCTGTTGTGCCTTTGTAAACTTCATTTCACATAGACTGCAGCCCTAACTCTTAAGGCTAAAGTCAAACCAATGAACTCTATCCTTAGAGGTTGATCTGTCCTTGCACTGTTACAGCTGGAAACCAATTTATGTCATGTGGTGACAAGGATTTAAAAATGGAGCCATCAGTTGGGCCTGCTGGTACAGTTGTTATGAGCAAAAAGTTAGGCGTAGCACCCGGCAGAACAACTCCTCAGCTTGTCATCTGTATACACTAACCAGAACTGTTATGACATGCATCTCCCACCTCATTTATCCTCATGAACACTGTAGGCATCTCAAATGTTAAACCTGCATAGCAGTTTCTGAGCATTTCACTGCACAACTCCAATTACTGCCAATAATGCTAATAGAGTATGTCTAATTCTCTCAGGATTAATATCCTGCCCGAGTCTATGAGACTATGCTTTCAAAGTCAAAATGTCCATATGCTGATTTTAGTTCTAAAATGTCATAATTACACAGCTCCACACAAATTCCAAACTGTTCGCTAAGTGTGGCTGAGTTCATCATCTCCAGTTACTTCCCACATAGCTAGGGCACCTTTACAGTCAAAAGAATTTCTTATGTGTAGGTCTTTTCTTCCCAGTGGTTTAAAAAGGACCATAGACAGTTCATTCTTGAAGTCAGCTGTCTAGATGTCTTTATGCTGTTCTCTCCTACCTGAAGACTATATAGATATACATTTACTTAACTTAGATAAATAAGTAAGTTCATGTATAGGTTAACAGGAATACTTCTCTAAATGTAAATGTTGTATGAACCTGTTTATCCTTCTTTTTCTCTCCAATATCCGTGAGAGAGGGTAAGAGCTTTGAGAATAAATACCCTTTAGCCACAGAAGTGGCTAAAAAAAAGACTGAATGGGAAAGAGCTGTTGTGTCCAATGTCCAAGAGACTCTATGAATAGAGTTTGTAGCCCATGTACCCAGAGCCCTTGGATATTCCTGGCAGAGACTGCACCTGCAGGTAAATCCAAAGAGCAGTAAAACTGCTTCTCTGAATGATCATGCATAATAGATTTTTATCAGCACAATAACAGTTTTCTTAGGAGTTATTAGCCTGAAACCCAAAGTCATTCGGAGCCTGATCCTATCTGCTCTTTTTTTGGTGTGAAACTGCTACAGACTTCAACCAGTCGAAATGGTGCCAGATTAAACAAAGGCTGGCTTGGTAGCAGGCACATCTACACTTACAAGAAGGCTGTGTCCCTGAGCTGCCTAAGGGCACACGATTAAAACAAGACTTGCAGTTTCAAACGCAGATATTGCCATGTACAGAAGACCCATCCTAGGTAGTAAGTGCTAGATACAACCTCCCAAGTGCCTGAAGGACAGCACCTCATCTGCTGTATTTCCCTGAATCTAGATTTTGACCCTATTCATGGGTTTCCCAACTTCTGCTGGAAAACCATGAACTATGTTGCAAATAATTGGGCCAACTAATGAAAACATCATTAGTGAGGACAGTCTTTGGAAGATACTGCTTATCAGAAAGCAAAAAAAAAGTAAGATGCAAAGCAAAGTGTCTTTATAGTTAGAAACTCAGAGCAGGTAAAAGAAAGATCAACTTTATACATGAATAAATATACGTTCCTAAAGCTGATGCCTCTTTTGTTGTGAGATAAACTACCTATCAGTGCCACTGATACAGAAGAAGCCATTGTCATAATTAAGGATGCTTTCAATCACCCTGCCCTCAAGTCTCTTGAAGGTGCACACATACCACAGACACTACCAGAGCTTTGATCAATATAGATTGATAAAATACTTAGGAATCTATTAATAAAACAGCTTTTCATGAGTGCCTTGCAACACTATTTATGACAGAGACATAAATAGGCAAAGCAAAGCGGTGATGGAGTAGGAAACAGTTTGCAATGTCAGCCATCCCTCTTCCTCCCTCTGTACTCCCTAGAGTTTTTTAAAGGTCAGGAAGATGCGGAACAATTCTCACGTCCTAAGAAAAACAAGTGAGAAAGGTTAAAAATAAAAGTTTTATTACCAGTGAACTTAAGGAATTTTCTTCCTTTTGCTTCAGAGAATACTGTCTGGGTTACATGGAACTGAGTACTTTACGATTAACATTTGCTGTGATTGGTTGAGCCAATGTATAACATGGAAAGGAAAGTTCACCTTTAAGAGATATATTTTTAGCAACTGACCCATATGGTACAAGCTGCTGCCCAAAATATATTTTTGTGGCAAGATGCTTTAAAGCAAAAAGAATATATTTTTCTTTGTTCAGAATGTTTCGCTTTAATTGATAGGCAACATTTCCAAAGTGCTGGGTAACAGCACTCTTCTCTCCTAGTAAAAGGAAAGCCTTGAAATTAGAGAAATGCCTTTTCCCTTTTTCCTCCCCTCATAAACATTTTCTCTACACTTTAACATTTATTCCCATTTCTCTATTCTTCATAGAGGAAGCCTTCTGATATCTCAAAAATACTTTTTGAAGACATTTTTATTTTTAATGGAAAAAAGTCTTCAGTCAGTATCACTGACAATTAGGGTTTCTATTTCCACAAATCTGAAAATGAAATAAATCTATTGAGCAATGGACTTTCTCTATGTGTCTTTATAAGAACAATGAAAGCGATGCTCCGAACAAATTTGAGATTGTACCTTAATCACGAATGAAACAATGGCAGTAAAAACTGAAGAGGATATATTGGTCTCAAACACACCTGCTGACACTTCTTGGGCACAAGCTGGATGACACCTGCTGTGTACCTAAGGGAGCTGCAGCAATGGGAAGCTCCAGGAACGTTATCTACACAGGAGACAGCAGCAACCTCCAGGGATTTCATAGTGAAGTGGTGCTCACCTGCATCTACCTTAGGGTCCTGTAGGCTAATGGCAACTTCCAGAGGCCATGCTGCCTACCTTTCTTCTGCAGGGGAGGATTCAGGGTGTCTGGCAACATCTTCCCCCCAAGGTTTCCAGCGCTGGATCCTCCCTAAACAACCCTATCACTTCCCATCCCATCTCAAAGACATGGAAAGCTGATGACTGCCTTGCTCCTCGCAGCAGCCTCATGTCACACCTCTCTGTCATGGAAGCTGTGGTTAAACCATTCAGAAGCTGTATGTCACTTAAAAGGCACATTGTGCCTGCACCTTTTCTAGCAGTTATATCTGTGTTACCTAGAGGGTGTAGTGTACTCTGCTCTGAAGTAGTCCTCTGTTTTGCTTTCCTACCAAGCCACCAGCCCTGAACTGCAGCTGTAGTACCTGTTTGGACTGAAATGAATCCAAATCTGTGCGTCAGTGTGGGGGCAGAATTGCCTTTGCTCAGCAGGCAGCAATGCACTCTTCAGTCATTCAAAGCTCTGCCTACAGCCAGCTCTAATTTTACTCTATTTTGTTTATGTTGGAGTAGCTAGGCTGGCATTTTTTCCTCCTTTCTACTTAATCCACCTTTGTTTTTCTAATAATATCTTCTATCTTCATCTGTGTATAGCTCCTGCCCTTTCCTTCAGGTATTACTACTGAAAGTGATCTAAAATTGAGCCCAATTACTGTGGAGGTGCTGAGGGTAAGTCACTTATTTGTAGATTAAGTTTTAGATTTGAAGTACTATTGAGATAGATGGATTTTCTGTGTTGTTCCTGCTCCTAGTCACACTGCAGTCTAGATGAGAAGGGAATGCAGTGAGGGGAGTAGTGTGGGTGTGTGCCAGCATTTCTTTCTGAAAGCTTACAGTCTCAAAGGAAAAGTGACTGATAGATTATCTTTATTTGCTTGGCAGGCGGTACTTAGCACGGGGAAGTGGTGTTGGACATGCTTGGTCCTTTCATGCTCCAATTGAAGGAAACAAATGGTCAACAAACAGCACAGGGAGAAATCCATTCCAAAGATGCTTTAACAGGCCGTCTGGGTTTGCAAACACTGTTTGCTTTTTTCTAATTTTTTGAAACAACAAATCTCCTCATGAGATGGTACAGTGATGTGATAGAACAAAGAGGCATCCTGCAACTTGGCAAGCAATATCACTAGCAAAGCTCAGTGAAGGAGGTGATTCTGCATCACACTAAGACAAGCCACATGATGAGAGGTGCAGATAGTATGTCTCAGTGCCAATGTCTCAGTGTAGAAGAGGAGAGCAAGGAAGGGTTGTATCTTGTGGATATCCCATGCCTGCAGCTCTGCTAAGTAAAGAGCACATCCCCTTAGGTGGGAGAGGAAATTGAACCTTTGTCTCACATCCAAGGTAGAAGCTAGTTAATGCCTATCTCCTTCCCCTGGTTTAGTACTCCATTTATCTTGGAGCTGTAGAAAGCAGGAGCAGGAGGAATCTCACAAGGCCAGTAATTTCTTTCTCCTTCTGTCCCAAAGAAGACAGAGGGCTAGTGAAACTGAAGTGTTAAGGTTTTTGTTTAACTTGATCTTGAGAATCTCCAGAGATGCATATTCAGCACCCTCTCCAAGCAATCAGTCTATCTTCACTACCCTTCCTACTGGAATGCTTTTTTTTGTAATATCTAGATCCTGTTTCTTGACATTATTGGATGTTGTTACCTATGGAGCCAGCACCTGGCCCTTATGTAGGAAGCAAAATCAAAGGCAAAGCTGAGTGAAGGAAGTGATTTTGCATTATCTGTTGAATTTCAGCATGAAATATTTGGCATGAAATAAAGATATTTTTTTGGCATGCTGAATGTGGGCTATGCAGGCTACTTGAAAAATTAGCTTACATATAAAAATATTCTTAGTTATTGCATAGCAGCTTCAAGTCTGCCAGGGTCAGTCAGAGTGAAGCAAACATCTTTCTGTAGAGTTTTGGCACAGGAAGCAGCAAAAAGAGCCCAGAACTCCCATGTGGGGAATCTTAGTTTTTTGTTTTCATGGATATTTGATTCCCTCTTGAAAACCAGTAACCAAAATAGTCCTTGCAGTGGATTATACTAAATTCATTCTGTATATATAAGGTACATAAGAAATTAAAATCCGTAGCACTGTAGACTGCTTGTGAACACTAAAAAGGAAATAGAATGGGGGAGGAACAAAAGAGGAATAAGGAACCACCAAGCTGGCAACACAGGGGAGGTCCTAGTCCCCAGAGAATCCAGTGATGGACAGGGTTTAACAGAGAAAAAACATACAGAGACTCCAGAACAGCAGGAGCATGTTGGGCTGTGAAACCTCCAGTGCGAAGGAGGAAACTGAACTCCAACTTAGCTGGAGACTGGAGTCAGCAAGAAGCTCATTAACTAATTCCAGTGACTGAGAGCAGACGTTGAGAGGCAGCAATTAGAAGTCTTCAGGTTAACTTCAGAGAGAGCAGAGCTCTTCTAGCAGTTTTCATAAGAGAAAGCCATAGGCAAGGAAGGACTTTCACGTGAGTCCTACTATGGCAACTGTGAGAAGTAGCAGGTAACGCTGCCAGGATATGACCAATCCTACAACAAGTAATTGCAGTGCTCGGCTTGTACTGATAGTTTCCCAAGGGGCCAGTTCCCCAAAAGAGGGGCACTCAGGCTGGAATAGAGGACCAACTCTTGGATTGCCAGTGGCTCTTCAGTCCTGCTTTTCAGTGCTCTCCCCGCCATGGGAGCATGCACCCTGAGGACCACACTTGGTCCCTGCTCTGTGCATATCAGTGGCAGAGGAGGACTACGTACTCCACTGGAGACACAGAGATGATTGAGGATCTCTCCTCAGAGCCCTGCTTGCATTGCTGACAGCCATCACACACTAACTGGGTCTTTGTGTCTTTCTCTTCCCTCCTTTCCCCAGCCTTTCTTCTCTTCCCCCTTCTAAGTTACTGTCAATCAGTTCCAGGCAGCATTTTGTTTTCCTTTACAACATGGATCCTACTTTTCCCCTTTTCTATGATTTTCAGTGTGATAAGATGACATTTCTGACAAGCAAGCCTTCCTCTTCCCCCCCTTCCCTCATTCTGTGGATGTTTTCTTAGCCAATTAATCTAACATAATGTACCATTTAGGTTCTGAGAAGCTGGCGTGACTTCTGAAGGAGACGGAATGCGCTGCTAGGAAAGGAGGGGCTGGGGAGACAGAGAGGAACCAGGTGAGGCTCCAAAGCACCTGAAACTATTCAGCAGGAGAGTGGCAACATGGAGTCTGCAACGTCTTCCTTCTCCATCTACTTTCTAACAGACACCTTTGCTACATGGCTGTGAATACATCGTGGAGCCATTGTGAGAGAGAGGTGTGTGTGTAATGAGGAGGGGGAGAAAGTTCTATTGAAATACTATCCGGTAGGTATTATAGATGTATCTATCAAATCCCTTCACATAATTAGCAGGTAGGAACAATGCAAAATACAAGCAGGAGAGGGATTGCTCTTCCCCTCTGAACATGCCTCTCTAAAAAGAATATAAAAGTTTTCAAGATCAAAATAAGCAACTTGATGGGGAAAAACAAAAAACAAAAAGAAAAAACAACCTTTTTTCACATCCCCTCCTTCCACTTACAGATTTCTGTCAAATCTAAAATCTTCATGCTAGAAATGCTGCTGAGTCACATGGAACAGCATGCACAATAAATTTCAAATTGCAGCCAAATTTCAATCCCCACTATTCTTCCTGAGTTCTGGAAAAGTTTGGTTAGTTTTCTTTGATTTTCCCCCAGACCTGACCTTTGTAAAGCATCCTCAAATTGCCCTCACAACCTGATGCCATATAATTTTTGGATTTTTTAGATTGAATTCCTGGGTTTTGAGTCTTTCAAATTCATGAGGGCTAGAAATACTCTGCCTGTTTTATGTTAAATCTGAAGGCTTCGCAAAATCCAAATGACGCATTAAAAGCATCAACTGTGATAAAATCACAGGACTCAATACTGGAAACATGCAGTAGGAAATTATCTGATTTCTTAGAGCATCTTTTTTCCTGAAAAAAGTCAATGTAAGAATAGAGTTGGCTCATCACCTCCCAAGAATTAGACCTAACAAGAAAGGTAGGATTTCAACAGTGCTGTCTTGGATTTCACGGGCTGTTCAGTGATCCCAGTCTGATCGCTTTGCAGAAGCCTTCATGTAAGCAGTACTGTTTTTAGCCCACCTTGCAGCTACCTGAATGCAGCCCCATCTATAAGACTCTCTGTGCCTCTGCCATAGAACTTCCTGTTATTCTTTCTTGTGGCTAGCTTACAGTTGACTGTTGAGTGAAAAACCTGATGGATTGTGTGCTACTGTGTAGGAAGGAACTTTATAGAAACAAATGCTAGTATATTAGAAGACTCCACAGGCTGCACTACACTGGCATCAGCCGGTTGCACTGCTACCTGTTTCTAATACCACCTGATCAAATACTCAGCTGCTGTCCCCTGTCTCAAAATGACAAAAGGATCTTCTTCCTGGTGCGTGAACTTTGAGAGCACACTTCTCACTGCTTTGTACGCCATGAGAAAGCCCCGTCCCCTTGCATTGGCACAGGCAAGTGGAGCTGTGAGTCAGCTGTGCATCTTTCTAGCTCTGAAATCAGAAGGACGCTGAGCAGGGATGTGTACAACGTTTTAAGGAAAAAAAAAAGTGAGGGAGAGAACTGACACGTTTCTGACAGCTTTGCAAAAAACGAAGGACAAGAAGTTAATTTTCACTTGTGTGGTTTACAAGAGATTTAACTTCAACTCAAGGCAGTTTGTGCCATTAAAAACAAAGAAAACAACTCACAGTGTTGGCCTAAACATTGCTACAAAACCCAGAAAAGATTTTCATCTTCCTATCACATATCATTGAATAAACAGTGTGGAACAAAAAAACATTAAGAAATCTCTCCCCTTCTGCATTATTTTTGACTTTTCGAAGAGGATTTAAAGCAGATTTTTAAAAATATATAATTTAGCTTAATTTGTGTGCACAACATTAAGAACCTGTCAAAAGGAATGGATGCCGTGGCCCTTGCCCCAAGGACCTGAAATAACAGTCTGTTAGATTATAAAAGAGCCCGGGTGGCTGTGACACTTCTTTCATTACCCACTGCAAAAGAAAATAGATGTTGTATAAACTAGAAGCTTGTGGGCGCTAATGGCAGATTTTCACATAGGATAAACATATGTTCAGTTTGCTCAGAGCAAGAGAATTTCCCATTTCACCACAAAAAAAAAAAAAAGCCTTATTTTAACTGACGGAAATTTCACCCTAGAATGCTCTGATAATTACTTGCAAAAATCAATTCTCTGCCTTTGGATATTCAAGAAGGTGATAAGAAGAACAGCATGAAACTCTGGCTACCTCCTAATATTACTATCAGTCTTGAAAATATCTGAAGCATCCAAGTTTTGTTCCTTTTGTGAATTATGATTCAATGTCAAATTTGAAGATTGTTGGAAAATAAGACACGAATAAAACCTGAAAGGATCAGTGCTCAGATGGAGAACAGGCCAAGGGAAGTCCAGATATGGATCCCACTTACTTTTGTGCTAGAAGAAAAAAAATAGTTCAAAAATCTCAGGAGAACAAATTTCCTCCCTCTCGTGCCATTTCAAAGACACCTTGGATGCTTAGTGTTCAAACAGCATTACAACAGCTCTTCTCCAGTACTAGTGTTTTGGCCCCTCCACTTTGAACCAACCCAAAACTGCACAAATGAAATGGATAAAACAAACAACGGAAGAAAAATTATTCAGATCTTTGCTAACTTCTCCAGGATTTGATCTGTGCTGAAAATTATGGATGGTCTTTGTTACAGAGAAAGGGGTGACAGTTTCTCTCTGAGTCTTACAAATTCTCAAACTGTGCCCCACTTATTCCCTGCATCCCTTAGCTAGTCTGCTTTCAGAAAAAGATTATAGAATCTGATGGTTATTTTTTGAGAATGTTGCCATCCAGTGCATCACTCCTGGCCTGAGTCTGTTGACTGCTTCCACCATGCTCCAGGTTTTAACAAACATAGAGTCTTTTAGCCTAAACTTTACTTATTAGTTTGCCCACACACAAAGTGAGAGCCATTTAAGAATGACATGCGGCAAAACCAGGACTTTTCTATTCATAGGGCAGTATTCAAAGCTTATTTTATGTCTGAGCAATCAGCAAGAAAGAATGGAAGCAGCGGAAAAATGAGGCCTAGTCACAAATCACGTAAAAATGAAGGTAGGCTAGAAGAATTTGATACTATACCTAAAGCAAGCTTTCATTTCAGAAACTGACAGCCTGAAATTCTTGTGCTAGTGTTTTTCTCCTCCATAATTTTTTTCATGCAGTTTCTCACTGCAGGAGTTCCATGACACACAGCAGAAACTGTGTGGCTGCCAGATTCAGCATGACACAAAACCAGCAGTGAATCTAACATCAACACATCCTCGTGTTCCTTCTCCCTGATGTGGCACATGGTCACACAGAAGGGCATCTCGCTTTGGCCACTGAGACCTGTTGCTGCATTCATTATTTTTTGGCATTGATTCCACATTCAGTTCTTCTCTCTCCCTCCCTCTTCTCACAGCATGTCCCCTCTGGGTACAGGCAACTCTGATTTTTGGCCAAAAGAGCCTGCCTCCTCCACTTCTCCCAACTTGGAGCATTAATGAATAGAAGGTACTGCTGGCATTTGCTTTGTTCCTGGAAGAAGCCCCAGTAATGCCAAGAACTAATTTTGGAGAAAGTTAAGTACCTTTTAGAACAAGAACAATGACAACAAAAATAAAATGTGCTTCAATTATTTTTAGACAGCCCTAGAGACCTGGAAGTGATGCTAAAGCCTGGATATAGGTGAAAGGCAGAGCAGGATAGGAGAGGGACCTGTGTTAGTTATGATAAAACTTATCTAAGGAATTGCCTACGTTGTGAAAACTTCATAAAAGACCAAACAAAATAAGGAGCCTCCTGGCTTGCAACTTTACAGTTTTCTCTTAGGAAGCAATAGCTTATTTTGTCATACTGTCAGCTCATGATACATGCCCAAAGATCTTTTGCCATCTTTTCCCCAGTAATATACATTAGCTAGGTTAAAAGGAGCTTTCCTTCCTGATGATACTAACCTGCTAATGAAGGAGCAAGTTTGTAGTGCCAGTGATGAGTGAAAGTGGCATTTGGTCATTAAAATAAAGGATATACAAAGATAACCATGTGAACATGAGGCCTCCCAGTAGTAATTCCTAAATGATATATCAAGGAGGAGAAAGATAAACACGTGAATAAATTGCAAAGAAGTAAAACAAGGTTATTATAGCTAGTAGGGAAATAGCTTTGGGCCTCAAATACAGCCCTAAAGGATAGCTAGGTGAAAGGAAAGAAGGTGGGATATACATTTGAAGGACAAATTAGGGAGGAGTGAATTCAGTATTGGAGTTGAGCTGGTTTACATTAGACTGTCACAGCGACAACTTGAGTCTTACAATGCAATTATTGATCTCTTCCTTTCATGCTCCTCAGTGCTGAAATGTCCTGAATACATATGGGAGCTTTTAATGGATTTTAGCTCTTTTAAAGAAGAGTTTTAAATGTATGGTCACTTCTGAGCCACCCACTCAACCATGCCTTGAGACCAATACCTGCAGTCACATTAAAAAAAAAAAAAAAAGAAAAAAGAAGGAAAGGAAAAGGAAGGGAGAAAGAATAGTAGATTTCTGTGCTTGGCATTTGCTTTTATTCTGATACGACCATGTGCCCATATCCCCACTGCTTATGAGTGAAGAAAAAGAAAATATCTGATGGATTCTGACATGGAGGGACAGGGTTTGAGCTCAGAGCTGTAAAAGCCACAGGAGGAAAGGAAAGTCAGATGTGATGCACCCCTACCACTAGCACACAGAGAATGGCTTGCTCCAAAGGAGAAGGGCAGTGACAACTCCAAGAAAGATGTCTGCATTGCAAAATGCTGCAAGTAGCCACCTGGGGAAAATCTGGGATGAGAAGGACTGAGCCACCAGACAGGGATAAATTCAGCTTCAAGACACTCTTCAGATCAACTATCTGTCACTTATTATTATCATTCAATATTGGTATTGCAAGAGCACCTTACACACTCCATGCACTGAGAGTTGCAGGCATTCATAAGGAAACAATGCTCTTCTGTGCACCAAGTTTAAGGATAATGGGAGGCAAAAAGGAAATCAGCTTATCAAAACAAAACAGAAGCCTGTGGCAGGTTAAAATCCTCAGCCCCACTCACTGACTAAAACACCAGAAAGTGGACCAGCTTTTTCTGAGTTGATCCAAAGGCTTCTCTTTGTTTCAGTGGTTTTTTGGTTACACCCTTGCTGAATCCAATATCTTCATCTTTCCCTCTCTCTCTCTCTCTCTCTCTTTCTCTCTGGTAATAGAGATTCAGTTACATCAATGCATAGTTGACACAATTTTTTTTCAGGAAAGACTTAAAACCACACTAATCCATTGCTCTCCATTTTCTATCTGCAAAGTAGAGCTAACACTGCTTGCCCTTTTGACATCCTTTCTCATAACTGTTTTTTCTGCAGTCCTTTGGGGGCAAAGATTCGAATCACTGCTTCCAAACTAGCCCATTTCCTCTGTTTTCCTTAAAGACAGAATGATAAATTAAACTGGAAATATGGACAAAAACTTTTTTTGCAGTAAGACTGGTCATACTGTAAAATAAACTCAGAAAATGGAGGGACAGGAACCATAAATCTCAATTGCTTTATTGAAAATAAAAGAAAACAAACTCAAGCAAGGCAGTTACCACAGGAGGTGACATCACTGACCACACAAGGAATGTGAAATTTTTTGCAGAAATGATGATTTCAGTAAATATTATGATTTTCTGCAGTTTAAAGTGTTTGGAAAACTTTTAACCCAGCTCCAAGTGAGTGGGAGGGGGCAAATGAGTAGGAAATTGATAGCAATGAAGAATCAGAGGACCAGTCTGAAACCTGCTCTGAGGATCCATATCCCAGCTGAACTGGTGGCCCAGAGAATCTAGTACAACCACAGGTCAGCAGAACAGCACTCAGAACCATCAGTCCTTGAATTTCTTTGCCCATGAACCTACCTGGTTCAACTACAGGCCACTGACTATACCTCTTGATCCACTATTTGTGCATCCAGCCTGAGCAGTCAAGACTTATTGCGTCTTCCTTATCCACATCACCAAAGAGGGCTATCTAATACCAATTTATATCATCAGCGTCATCATGGGGGTGATGTAGGATGGTAAATATACTGTTTCTGGTTTGCTGAGATTCCCAAACTGAGTGGAAGGCTCAATGACAGACCATTTGGCCACATTAAATCCTGCAAAGCATTGCTGTCAGCTCTTTTAGTGGAACAGGAACATCCTTGGGTTTAAAGGAGAAGTGAGCCTTTCCAAGAGTGAGTCAGCACTGGAGCCTTTTTTGGCTGAATCCACAGCATTCGTTCGTTATTCTTTGTTGCCACAGACAAATTATTTATAAGGCACCATGGGATTTTTTTTTGGTGTATAAGAAATTATCCATCTCTCTTGATAACTATTCTGCTATTCACTTGATGAGCATCCTCTGCTGCTTCTCTTATTATTTTGCCTGGTGTTTATTTACAAATGAAGCTTTGCTTCTCTCTCCTGAGTAACCTTTGGAGAAAAGCTTTTGGTACGGAAGGGATAGCCTGAGGTGACTGAGCATACAGTCTTATCTTCTCCGCGCTTGCTTAGTTAGAAGGCTGCAAAGAGGAAAGAACCAAAGATCAACACTGTTTACACAGCCGAAATCTGGTGTTATTTTTCAACATCTTTTCTGAGGTCATTCTACTCTACCTTTGGGATAGGGCTGCCAGAAGAGCAGTAACACTGAGATGACAAAAATGAGAGGGAGAACTGGGAAAGGGAGAAGGTAATGAGAGCACAGGAATATGCAATCCAAACATTTCAAGCAGGTATTTAATTATTAATTTACAAGACAAAATACTTTTCTACCTGGAGACACAGAATGGGCACTGAGATAAACAGACACTGACAGGGATAAAACCAATAAAGGTAAGTTGCTGGGCCTCAGAATTTGCTACATAATCCCCCATAAATCACAGCTCTCTTTCAGATGATCTGGCAGAGTCAGGACAGGATGGAACTATACATTTTTTTTCTGAGAAATTCTGCAAGCACATTGGAAGAGGTTGAAAGGGAAAAACAGAGCGGTAACATGTTAAAGTGGAGGAACAAAGGATATCAGTGTTGTTTCTGGTAAGAGTAGAAGACATTTGTAAACCTAAAGAACAAGAAGGGGAGAAGTTAGCAAAAACTCTAGATGAGATCAAAAAGACATAAAAATAGATTCACTCACGGAAGAAATTAGATTGTTAAGCACAAAGACACAAAGACATTCCTGGCTCATGAAGACCCTAAGCTGTACATTCCTGGAAGCTATTAGAAGCATCGCTGTATGTTTGCCTTTCTCTTCCACTCTTTTCTGAGCAGGCATCCCTTACCATTGGACTAGTTGACTAGATGGACCGTCAGTCTCACCCAGTTCTTATACCATGTTATGTTCTTAAATAAGGGAAACAGAGAAGAGACGTCTTGATACAGTTGAAGTTGTACCTTACGTGAAAATGCTGACCAACAAATGTCATTTCTAATACTTACTGAGCTGCAAAATACATACTGATTGGAATGTGTCCCACTGTATGCGCCCAGTAGAGATTTCTAGGTATAGTTCCCTGGACTGGAACTTAACACTGATATATCTATGCTTTTACATTATACCCTTTTCTAAAGAACATATAGGTAAGCAAAAGGCTGTAGAAGAACCAGAGGAAAATATTAATGTATTTGTAATGGGTATCCCCCGTTATTGTTAATGGAAGAACTCTGCATGCATGGAAGGAAGGAAGAATAAACTCTTTTGTTGCTGGATATTGGAGCTGAAAAAATAATTTCCAATGAATAATTTATCTGACTAAATTAGATGTTTTCTGCTCACTGCAGACCAAGCTTTCCTGGAATACATATATTTGGAAATGTCAGACAAGTCCGCTGAGAGTATGGTATCTATGAGTTGGTGGTGAGCAGCTTTCTGACCGTAATGGGTTTCACTGTCTGAGCTGTGTGTGAGGCTGACATAACTTGGTTGAAGGAGAGGAGTCTTCCCATCCACTTCCACAGGGGACTTTTTTAGGTCTGCAGGTTAGCTGCAAGTGGAGAGGTGTTCTGCGTGGCGTTGTCTGTTCTGGCTGGTTGAGTATTCAAAGCATTTCCAGCTTGCGTATGTATAATTCAAGTCCTGCAAATACCAGCTGTGACAGTCTGGGTTACTCTTTGCAAAGAATCATATTTGACTAGGAAATGATGAGCTATTTTGATCCATCTGCACATTTTGATACATTGCCAAATGAAGAATTGGGGCTGGTCAGGAACATAAATAAAAGGTCTAGACCAAGGCCCAGTATTGTCATATATTTGAGGTAGTTTAATTAACCAGATGATTAGATCCAACGGTAATGTCCAGAAGTGACTGAAGAACCAAACTTTGAGGCAGGACTTACTTTGTAACTCCCATCAGTGCACTAGCCTTTTCCCAGATGTGGAAAGAGAGTTTGCCCCTGAATGCAGCAGCAGTGTGACAGAGACAGAAGGCAATACACCAGAGTGGCAGGGAGTCTGTGGGTCACATCAGTGCCCGGGGGCTGTCTAGCAGTTCAGGCATTTCATGCACACATCGGCTGAGAATTTCTAACTGAGGGAGGGAAGGAAGACGGAGCGAGGGATGTGAGGAAGGACAGTGACTCAGGGCGCCATGTCTGAGGTGGAGACAGAAGCAAAGACATGAGTCACCTATCAAACCAGTCTGAAAGGGCTAGCTTTCTATCCAGAAGATTAATTTAAGACTAGCTGATATCCAAGAGGAAGTTAGATGGAGGGATGCAGGAGACAGTGTTTCTAGAAGAGAGAAATTTCAGTGCATGTGAGATAAGAGAGAAGATGAGCCAGAATGACCCAGGCTAAATGTAGCTAAAGAATATTTTGGAGGGGGAAGGGAAATGAGAAGGATGCACATCCCCTTTCGCTCTCCCTCAGTAAAGCTACATAAGGAACAGGAAAATAAAATTCGGGTTGCTGCATTTGCAATTTCTGCCTCCTCAGTGAAAGTATTGAAGTCCCTCATATGATGGTGCTGAGGGACCTGTTTAAGTAAGTAGTTTTGTGAACAGCCAAGAGAGATATACAGCCTTGGAGCAAGACTATCTGGAACACCAACTTTACACGGTGGTACGAAACATACTGGTGCCGTTAAGGTCAAGCAAGGCAGGCACACTGCGAAGGTATTGCATTCTAAGAAGGCCTTTTCTGGTGGGCAAGCAAGGGCTTGAATCAGCCACTACCCAGCACACTGCCAGTTCACTGCAGAGCACGTTCAGTGCTCTGCCCTGCAGCAGCGAGGCCATGAGACTGGACAGACCCAGTAGCTCCCATCACACCAGAAAATGGATCTGCAGCAGAGGCATGCCCGGAGAGCATTTGGGCTGCAAAGCCTTAATGCTTCTTTTTCTCCATTAGAAAGACTCCGGTTTCGTGAAAGCTGAACTGGACTGATTTACTGTGAAGTTATTCCAATGACCCTCTCCCTCTTCCAAGAGGTACAAAGTCTGAGGCTAAGTCTGAGGCTAAGCCTGGCTCTAGCTCCCGTTTGAAGACAAGGTAAAGGTCCCACAAGCCACACTCCCACTATCATCAAGTCACAGCAGGGGAAGGGCGGTGTAATTGATTGTGTTACCATGATCTAGATCCAGGGAGAGGAGCAAATGGGAGGAAATCTGCTGTGACCTTGAGAAAGTCATTTACTCTGTCTGCAACCACATTTTCTCATCTGCAAAACAGCGTTTACCAGTTTTCCCTACTTCATATGGATATGCTGAATGTCTAGTTCATCTGAAGACAGTGACTTGAAGAGGAGTGTGTTTTCACCCTGTCAAACATTATAATTTGCTATAAACTGCAGTCTTCGTGATTTTAAAATCTTGCTCACAATACATTGACTGAAAATCTGATTAAGCGTACAGTAAAGAGTGCAGTGACTTCTTTTCATTGGAACATCAGAACTATTATAGCTGTCTAAGTTAATATACAGGCTTGACATACATGGTATCATTAAGGATTTACATCTTGAGATAGTAGTGGTTTGAGAGGACACGCATTCTGGACTCTCCTGTCAATAACACTGCACGGAAAAAAATTCCCTGGTGACTTGTTTATATTTATTAATGCACATTTTAAAAGATTCTGATTGAGGGCAAATTGATGACCAAAGCTATCACTTGGCATCAAGAGCTTTTCTCTAGTTTTAGAATGCTCTAAAGGGTGGAATTTGCTCAGCAGGACAAGTGACTACAAAAACTCTCCCTACAGCCAGATTAATATTTCCTTAAACCAGATACTCCTATGTACTCCACAGTAATAGAGTCACATTTATTATGTGAAACAGGTCATGACGGAAGTCACGAGCACTGCAAAGTGGATGTGAGCCAGTTGTTAATAACATGCAATCTTTGGTAGCTGCGACTAGTTGATGAGGGCTGCGGTTCTTCCCCCAACACCCTAGTCTGTAACTGGAGTCTGAGTCTCTGTCGGTAATGGAGTAAAGAGAAAGGGTTAAGATATTTCAAGGTGTTTAAGAGTACTTCCAGATCCCATCCCTAGTTGAAATGCAATCCAACAGATGGAAGTTCAACAAAAATTGACTAGAAACCTCTGCCTGACTGATCAGGTATTATGAGACTCTGACACAAGCAGATCATTTAACAAGACATTTCCATCTGTCTCTATTCAGCTCTTGCCTTTGCTGGTTATGCTAGCCTGCATAGTCGCCACTACCTTGTCATCTGTCTTAACCGAGGTCTCAAGAAGCGCCATGCCTTTTCACCATGAAAAAGCTTTTTGCATCTCCTCTCCCTTTGCCCCCTGAGCTCCATTCCTGTGCAAATGGGTAGCTGAGCCCACCAACTCTAACCACACAGCACAGAAGTTGTCTTTCATCTCAAGCCTCTTGCTTCTCTCAGTGGTCCCCTGGAAAGGTGTCCTCCACTCAGACAAAGCATTTTTGAAACTGCTCAACCCTTATTGCTGAGCCTGCCCCAGTGGCTGTACTGGCACCCTTGAGGAGGTGTTCGTAACACCTTGTCGATTGCACTCCTTTAAGGCCCCAGGCTTTTGCATTCTCCAGGGAGCATCATTCAAGAGATTAATCTGTCATGACACAGACTTTGTTCAATAATAGCTGTAAGAACATGGCAGGAAGTGGGAGGAAGAGAAAGAATAGCCTGACTTCTGATAATTTTTCTTTGGTGGAATTTTTTAATTCCACTAAAAGATACATTTCACATTCAGAGGTGATTTAGTTTCCATTTCAAGCTTCAGGTCTCTAAGCATGTAGCTAACATAGGGAACAAGCATTTTATTCTTCTGTCACTCGCTCCCATCTCTCCCCACTTCCTCTCACAGTATTTCAAGGGCCTAATACAGTTACACTGGAAAAAAAAACCCAGAGCATATGATTTGAAGCTGCAGAATCTTTCCATGAAATATATTTTACCTGATATTTTTCCACAGCATCAAAGTCAAATCAGAAGCTAAACTGAGCTGTAATGCATAGCTAGAGAACTGTTTCTCTTTTTAAAGCTATTCATTGTACTTCATGTTCGTCAGCACCATGTAGCCACTTACCCTGGTTCAGTAAGGGTTGCGGAATGCCAGACTGAAACAGAGTTTGCTGGAAGGTCTCCATGGTGGGAAGTTCAACAGCAGGAAAATAAATATGCCCAGTTCTCATGGATTTCCAGAAATTGCCAAACATACGTAAGGATGAGGATTTGGAACAAAAGAAGAAGCTCTCGCAAGTCCAGCTAGCTGCATACATTATAAGAGTGCACATTTAGATGGTAACGGGCTTTTCAGGATGTAAGAGTGACACCCACACACAGCATGGTCTTTCTATAAGATCCTCTGCTATTGCTGCTGCCACGAACACAGAACATAAGCCAAAAAGCCACAAGGAGACCTTTCCAACCCAGGTACAAGGCTGTAGGAGAAAAAACACCCACATCACAGTCCCTACACTAATGAAAGATTTCCACATAGCTGGGCTGCAGCTGCCATGCCTCTTGTTGCTAGAATTAGGCACCTGCTCATCTGCAATATGCTACAGCTCATGTGTGAATTGAGGACGGGTCTGCCTGTATGCACAAAAGGCACTGGGCTGACATTAGACAAGCTGTCTAAGACCAGGTTTATCTGTCTCCTCTGAAAACAGCAGAGGCTTTTCCAATTCAGAAAGTCTCCCACTGCCAATACAGTGCCTGGAGCCAAGTTCGTTTGCTCTTCTCCTGCCTTGATCTGAACACAGAGCAGGGCAGGATGCCAGTTCAAGGGCCTCAACTCTCCTCAGAGTTAAGCTTTTCAGTGAGTGAGTTGCCGTTAAAGTAGACAGTGTTACCCAGCCACAGTTCTACTGAGTGTGATCTGTGGAGCCGTGTCTCGTTGTGGAGCTGGAAGAGGCTTTGTTTGCTGACAGACGCGTTATATTAACACCTTCTGCGGGCTGGGTACCAGGGATGGGCCCTCATCCCCTTTGGCGGTTCAGGTTAGGGTGTTGTCCAGGGATGAGTGAAACCCTGTGGATCAAACCCAACAGAATGTGAATTCACCATGAAAACAGCTGTCATTTTCCTCTCTATTTCTTCTGGTCACACTTAAAAAATAACAGGAATGCATGTGACAAGTACTACTAAATTTAAGTGAATACACTATGAGTCCTTTAGTTCAGTCTGTTGAAGATGCTCAAACTAGAAGAAGGGCTACAGCTCCTTGTCACAGAGCGGGGTAAGCTCAGCAGGCCTAACAGAATAAAAATTCATTTCTGTCAGTAAAATGAGAATGACTCAGAATAAACATGGCAAGGAGATCTTAAAATAAACAAGTGCCATAACTCCTTGCTTCAGGATAGGGAGGAGGGGAAGATTGAATACTTTCATTAAATTAACTCTCATCCAAATGAGGCTTCTGTTTCATTTCTAAAAGAAACCCATTTTTTTGTTGTCCTTTTTTTCCTGAGTGGTAAATGTAATGCAGAATTCCAGAAGTCTCACTTCTAAAGAAACAAATGTAATCAATTTCATAGAGCACTGAGACAAATCAATACGGAAGAAGTCGGAAAACTAAACAAAAGCAATGGGGGGAAAAATATCACTCTTATTTATAAGGCCATAATACTTGGGGAAAAAAAGATATTTAATATTACAGAGCTAATTTCCAAAGCAGCAAACCGCGCTAGTCAGTAATAAAAAATAACATTAAACTATTTCAACTGAAAAATGCTGCAAGTCAATGATGATTATAACAGCCCACGTGATGGTCATTATTGTCTGCAATATAGAAACATAAGCTGTTTTCACTTCTTTTTGCTTTTCATTTGTCATTAACAGTGAGTAAGAGATTGGAAAAGTAGTTATTGGACAATTAACCCCTGTGATGTCATACAGCATTTCAGCTTCATTTTCAGCTTCAAAGTTAGATTTTATACTCTGGTGGGCTGTTTAGAGAAGTGACAATAATAACAAGGCTTTTTTGAAGACACGCAACTTCTGACTCGATTGGAAATTGCAAGATGCACAGAATCAACATTAAATTGGCTTAAGCATTTAGAAATATATCTCAAATTTTGATCACATCATAAGAGAAACAAATAGCTTTATTTGTGTTTGCTTATTTTTCTAAAGACCTCTGTTTCCCTTCCTGGAAAAGTCATCTTTGCCTAGAAAGCACGAGCTCAGCCAGCCTGTCGAGAGCACACACAGTTTTCCGGTGTAGTCTGGCAGGGTAGGAGCACACTCTGTGAGCTTAGGCAGAAGTACATTTTGCTGCTGTTTCTTATCAAACTCTAACTCCCCTTCCTTTTTACATAGCTTGAATAAAATTCAAAGTGAATTAGATTTGTCAGTTGTAAACCAGTAAAGCAAAATGGGTGGCAAATAGAAAAAAATAGAAGTGGGAATAGAACTCCGTTCTTTTGACATCATGTCCAATGAACCTGAATATAAGGAAAGTAGCGCACATCCACTGTTGCAAAGGAAGAAAAATTACAGCAGCTACCTACAAGATGTGATTGCTTTTGGTATAGGAATCTCCCTTGTGAGTCACTGGAAAATAGAAGAAAAACAAATCATCCTAAAAAAAAAAACCCTATAACCCTATCGTATCTCAGCAAGGGATTGAAAGGCTGCAGTTAAATTAAACTAAATGTTAATCAGAATACCTGCTTTTTCTATTTCAGTACAAGTTGGCCAGAAGTAAACATGGAACAAAAAAGTTAATATTCATCTGGAGACATATTAAATGAAAATAATCACAAAGCCAACACATTTAAACCCATAGAAAGTTACCAGGCATATCTGTTCTGCCATCAGCTCTGTTTTACCTTTGGGCCATTTTAAATCTTCCTGAGATATAACTGGTTTAATAAATGGATTTTTAGGCAGCATATTGCTATGCACATTTACATTGCCAAATAAGTATTCTTATTCCCACTCCATCATAGTGGAAAAAAATAGAATGATTTAAAAAATCCTTATGATAAAAAAGAAGGTTTCAATAGACTTGTCATTTGAAATATTATTTTTCACTCTGATGGAATAGAAGTCGATACAATTTAATAAGGGTAGATCCAAAAAGCTTCTAGAGAAATATCACTAAAGGATGCTGAAGAAGTAGTCCAGTCTACAGAAGTTTTATTCTACTATAGAGAAAGTAAAAAAAAAAAAAAGTCCCTGCGATTGCTTTTCATTGACTGCTTTTCAAAAGTGATCATTCCCATTCTTTTTTCCCTAACTACTGAAATCACAGGAATTCATTGTAAAATGTAGCATTTTCCTTTGGAAAATTCCAACATTCAAATCAAACTAAAGTTCAAGTGAGACGTGTTTAACAGCACTCTTTAAAAGAAAGTCACAGTGACTTCAATGGGACTGTGTAGGTACTTAAAGTTGTACAAGCACTGAAGGGTTTTGCTGGATCAGAGCCCTGGAAAGCTGTGGAGGAGAAGCACAATGCAAGAGCTGAATGTGGTAATTTTTCCTGTGTTTTCACCATTCTCTTATTTTTCAAAAGGGAGGAAAATTTCAGTGTATTCTTTTTGCAGTTCATGATAGCATAAAAAGCATTTGCAACATGTGCAGCCAGTTGGCTCACTGAACTGGCTGAGAAAACCTAGCCTTATAATTTTGCCTATAGTAAAATGCTGACAGAAATTTCTCTGATACTGTTCCACTGCAGCTGCTTCATTGTTCTGTTTTAACATAATCAGCACAGTGAAGAGGAAGAAAAGAGTGTTAATTTTCTATCAAATAAACTTTAATTGAGTCTTTCATACTTTGGTACTATATAATAAATGCATATAATACTCTCTGGAGTTAGTTCTGGTTGTGATAATATGATATCTCAAAAACTTGTCTTGGATACCTTATGGTGCTGTTCCAGGTGTCAACACCTTGAAGCCTAAGCAAGAGTGGTTCCTGAGACACCCTGAAACACCACTAGAGACATCCCTGAGAAATATTATCTGTAACAAAAGAGGCTCCCAGGTAAGGGAGTAGTTCCTCAGATAGCAAAAATGGTCAAGGTGGGTATTGCCAAATAAGGGTAGGGATGATCAGAAGGGAAAATTTGCCTGAGTCGCTTGAGATTAGTACAGTAATCAGAAGCACTTGATTCATGGAGGTGATCTGTGGCATGACTTGCAGAGACCAGAGACTGGCAAAGCCACACATAAAGTAACCTGTAACCCATAGTGAGGAAATCATGGCAGATCCAATCACCCTCGTGCTTTTATGGATGTATTGCAGTTCAGGGTAGAGGAATGAACATCCTTGATGGCCTCTCTCTCATTGTGGATGAGATACATTAACACAGGAGGACTTTGAGACAGCTAAGCTTGGCTTATGGATAGAAAATACGTATCCCCACTAAAATGAGGAAGGCTCTTTTCAAACATGAGTACAAAGCAATGCAACTACCTCCTCCTTTGCCCCTAAACCTAAACAACCCTGGTTTGCCTACACCAATTTTAAATTGGTGATACTCAGTCGGCTTTCAATCCTTAAACATTATGGGTGAAATGAACATTCTGATCATGTCAGTGTTACCTTCCCACACAACTTGTATCTGAATCACAAACATTGGACTAGTACTGACAAAGGTAATCTTAGCCATCTTCTGTGTCTTAAAGTAGACTAGATTTAAGGTCATCCCCAGGCTATACTTAGAAACCTGCAGGGAGGCTATAGATGGTCTCCTCCAGGCTTAAGTAACCTGGCAGTTAGGATATTTTTCCTGATAGTTAAACTTTTCTCAGTATTATTAATTCCATGGTAACTTGTTCTGGCCCAAGTAAATATACAAAACACCTCATTCCACTTCCCTTTTTTTTGACCCTCTCCATAATCTGTGTGTATTCACTCTTCTCTAGAGGTTGGGCCACCCCAGTTCTCCCAGTCATTCTGATTACTGTGTGTTTTCTAGCTCTTCGGTCACTTGATCCTGGTTAGTTCTCATTCCCTTTAAAACAGTAGCAGTCCAAGACAGGTATAGAAATGACAGTCTGAAACAACTTCAAAGTTAAACCAGAATAAAAATACTGGGACAGTGCTACATTCTATGCATCTGTTTGCTTACTCAAAGAAATGCTCAGCTCATGAGCAACAAAGGTCTTTGGTTTAGGTACAAAAGGTAAATTGTGCCTGAAGCTATTGTCTTCCTGTAGTGACAATGAGGATTCTCACTTACATAACATCACTTCTCCTGTCTCCATGTTATATATATAACATTGCTTCTCATAAAGAAAATGATCACAGCTGTGCAATTGTTCCAGTAAAGTCTCTGATGCTCTGATCCAGGAAAGCTGTCTGTATTTACAGACCTTGATTCCCCCAGAGACCCCCAAACTGTAGGTGTAGCTTTCGCTTCCCCTCCTCTCATTAAACTGCTGATCCTTGGGACCACCTTTGCAAAGCTAATACTTTTCCAATTTCAATGCACAAGACATCATTTCTAGATCCAGTGCTGGTAGGTAAGTCAAGACAGCAGTGAGGTCTACCACTGATATTTATTATTAGACCTGGAAGAAAAGAGTAATTTATCTAATTAGTTTCATCTTTGTTCAATTAATTGAACTGACTAATTCTCTGCAAATAATTCTTGGTTGTTAGCGTATTCCCAAGCACATTGTGCTAAGTATTATTTACTTCAAATTCAATTTGTTTTGCTTGATTGATCAGCAAGGTCACAGTACATTGCTGCCTTGTGTCTCAAAGAGGGCAAGACTGAGTTCCTCAAAGGAATGCAAGTTGGCACTGCCCACATATCCTGCAAAATATCATCAAAACTTTGTTCTTCCTAGCAATTTGCCTGCAAACAGTCTTTGCTACAGTAATTACAGCAAATGGTCAGTAGAAAATGAAACAAAACAGAAAATATGCATGGCTTCTTTGACTGCTGTATAGGCTAGCAATCCTGCCATCATCTTCCAAGCCAGCTAAGAATCTCACAGCACTCTCTCACAAATAGGCAAGTTTTGATGGAAAAAAATTATGATGCTAAGGAGGAGAGGAATAAAATAAACAGCTGTTGCCAGTCAAGGCTGGAGAAGAGAATCAGAATGAACATGGAATTTGTAAATTTAGCAAGTCTATTCTGAGAATTCAATGATGAATCACTCTTCCCAGTTACCCGCCTCTCTTAACTTCCGATATGCCTTGAATGAAAGTTCTTTTGACTTAACTCTGACCCTCCTTCATCTTTTAACAAAAATATCCCACAAGTGCTGTTCCTCCAAAGGCAAGGCCCTACACTATGGGTCTAAATTTATATCATAGGATGCTGCTTTTATCTCTCTGGATATTTTCATAACTAGTCTATATGACCTATGCTGTAACTAGCAGTTACCATACATTTACCATGCAGTATTCCTGGCTATTCTCTGTATATTCCTTTTATATCCCTACTCTTCAGCTATTTAACTTCCCAAGCCTTTTAAAACATCTACCAGGGACATACATCGGCAAAACTGGTAGGAACCATTATCAGTCTAGCTGAGTAGCCTACTGCACCCAACCACTGCCAAAGCGAGAGCAGCTTCCACGCACAGTGTTGCAGAATGCTAGCCCCATACAGCGAGCAGCCAAGGAAAGCAGAGAGGGATTAGAGCACAGGTTTCACTGCTGATAAAAAGTGGTTCAGCTTCTGTTTTCAACCTCTTTCTTTGGCCCATCTCTTTTTAGCTGACTTGCCTACCCTCTCCCTAGATTGACGTCCTTTTTTTTTTTTGGCACATTTTTTCCAAGCATTCCTGGAAATGTCCTTTCCTGGCAAATGCCAACCTCTGTAGTGTCTCTTCCTCTCCTACAGGTGCTCTTTTTAACCTTCTTTTTCCTCCTCTCTCTAAGCCTCTTTTATCATTTCACCTCCTTCTCTCATGGTACTTCTCTGCCCAGTAACCTGCCACTTTCTGCTTGAAAAGAAAATCATAAAACAATAGCATTTACTGTGTTAGTGCTAGCTTTTCAATGTTATTTAAATTCTATCCTCATAATAGTCAACTAAAAACTCCACTAGCTCAGCTGGGAGGGAGAAAAAGTGCATGTGAGCAATTTCTTCACATGCCGTTTGAGGGCAGCAGTATACACAGACCTCCTGTGCTTGAACACATCCAAGCACACGTGCACACCCTGGTGGCACCTCAAAATACGTCTGACATGTCAAAATTCACTGTCATCTCTCTTGAGTCTCCATTTACTGTCAAGTGAGCAAGAGGAAAGGAAAACTAAGCTTTTGCTCTATTTGGCATTTTATGCTCCTCAAAGAGAGGCAGTTTTCCCCCCTGCAACATTAGGTCAGATGACAGAAATTATAATTTGTCATATAGAAATATTGATTTAAATTATTCCACAAGACTACAAAGTCTGTGAACATATCACTCATCTTCTCATCAGCAGAGAAGTTTGGCCCAAACAACGTGAGATCTCTTTTATTTTTGGACACGGAATGGATATTGTCGCTGCACGTACTCTCAGTCCTGCCACAGCTGGAGCCTTCAGCTCAGAAACAGAAGACACAGGCTCAGGTTTCAGGCTGGGGGCTGACAGGAGCCAGCACTGATCATGGGTTGGATGGGTGCTCCATCCTCATCCTTGCAGGGATACAAGGAAAGGATGCATCCCTGATAACCGTGAAATACCTGTGGCCTCCTCAGATGGTTTCATGCAGAACAAGCCCAATCATAAAAGTGGTTGTGTTCTCCTTTTCTGGGTCACTGACACAGTTAAAGCTTTCAGAAAATCCTCGTAAGTTTGGACATCTATGTGCATGCCACACAACTGACTGTAAGGTCGATCCACTACGCCACAGGAGCTACACAGATATTGGGAGCCTCTGACAAGCTATTAAATTAATGTATGCCTATATGAGGTACAGTCCAGTTAGGGGTTGCACTGACCATCAGCCATAAGCAAAAGTTATTAATCTCATATAAAAGCAGAAATATATTTGACTGAAAAAGTCAACGCCTGTGATGGCAGTCACAAACTAGCGGATCTAGTGGATTCATAACACATTAGGCTATCAGTGGTGGCCTCTCCCCTGTTTCTAGCCAGAGAGGGAGCCTACGATAACTGTGGTCTTACTGAGATGCTTCAGTTCAGTGCTGAAACTAGGTGGGACTAAACCAGCCCTTGTCCTTGCAACCCGGTGAATATGAGTTAATGTGTTAGCAAATGACAAGTCTCACTGCAGTGAAGAAAACATCTCATGCTCTCGCTTTACAATTTCCCATGACAAAAGTCTCTATGATCCTGAAATCCAGGTGCATCTTACGTAATTATTTAGTACATCCCATTAAAAAGGCATCCAGTTGCTGTTTGGTGCCCAAGCTAAACTCTAGTTGGTCTGTCCATGATGAATTGGAGGCACAAATCAATGGCAATTGATCAGTAATTATACAAAATTATACAGCATGCTTTTGTGGTGTTTTTAAAAGAAAGTATCATTTTGCTACTCAGCCTGACTAATTTCTGGCTCACATTGAATCATTGTGCCATGTCTGCAGCTCATTAAAGCCACACTCACAGATCTTTCACCACGTCTCCTTGTTTTTAGTAATGAAAAGGGGGGAAATGATGCTTTCTCTGGGCTTCTGCAATACTTTCAGAACTGCCTTGAGTCAGGATGGCCTTGTCAGAATAACACCAGCCCTGCAGGACTGTAGATTAGGCTTTTCATAAAACAGATCAAATCCCAAGGCAAGTGAAGCACGGTATCTTGGTGAACTTCTATCACATTGAGCTAAGGCTTAGGGAAAGGAACTTGTTTAGAGCAAAAGGCAGAAATAGTTCAAAATGCCATTGGATGGGTTAGGCCCTGTCATTTCATCTAAACATGGAAGGTATAAGTACTGCCAGGAAGAGCAGAACCACATAGCTAAACCTTCCCACTGTTTGTTGATTTACCTTTGCTCAACAACCGTGCTTCAAGAGCAGTACACTGCATGGAGCACTTGCAGCAAAGAACTCATTTGTGATTTACATTTTGAAGATCAGCTGCAGAAAGTAAGAATTAAGAATGATCACATCTAGAAAAATCATAACTGCCATGGAGAAATGGGAAGAATGGGGTAGTTTAAAGAAAAAAACTGAAAGGAGACGTATTGACAAAGGTGAGAAGAGTTGCTACAAAAAGGAAGCAATTTATTCTCCACATCCACAGTGGATGGCATGAGGAGTAGTGGGCATGAAATGGGTTAGGAGAGACCTAAGATAGACCTTAGGAAAAATTCTCAATGGTAAGGATGAGAGAGGATGGGCGCCGTTTTCCCACAGCCTCTCTTACAGGTGATCAGACAAGCATCTGCCAGGAATGATTTGGTAGAAGTGATCATTGATCCTGACCTTGATCCTTGATGTCTTACCCTTCTCCAGAGAATTCTCTAGCAGATGAACCAGGCCCACTGAGTATGGAGCTAGAAAACAAACACACTCATTCACACATCCATGCACTCCACAGAATATTCTCATAAGACAAATCACTTTCAACAGTCTTTTTGATCGAAGGTCCATGTTGAAATCAGCAGCTCTTAATATAACTACGCTTACTTCCACTTTGACAAAATTATTTTTGCCTAAATTCGTCACATTTGTTTCTACCCTATTTCACCATCCTGGGAAATTTTACTAGAGAGGAAAAAATAACCAAAACCAACACTCTGAAGCAGTGCTATCTCTTCTTCCACAGAATATCAAATCAACACATAAAACAATGAGAGGAAACCTTGCTGTGCAGACCTAGTGTCCTCCTACAGCCTCTTTTATGCCAGTTCTGAGCATAGCTATAAAACAGTATCACCAAAAGTGATACAAAAATCACTGCAAGCAGTTACAACAACCATTAGGCAGCATTTTCTTACCATGCAGTCTTGCATTACAGCCAGGGTTGGACAGCAGGATGGCAAAGCCTCTGAACACTATTAACATCACCAGCTGACTTCAGGATATGATTCTGCTATACTAAAGGCAGTCAAAAAGCTAACTGGAATTACCTTGCATTCTAGGCACTTCTAATACCAGTGATATCATACAAGTCTAATACCTCAAGTTACTTCAAGCATTCAGCACTTTTCAACAGCTATGATTACAAATGAATTTTAGGCAAGATCAAAAGTGCTAATTGCAGTGGAGTTAATGAGTGGAAGCAGTTTGTCTTTTGCACTTCTCCAATTAGAGTGTGTACAAATCATTTCATCCTTCCTGTACTTCCACGATTCATTATTTATATTCCTGCTATGCCTGGAGGCCATGGCTTAGATTGGGACCTTGTGGTACTTGGCGCCTGGGTTCACATATCAAGAGCACGCTTCTTCTCTAGAAGGCTCAAAGATGGGGAGAAGGCAAAGAAAATGAGCCTGAGTATTCCTGGAATCCACATCCATATCTTTGTCACAGAAAACAATCAAGAAAAATATTTCAGTGGAGGTCACATCCTTTTGCCACCTCCTTTGTTTCAAGTGAGTCATTTCAGAATGAAAACCTTAAAACTGAGGTAGTTTCCAGACTTACAAGCTAGTAAGCTTTATTTTCTCAGGTGCCAGATGCGCCACTTTGAGTGAGCTTCTTGACATCTTGGCTAAGCAGGGAGACCAGGCCCCCAAATGGATTTAGGAACTTAACTTCAGTTGCTCTGCTTGGCAGCTTTGCTATCAATCTATCAGCTGGCACCCAAATATATCCAGAGAATAAAAGCTATCTGGGTGTGAGGAAAGATAGAAGCAATCGGTCTGTAACTTTCCCCTCCTCTCTGCCATGGATAAATGCAGAATCTTTTGTTATTGTTGTTTTTAATAGTATTTTGATGAACCAGAAACATTAAGAGTCATATACCTTATAACGTTAATAGAAATCTAGCAGAAGAAAATGAAAGCCTCTCTAGCACAATTTTGGTTTTTATTTTAATAAGAAAATGCAACAATGATTTTTTTCTGCTTGTTTCTCTACTTTCCTTTGACTTAAACAAAGCCATGATAGACTGTCTTCTTTCTAGGTTATACTTATACTCGGACAATTCCCAAGTGCTCTAGTGAATATTAACACCTCCTAATTTTAGGCAATTTAACATCTAACTTAAGTAACCAGTCTAGGTAGGATCCCTGGAGAGTTCAACGGGAAATGAGACATATTCCTTCAGATGACAATTCTGAGAAGGCACCTAACCTCGGTGTCCTTAAATCTCTCAGACAAATTTCTCTCTCTGCTGACTACTGTATTTGAAGACTAGGCTGATGGTGCTCCAGTGCCTTCCCAAAAGTTCCCCTTCTGTTACCACGAATGATTAAAAAGTTCTTCTATAGTTCACTGGGAAATAACCATGCAACACCAGAGTCATGCAGTAAAAATACTCCCACTGCCCACGTTACTCTGATTTTCAGAGCATGTATTTAAATATAAACCAGCATTTCTGAAGTAACACTGTGGGTGCTGTCCCCAAGATATTCTTCCATCAATAAAGACACATGATCATAAATTAAAAAAGAGGCATGCTCCATGGCAACCATAATGAATAACATCACTTCAAATGCTGCCAAAATGGCAACATCTCAAATTTAATATTGCAAAACGTTATCTGTTAATTAAAGAGCAAAGGCTAGTTTCAAAGGGTAACTACTAAAGTTTTAAAGTTTTAAAAATATACCAGAAATAATGTATTCCGCGCATGGCTAATTATGCAGGCATCTTTTAAAACAAGCCAGAAATTAATTATGTATCAGATCCACCCCCAGTATAAGGGAATAATTGAATTTCTTACAAAATTTCAGCAGAATAGGAGGCATTGTATGGATTGCACATTCTGTGCCATGTTACACACCACAGTGGAAAAGGGCTTCCATATTGCAGCTCACTCAATGGGAAGGCTGCTGCCAATTAACACCGTTAATACATGTTAATTTAAGATTTTCCTTTTCCAACTAATTGATATCTGATTAAACCTAGAATAAGTTTTTTTAAGCGTTCATTAAATAGCTAAAATTTCATTACAAGTTTTGTGTTTTATATAAGGCCACAATCACAAAATATATAGCTCATGTAATTTCGAAATCATTATAGAGTAATTGGACTTATCAGTTACATGCTAATTAAACTTCGACTGAATGCTTTCTGCAATCAATTGGCATCACATAGATGCACTGTACCCATCTAATTAAGTTTAAATGGAATAGCTAAGTCATTTAATATATAGCATGGCATATAGAGAATAAACGTACATCTATTCTGTTACATGGACAGCAGCTTGCAGCTCTCTGATACACCAGAGTGAAAAATCTAGCAAAGCACTCAGAGCAACTAAATCTTGCAGCAGGCTGCAAGACAAGTCCCAAAATCTGGATTAACATTTAGGCATTTAACCTGCACTGTGCTCTGGCCTTACCGTATTACTATTACTAATGAAACTGGCTGGGTTTCTATCTACTTCAGTGTATCCACAATTCCCCCAAAGTTCACAGCATCCTAAGAGCATGATTTACATTTACTGCAGATTGTACATACGTTAGACTATGGGGCCATCTATTTTTGGAGGCCTACTAAACTCGCTGCTTATCTGCATGCTGCTCCTACCATGCTATAGTTAAGAACTGAAATAATTTCAACAGTGAAGAAATTATCCATGAAGAAAATAAATAAGGGAGGAAGCACTAGTATTTCCCAAATTTGAATGGACTTTCTTCACTTGGAGACTTATTTTGACAGAGGGATAGGGCAGGAAGATATGGTGACATTACATGATAGAGAAGGAGGAAGAGAACTGATGTCCACAATGAGGTTCATAGACTTTTGATCAGGAATAAATGGCACAGTTGAATGAGGGATTTTTTGGGACAGCAGGGAATGGAGTTCAACTATAAAGGTTCCTAGTAATTAAGGGGAGTGAGTTAGAGAGTGTGAGAAAACTTCAGCTGCTTTAGTGGCTTTCCCAGGCTTTCTGTCTGCTAGCACTTCTCAAGGATTGTGCTTGGTATCACTTCTCTACACTGAGCTTGGCCTCAGTGGCTGGAATCAATAAAAATTCAAAGCAATTGTTGTCTTTTGTGGAAAGGAAAAAAGAAAGAAAAAGAAGTGTAAGCAACTTTCACTTTTGATGATCTCAGGGAGTCACATCTTTACTCCTCTCACTTCAAAAAGAGGGTACTTGCTGAACTGAATGGGAGTTTTGCTTGAATACAAATTGTGGAATTTGATCCTAAAGCTTAGAAGAAATGCTTAATTCAAACTGACTCAAGTTTAATGCTGTTTATTGCAGCTGCGCAGCTGTGAGGCACGCTACAACTTCCCCAAACCAGATCTGTGAGCGCAAAGGCAGCATGCTCAAAGCATGCACTCAGAGCACGTTCTCTGTTCCTCGCTGTTGGGTATCATAGAAAAATAAGAAGATAAAACATAAGGAAACACCCAGATTGCTAACCTACAGAGACCAAGCAATGCCCAGAGGGATTTTATGCTTTGTTTTGCTTTTTGGGTTTTTTTAAGTATGTAGAGGTCTACAAATAAATACTATGTGGATACTGACTTCTCAGGCTGATATTCCTGCAGTGCTAATTTGCAATCATTTTTTGAGTTCCAAGTTGAAAGCCAAGTTTTTGAGCTTTATTTTTTTAATGAAAGCCTAGGAATTAGTGGGAAGAGTCCAGAAAAGATGCCAGAGTCAATTACTAATGCAATGCTCTTAAAATACAGTGAAACATGGACAATGAGTATTTGCACTCATTGCAAACAAGTGATCTGAAAATAGTTACTCTATCTACCCATGAGAAGCTAATTTCTATGACCTAAGTGAATAAAATCCTTAAAAAAATCCTCTCTTCCTTCGAAAAAAAAAAAAAAGAAAAATAATTCTAAAGCATGCCTGCAGTTATCAACTTCCAGCACAAGGAAGATAATTATTTGCCTGAAAGCTAAAAAGCTAAGAGCTTTGTGCTCCTTATTAATGCCATGAGACTAATTGTTGAGCCTTACAATGCTGTAAAAGTGATTACCTACCTCACTTGGGGTTTAAAAAGATCTACAGATTTCTTGCTTCTAGAATAACATAGCTAAACGGATCCACTGAAGTCCACAAGGGTCCAGGGTGATGGCATCTCTTTGAGGCAAACCTCGAGAGTGTGGGATCTATCCGGAAGACGCTGCTGGTTATGTGGAGCCTCACTTGTGTTTTGATGCTGCTTTGCCTCACTGTGGCCCACTTGTATTTTGATGCTGTTTTGCCTCACTGTGGCCCTTGGATTTCTCTGGCAGCAGTTGGCTGTAACCCCATGTTGAACCCTGCTCTGACCCTTCCCGTTGCCTCGGAGCACGACTTACAGAACCTGGCTAGGGAAAATAGGGGAGACTCCAAGTTCTAAAATGCATCATGCTTCTTAACATTAACATTCACCTCCTTGACATATATCATCACTACAGCAGGAACCCCCTTCCATTTGTTTACATGTTTAAGTGGAAAACAGGACTAGAGCTGACATGTACCTTTTTTCCTCATTCACCTCAGAATTTGGAGAGCAAATTTGCAAAGAGCTACAAAAATAAATATTCATGTAATATTATTATTAATTAGCATATTTTTTATTACAAAAGATTCCTTTAATGGCACATTGATTTTGTGTCTTGAATTAGTTTCAATTGCCCCTTGATTTTAAGCTTGCAGGAACCATAGTGTTTTAAATCACTGTACTTCACTGTGAAGCTCCAAGAATGTCATCTGCATATAGGCATTGTATATAATAATATGCATTTTTGTTATTATTGCTGTTATTAGGGGTGTATATTATGCTGTGAATGTCATTTGATATGTCTTATGGGAATAAGAAAGCAAAATGAAACTAAATTCCTTTTCTTTCTGGCACTTTGCTCTTTCTCCGTTTGTCTTCATTAATAATTGATTATTTTTATTTGGAGGAGGGGAAGATGACATCCCAGTAATACTGTCATCTTGGATCATTGCTTCAGGAAGAACATGACTAGCTTCAAGCCAGCTGGGACACCGCTAAGGGGAGAGTGCAAAGCATCTTGTTCTTAGTCCAGAGATATGAGTGAGCTCAAGTCGTTCAGGTTATAGAGTCAAAGGGACTGCATTGCTCTTTCTGCCCCACTGGCATATTAAAAAAAAAAAAAGAAAAGTATGCTCTAGTTGTGTTTTTCCAACAGGCCATTAAGGCATAGGAACCCCTTAGACCTTGCAGAAGATAAATACTTTTAAACTCTGTGGACCTTCCCCATGGTAGGGACTGGCAGTGATACCCTGTGTTTCTGTATTCTTGGAGCTCTTCTCAACTCTTGCACTGATTTTAAAGTGAACAGGAGCTAACTAGTGGTTTGCACATTGCTGGGCAGTCTCTGGAAATCGTGCCCTTTCCCATTCTGCACTAGAAGTCTAACCACGGCTCTCTGAGCATGCTGTAATGGTGCATGTGGTGGTCAGGACCGTACTGAAGCTGAAAATGAAAACAACAAAAATTCCCCACCACAGCTAATGGATGGCTAAACAAAAATTTCTTATTCCAAGGGAATGACTTGAAGACTGTGTCCTCAAAAATGAAGACTGAACATCCTCTGCATTGCTTTTAGATCATATCCTATCAATATAACCCTTCAACCTCTCCCTGCCATAATACCTCGAGGGTCTCACAATACTTAACTTAGCTTGTAATCTACTGTGTGAGGTATTAATTTTGATCTGTGTAAATCTGTATTTCCTTGGTATTTTCTAAATTTGTAGCCTCTCTATTTCCTCATGCAACCCTTTGCACTTTTGTTATTGGGGAATTAAACCCAACTACAACGCTCTTTAACATAGAGAAAGCTAGTAAAGCTCCATAAAGATAAGGCTAACCGATGTTTTTCATGATAAAACTTAATTCAAACAGTCTTTGGGACAGATATGCTCTGCTAAGGTTCAGTTTTTATGTGAAGTTTCAGCTCTGGCTGTTCACCCCTTTCTGAAGTTAAAATCAAGAAAAATATATTGTTATACCCAAGCTAAAATAACTTTAGAACAATTTCACTGAATATCTTTCCTTTCTCTTCCTGTCTTTCATCCTCTGGAGCATTTTGCAGCTTTCTCTGAGTAATAGGACCCAATAAAAATATACTTTTTAAATACGCCATTGATTTGTTCAACTGCCTGCTGTTTCCTCTTTATTTAATAAATTGTCCTTTCCAATGTGAATTGCCCTGCATTCACCTAACTTCATTTTCGCTTGCTATTGTGCTACTCAGGAGTCTAGCTTTGCTAAACTTTTCTAGAACTCTTTATAAATTCGGGACTAATTTAGGTAATTCTGAGTTGTCAGAATATTTAATCAGCTTCTTAAAGTAGCTACTATGGACACAAGCAGCAGCACAGATTCTCACGCCAGTCTAGAACGGCTACTTCTCCCTATTCCCACTGATGTGTTTCATATAACAATGACAAGTTATTTCCTTCCTCCCTCCCCCCAGCCAAGGATAACTTTTACTGCTATATATTGTATAGAACTGACAAAATCCTCAGGATTTAAATTAAAGGTTGTTGCCAACGTTTCACCTTCAAACGAATGTAGCTTTTAATAAATTATATAAAGTCTAGGAGAGGTATCATCATGATTCACTCTGGAACATCTTGCATGCTGGGGTACGCCAACAGAAATAATTAACTTCAACAAGGCTTGCTATTAAGATGCAGCATGCACAATTAAAGGAGATGCAATTTTGAACAAATGGTTCAACATGCTGGTGTCAAACAGAACCATCCTCCTTCCCCTGCTGGTTTGGCAGCTTTTGGACTTCATTATGAGGAGCAGAACATAAAAGCATACAGACAGACAGGTACACAGCAGCATTAAAGGACTCCATAACAAGGCAGAGTAACAACTTAGTTTTGTTGTCAGCATAACAGACACTGGAAAGGAACATCCAGAATAATGAAGAGGATTCAAGTTTAGCACAAATTTAAAAAATAGTAAATTTAATGAAAATACTAGCAATTCACAATGTAAGCATCGCCTCCTAAAGTAAAGGAATTGCCAAAGTATGTGAAATGATTGGCATCTGTGATCTCACACAAGCCTGTGGGGATGTTTAAAAGGAGATTGTTTTGAACTGGCAAAGCAACAACTTCATTTTCCAGCTTAAACCAAAAATTTAAAATTGTACGATTGATACCTACTGCTTAAATACCAATTCTCAGATCCTAAAAAGGTATATAGAGGCTTAATTTCCACTGAAATCAAATTACCAAACTTCACCTCAAAGTGTTTCCTTACCTTGTGCTTTTGGAAGCAGAAAATACTCCATAACATTATTAACAGATGCTTAAAATGTTCACAGAAGTAAATAGCTTCCAAAAAAACATTCAGTGTTAACTGGAATTAGTCTTGCTCTTATAAATGAGATTCATCAGAGGGCTTATCACCAATACACTTCAAGAGCTACGCAAGAAAGACCTTGGAAGCACTTAAGATGTGTGTTAATAGTCAAGGCAAAGCACAGCCATAGTGTGGGTCCCGGGGGCACCCCAGGTGTGGGCACAAGGCGGGATGGCAGCTCCTCACCAAATCACCCATCCGAGGACAAGATTAGTTGTGTACTCATCCTCAGGAGAGTTGTGACACCACCATGAGAAGCCTAGAAACTGATATTAGAAAAGAAACAACCCTCTCCATTAGCAGTTATTAGGCATATCAAAGTCACACCTGGATATTCAGGAATTTGGGATTCAAGGTGCTGCCATGTTGGGGAGTTGTTGTTGGCAAACAAACTTGGACTAAAACTACAGGCCCTGGATACAAGAGACCACAGAGAAAGCATCTTGGAAAGGGTCCTCTGTATGGAGGAAAAATAGAGATGTTTTACTTTCTAACACCAGCAGAAATCTTCCAGCCATCGAGAGCCCCCAGTTGCCAGTGTTGTGAGACAGAAAAATCTGGTATTTTTTTCTGCCAGGGAACTTCTACTGCGTACCACTACTAAAAGGTAACATGGGAAATTATTGCTATTTCCACATTGTAATTACAGCTTTTTACAGTCATGAGAAAGGTAACATGCAGTAGAGGAAAGGACAAGATGACTAGCTGTGCCCTGGCACAGCTCAGTGAAATCTTTTTTCCCTCTTCCTGGGCTTTTTTCCCTTTTTTGGCTCAGAGGCATGGTCAGACTATCTCCACCAGGTCCTGAGCAGAGAGCTGCCAGAGGTTATTTTTGCATGAGTCAAGCAAGCGCTCTATAATCAAGGCTGGTGTCTCCCGGGATAGAAAGCTGTGCCACTGCCTGGGCCAAGCGTGCTTTCTGGATTTTGTGCTGCAGAAGCCTCGGTCAGGGATGGATGCTCCCTCTCAAGGTCATTCGGCAGACCTGTTTGCAGGGGTTAGTGAGTTATGTCAATACGTGGTGGGCAAGTGGAGAAGCACACAGAGAGGGCCAGTTTGTGGCCACCCTAAAAGATATCCTAAACTGCCCTCACCACAGGCCTGGATATTAGTAGTTTCTCCTGTTAAAATCAGATATATGCCGTGGAGCATATGAACAATGGTTAAAAGCATGTTCCTACTTTGGGGAACAAATGTAGCCCAAACATAGATGTCTTCTTTTAGTTGGATACTTGCACTCCCAGTGGCAATTTCTAAATATTTGTGCATTTTAATCTTCAGAAGATTTTCAGAAGTTCATAAGGTTTTCTACCTCGAACAAGCCTATTTGCTTAATTTTATCTGAAGGGTGAACTTACTTACCCCTCAGAATCAGTACCCAGAACCACGTGTGGCACTGCAAAAATTTACATTCATCCTCACGACAGACACCCAATCTCTCCTATTCAAAGCGGTATTTATGCTGCTAACTGGATTAGTCACTTATTGACAGTAAAGTGGGGGGGTCTCTTGAGACACCCAAAGCCATCCCAGGTGCTAAAGCCTCGGCAGTGGCTCTTGGGACCCCCAATGCCACCTAAGGCGCCACCCCTGGGACTTTGGCACCCAGGGCTGCATAAAGGGTGTCGGGAGCCTTCATTTTAGCCTATACAGGGGGCTACGAAAACACAGCAGGGTTAGAAGGAAACTAAAGCCAATTTGGAGCAGCTTTTCAGCTGAAGTCATTCCCCTATATCTGAAGAGAAGTGAAATCAGGCGTTTGGTCATGCAGGGTACAGGGGCAAAGACCAAACTGGGATGCCTTCTCCTGCCCAGGGCAGCAAGAATAATAAGATACTGATGATGTTAAATGCCATATTTATTTTCCCATTGAGAAATGACACTTGCCCATGAAGAATTGCCTTCCTTTAAATAAAGCACCTTTCAACAAGTTCATTAGAAAACCATCTGAGCACTCCTAACAGTCAAGCTGGTGTGTGAGACAATGTCAAATTACTCATCATGAATAAATTACCAGATGAATTTAGTCTCCTTTTTTTTTTTTTTTTGCATCAGTTGCTCCTGTGCTGAATGCAACTTCTGTGAATTTGCCAATTCTCATTCAGTAAGTAACCCACATGATATTTTTTTGTGAGGTGTATTACTGTAGTACTTTGAGGCTATGGATGGAACCAGGGCCTCTGCAATCAAAGGACTTTTTTGTAAAAACTGTGAACAAAGTACAGTAACAAATCCCCAGCCCCACTAAACCTATAAACTAAATTGCCAAGAAAAAAAAAACATGTCAGGAAGGGAACTATAGGTTGAGTCAGTGACTGAATCAAAAGTACAATTGAGGTCTTCTGGAAGTTGCTAGCCTAATACTAATGGCTAGGAGCAAATTAGGGATGGTAAAACTTGAAGGTGAGGAAAGGACACAGGAATGACTTATGGTAGTGTTAAAGGGTCAGAGATAAACACGACGTCAGGGTGCAACTAGATTATACTGACTACCCAATTTCCATTCCCTATTTTTCTGCAAACTCCAACAGGGTGCTGTTCAGATGAGCTATGAAATTTTTCTGATGCATCCCTTTTTACCCAAAAGGTCTAAATACAGAATGAAGAAAGGTAAAAATTGTGTAATTATTGGATAACAAAGGAATAGCTGCAAAAGTTCCGGCCAATATGCCAGCCTTCATTATTCACAAAAATACCGTAGCAAGAAACAGCGGCAAATAAAAAAGGGTCAAATAGGTGCCCCAAAGCAGCCGTTTGGCATTCAGGCAAGCTTCATTGTATCACTTTCAGAGTATTTGACTAGTCTGGGTCTGAGTTATTCTATGTTTCCATTTGTTTCCTTAAATGAGCAATATGAGCACTTAGTCAAATTCCATTTAATGAAGCTTGCTGAGTCATCCAAGGTCTACAAAACTTTGCCAGGAGTCAGCATCTTTGCAACCTTTGATATTCAGGGAGTCTGGCATGACAGGCTTTGCTGACTGGATTCTCCCATCATCTGAAATCCCATTTATCAGCTTATTTCAGGTGTCCTTTAAAATGCAGGAGAAATGAAGAGGGAAGACATTGTCTTATCAGGGGAGTTCATAACAGCTCCTTTAGGCTAGAGATTGAGAGACTGAATCATCTCTATTTGAGGTGACAGTGAAATATCATGCTCTCAAATAAGTAATGATTGGGGGCGGGGTGGGAGTGTGTGGAAATGGATTCAGAGCATGGCTGAAAAAGAGCCGTTGCTCTTTACTGCTATATGGCAATTTGGAATTGGGGTTATGTCCACAGGGAATTATCACATATCTGGGTGATAATAGTCTGGATTTTTGACAGCAAAACTTCACCTGGATGATAGAGTTACTATAAAACTAGCACAGAAGCATCTTTTGACACCTGCACTCTCAGACAAAGTAAAGGTGTTAAGTCTGCACTGATATGTAAACTAAAGTTAACATTAAATATTTCAAGCAATATTTTCATTCAGGTTAAAAGAATTAAATCTCTTGGAGGAAAATGGGAAAAAGGAGAGTGAAAGAATTTTTTCAAACCCTAAGAGTCTCAGAAGCTTCTAACAGAAGCCTCTAACCTTCTTCTCTCAGAAGCTGCTAACATGAAGCAGTTGGCATTTTTCTTGGCAACTGTAACTGAACTAGCAGTCCCTCAAAATGAACACATGAACCTCTACATAGGAAATAAAACTCAACTCTGAAACTGAAGGCTATTGCAGATTCCTATTTTTAGTGCATTATTCATGGAGACACATAAGCAAGGCACATAGATTATTGGATTACAAGCACGTATCCTCTCTCCTGGGGAGAGAGCGTTTGAACTACTGTCAATGTAATGTGCCTCCTCCTCCTTCCTATTCCACTTTTCCTTCTCTCTGTTTCTCCATCTGTTTCTAGGCCATAGCTTAAGTCACCTTTTGTAGTGCTTCCTCTTACATAAATCCTTCTACAAGCTGAAATGTATCTTAAGAGATCAGTTAGCTCAAGCAAATTAGCCATGTGGCCTTGCATTTACCTTCTGCATTTAGCTCCTGCCTTCTCATGGGACCAGTGCCTCTTTCCGTCCATGCAAGTACTGATCTCCTGGAACAATGTTAGAAACCCCACATCGCAGGCCTGGATGCAGAACATAGTCAGAGAGTCTGACTCCTTTATTCCTCTGAGCAGGAGAATCTTTCTCATTTGGAGACCTAAAGAGATTTGGAGTCTATCCTCAGTGTCTGGTAGTTCAAGTGCCTGCATTATACAGGTGAGCAGTTTTCCTGGTTTTCCTGGGACACATTCCAAAAAAATACCAAGTACTAATCATTTTGCTTTCTAGTTCTGGGATATTTTCCTCCATACCAAGGAAGATTTTATATTCTGTGTTCTATGGAAAATAAGGGCTAGTAAATTTCTACAAGAACAAACTTTCTTTTTCTTCCTTCTGATTTCTCCTTTTAGATGTACAATGCTGAAATAGCTATCCTCTAGGATTTCCCTTCCCTGACTGGCATCAACTGTACTGGACACTATCCTAAAAGGCACAGTTTTGACCTAAAAAATGTGCCTCTTGCTTCTTTTTGTTAACTAGAGGCATGGCGATTACAGGTTAATCATAGTTTGTTGAATATACCAACTAATGCCTGTAATGAACAATATGCATATTTAGGAAAAAACAAGAGACAGTGTCAATTCCTTGGTAATTCATAGTAGAAGCTTCATTTTTTTTTCCTTCATTTTATCAAGGAAGCAAAAACCAAACCAAAACAAAAACAAACGAAAAAATCAAGGAAAAACTTCCAGCTTTATGCTCAGAATGGTGCATTTTTCATCCCTCCTCTTTTATGGTAATCTGAGCCTACGAGTTTAGCAAGGTCTTACCTCCTACCAAAACCTTAATTTTATTCCCTTTATTTTGCAAAATAATGGCTAAAATATGCAAACCTCTCAGTTTGTACCCATAAACGCACCCATTTCCTGGTGCAGATACCTAAATGGTGTTTACCAGTGTTAACTGGCAAACAACCACAAATATTAGGAGCTACTACTCTCACAGCAGTTAATTTATTGGCTATGTGGCATCCTTAGGGGTTCTGCCATCTGCGAATACATCTCGGAGGCTAAACTGAGTTTAACCTCATTTCACACCCTAGGAGTATCTGCTGAAGAAGGATATACTCCCTAATCCACGAGTTTTACTTGTATACAGGAAGTGGCCTTTTCTCTGGTACATTTTTTTCTTTAGACTCTATTGAAGTGAAACTCTACAATAGAGTAGATGGTTGTATTGTAACTCTTTTATCCTGTAACAGTTAAATCAGCCCAAGTCTGGCTAGAACAGAGGAATATTTAGCCTTAACACCACTTCGCTGAAGCTTGCTAACACTGATTAAACCTGGTGTCATCTAAAGCACTGGTATCTTCCCACCCAAGAGTTGCCTTCTGAGGGGTAGTACCAGGAGGTCGTGGTTGGGCAGGGCTTGACAGTGTACTTTGCACAGCCAGGCTGGGGAGATGACAGGCAAGAGTGTTAAAGCTGCTCTTTCAAAAGCCCAGGTTTTCAAGATGGTCACTCTCTGTATCATATTTATCACCCTGAGTCAGTCCTAGAAGACTGCCCAGCTCTCTGCAATGACTATAACAAGGTTTCCAGTTTTGCAAGCCTTTCTAGAAGCCAAGATCATTTCTTGTAGAAGCTGCTCTCTATAACCCATAAGAGCCAAGGGAGGATGAGGTGCCATAGGCATTGTAAGAGACCTTTGCTGAAAACATGAATCAAGTCTTTCTGCAGCCACCAGGACACACACATAACCACAAAACTAAGGTAACACCGTGAAATGTCGCCCTATCAACTGTGGGTGCAAAGGCAGAAGGGTTCTTTCAAAAGTCAGCTCCTTCAGATTCAGGCTTTGGCTTTTATTTATTTTGTTACTTGTTATCCTGTCGCAACTGGATACAAACCTCATAGTTAAAGCGTCCTCTGGGGCAGCAGTACCAAAAATAATTAACTGAGCAAAGCTGCTATTGGGTGGAGAGGAGATGGATAGCGCGTTCTGTTGCCTGTTAAGTGCCCTCTGAGGCTGGGATAACGGCAGCAAGTCGGAACTGGCCTATTCTCCAGCGGCAGGTCTTGCAGAGCTTTCAAGAGGTTTAGGAAATGAAATATGTTGTCTGAGTGCTCACAATGAAATCATACAAAGAAGGGCTCTTATTATACTGTCATCCTATATCACACCAGGTTTGGAAATGGAGCAGTTCTCTGTGCCTCCAAAACAACAATATTTTTATGATGCATCTTATATTCTAAAATGCTCTCCCTCATCAGTCATAGCTCCATGCAAGAAGTAAATCTCCAGAATTCATATATAGACCAATTTGAAAGTGTCAGGCCAGTGTCAACAGTGCTCAAAATTCTGATATAAGCTGGCTATAGAGCTGGTTAATGAATAGCTCTATCCTCTCAAGCCACAGGAAACACGGTTGTCATGCAACTGAAATGCAGGCAGGCACATCCCCGTATTTCACCCATCCCATAGGACACTTCGGTCCCACGAGCAGACACACACAGACTGCGATTGTCAGTCATTTGGCAGGAACAGGTACACCACAGGGTAAGAAAAACAGGCCCCAAAAATGCATAAGGGAGAGCACAGGGCCAGTCACCAAGCAATTTGCCCGGCTTTCAGACCTCTGCCTGCCTCCGGTTGGTAGGACAGAGGGGAGCCCAGAGCAGGCTGGGATCTGGCGTCATTGCTCTGGTATATTGATTTGGACCACAGGATTGGGACCTTGCTGTTAAAGAACCTACTTGCAGCAGCTAGAAGCAAAAACATTTTGAAAGAAAAAATGTTTTCCTTTTTCCAGGACCCAGTCCCAGTTCAGAGGGGTTTGTTTGCTCTAAATCTAATCTGTAATCGTGATACATCACGAAATGCAAATGAGTTTGTTCATAATTCCCAATAAGGAAGAGTTACTTTCTGGCATCAGGTGATATTACATTAAATCAGCAAAGCTTTATCCCCTATTTTCTCAGTATATTACCTTTGATTATTTCATTTTCACTTCTGAATCACAAGCCTAAAGGAATTACCATTCCATTTCTAACAGCAGCAAGAAACAGTTACCTCAGAGGAAGATGCAATAACTCAGTCATGAGCTTTTCTGTGCTCTTCCTCCAGAGGTTTCCACTGAGCCCTCAAAGCTATGGAGCGGTCTGCGTCTGGAAGCCTGGTAGTGTATAATCCTGCCTAAACACTAGTCTTTTTGTTATATCTTGAATACTTTTATTGGCATCTATTCATTGTTAATGTTAAAAATTCTTTCCTTGATTTTCTGATTTTGGGTGCTGGTTTTCGAAAGTCAAAAGGCTCAGGCAACTGGGGACACCTCTGGCAGTCCTGGCAGGCCCAGTAAATTCCAGAAAGAAAATCAAGGTTTTATACTTCCTTTTTCCTTCTCTTTACTGGGGAAGGGGACAGAGGACAAAGCATAAAGGCTTCTTGTTGTTGGAGGTAGCTAGCTCACACATTTGCAGGAAAATTGAAAAGTTTACTTTAAAAGGTTTTAAACAACAAACCATTCCCTCTCTCCCTTTCTCCCAGGTAGGAGATCTGGAAATATAAATGCAGAAAATGCCTAGCAGAAACTTTCAAAAGGTAGAAGGGGTCCTGTTGTGAGAAACAAACAGTTTATGATGCTTTTTGAAGTCTCACTGGAAAGCACTCCTGCCTTTCCTAGGCAAATAACGCTTTCAAAATGGCTCTATTAGCATGGCAGATAGAGCCTCACATAAAAAATGATACTTTTTCATGAACATATCTGCTTGTTGCACAGAGAGGAAATAAAATAGAGGGGTACTAATGCAAGGGAAAGTGCAAGACAGTTAATGAACGATATGCTAAGGAGAAAGACTGCAGAAATGCAGCACTGTCGTGACTGAGTATCCGTAGCCTTCCTTACCTCCAGGGTCCATCATAGCTAACCATGCCAGAGCCCACAGTGTATACATATCCTCATCACAACCTGCAAAATGCTGTTGCCACTTGGCAAATGAAAAACCAAAGCCTACACATGCTGAGGGTTAGCTTTTTCAAAAGCGTACAATCACAACAGGGAACTGAAGATAGTCCCTTGAATCCTGAGCTTATTTCTTCTCCTGAACCAGTCAGTCATTCTGTGAACGCTGATTTATTCCTATTAGAAAAATAAAACAAAGCAGAAGAAGGTCTGAACCAAACATTCATCTCATATTGATCCAAATTCTTTCTCAACTTAAAACTTCACTCCTTCAGAGAAAATGCATTTCTGTCCAAGCTTCAGCTAAAGTGCTCTGAAAGATGTATTCTAAACATACATTCTAAAAGTTGTCATATGCCTCTGCCTCCTCTATTTGGAGAGAATAGAAAAGGCAGAAGAGCTAACGGAAGAGGAACTTATTTCAGAAATTTGTATTCTTTTTCTGCAAACCCAAGGGAATTAAACAATTCAGCTAAAATGGGTAGTCATTTGTTTTTGATGTTCTTCATTTGCAAATCTCTGGAATATTTTGAGCTTTGATCATATCACTAATAGAAGACATCCTCTGCACTGTGAGTCACTGGATCATAAGAGCATCATCTACATCTTTCACTTGGACGAAGCTTTTGACAATGAAGTCTCTCATGTGGACTTGTTTCATCACCTAAAACATGCATGTTCTCTTGGGTCCTGGAGTGATCACAACACACTGTTGTAGTCACCATGATTTCAGGTTAGGATAACAGTTAATCTCCAAATGTATTATTTTACTTCCTACGTTATGACAGGAAAGTACAATAGAAAGGTGTTAACAACATCTGGGGTTGTATTAATGGACTTAAAGACTCAAGGGAGGCAGAGACTCCATCACCATTAATGGGAATGTTTAAAAGCAACCCCTTGAAGAGTGTGTCTTCAGTGTGATAAACACGATCAAGATGAGTTATATTCTATACTGGAACTTTATTTTTTTGAAATTACTCGTCAAATGCCTGAGTAATTCCTCCACTGAATTTTCAATTTCATGGCTAACTCAAATGTATACAAATAGATCGTATATAATGACAGCTGCAGTATGCAAAAAGAAGAATGAGCAAAATGAGAACTCAAAGTTATTAATTCTTAAAAGAAAGTGCTGAAGAAAGAATTACAGGGCTTTCCAAGAAGATAAAGCAAAAGAAAACTATGGAGTCCTCCAAGCCCCTATGGAGTCCTTGAGAAGTGAAAGTAAAAGACACAGACAAAGAATAGTCCCATTCTTTGGGTTATTTTAACTAAATCATGATTCCTTGTTTGAATCTGAAAATTTACTTTAACTGGAACATTAATTTCTCTAATGGAATAGTAGAAATAAACTGAAACAATATTAGAGTTAATGACATTTTCTCCTAACCACACAGGTACATTTCATTATTTTCTTTTCTTTTTATTTCTATAAACAGCAAAAGCTTTCTGCAAAGTAAAGCAAAACTGCCAGTTCCTTTGACTAATTAGGAAGGAGGGGAAAGGAGGGAAGAAGAGACTATCCTGAGGGCATTGTATTCAATATTCCATCCAAAGTTTACTGGAAGAGCATTTCCAGTGCTCCTCACTTACAGGAACTACTCTAAGAAACAAGAAATTAGGGTAAGAGAGTTGATTTTATTGCCGTCTTTTCCAGTGCATTACACTACAATAGAATGCTCATTCATTTACAGAGAAACGAGTTTCCTGGGCTCCGTTTCAAAGGGGGTCACATACTTCCAATAATTAAATTGTGTGCAGAAGGCAGTCACTTAAATTCCACGCTGTTAATTTTATGCAAAACAGAACACTATTGATTTCCTGCACTTCCCCAGCCTTCAGCTGAAGTTACATACACCCCATCAAGAATATGAAACAGACTTTTCCATCAACTGGAAGACTAAAGAATGGCACATGATGTTTAACGCTACGATAAGCCCCATCATTAGAAGGAGCAGTGAGAAAATGGCAATGGGGCCGTTCACTGCAGATCTTCTGTTTCTAACCACAAAGCTTACTTTTTACTTAAATTTATCCGGGAATTCACACTGGCACGTTTCTTTTTATGCAGTCTATACAATTCCCCTAAAGTGTTCAGCAATTCTAACATTGGTAAATATATCTTCTTTTTTTGTTGTTGTTGTTGCATGGAAGTTTTAATGATCCCTAGTGCCATTTCTTCTAACTCATCTCTTTCTCAATAATACATTGTCACTACCACTATAATGAAGAGCCACTACACAAATGGCCAGCTGAAGAACATATGAGATGTTATGTGACCAGGAGAAACAAGTATGCTGGCTGCTTTGGTGTGCCACGTCTTCAGTAATCTATACCCTAATGTGACTTGCATTTTGGGAGAGCCAAGGCTATGCTCTCCCAGCTGCATCACAAAAGCAAATGCAAAACAAAACTACTTCATGTCCCCCTGCAGAGTTCAGCAGTGATAGCTCCTAAATGATTAGGAGGGAACTTGTTTTCAGAGCAAAGTTCACTCCAGGCAAAGGAAATATTTCAATTATTTGAAGAGGGCTGTAGACTGCGCTTATAATTGAAACTTCTTGTTTCAGTGTTATTGCAGCGTGAATGCTTAGCCGTTGCAGCAATCAACAGCAGTACTCTAACTAACTGCAATTATTTATAACTATTGAATTGTATCACCTCATGTAAGTAATTTCTTTTCCAGTCTGGGACACCATTTCTTCATAAAATATTCAAGGTGGATTTCAGTGTTGGAAACATCACAGATGGGTTCTGTTTCTTGTAAAACAGTCATCTGGTAGCTATTCAAAATGTAAAATGAAAATTTAAACTTGGGAGAACTCTAATTCTCCCCTTTCCCTCCCCAGACGCAGATAATAGCGATCAGTAAAGAATAGTGAAATAAATTCTTAAAAACACATACATTTTCCTTTTAAGAAAAACACAAGGTATTAATCTGACTATACACGGATTTTACGGGAGAGTACACTTGCTTCACAACAGATTACCTTTGCAGCCAGAGCTGCAATGCAACAGCGTAAGTAGCTAAATCAAATTTCAGGCATTTCAGACGAAAGACCTTGAGAGGCTCTTTTAAGTTATGTACTAATTCAGAAATGGTACCATGAGCTGACCAACTTTCTAATATGACTGGCAGAAAGAGACATCTGATGGAGAAAAAGTGTCCTAAATGACATATGCTTTTACCAGTACATTTAAGAGTGAAAATAGTGCATCTACCCTGATGCAGCCATCAGCTGAGCTGAGTGGAACATGCTGTCAGGGTCAACTGAAAACAATTCTTCTATCAATCTCAGGTCAAACCACAGGACGCAGAGTTTTGTTTTGTTTTTTAAAGGCAGCTATGAAAAGACTAGATAAAAGTTCTGTCCCTAGGATATCTGATGCCATAGGAAGGATTAGATGTGCAATACTACATTTGGTGCTGTCTTTGAAAACATTTTTTTTTATTTCCTCGTAGGCTGATAATTAGAGTAATATCATTATACCTCAAATCTAATGTGTAGGATCAGAGTCAGCAAAAAGACTACTTAGCTTATCCAAATCTGTTTAGGTAACTTGGTTATAATGCATAAACATATTTAGGAGAAGAAGGTATCAAGTGGTACATGATTATTTAATATATCATAGAGGCACAGTAAGAACAACTGGATGAAAGATAAAGCCTGGTTCATTCAAATTAAAGTAAGGGCACTAAATGTTTAATGACTACAAGTGAAACTGTTGGCACGGGCTGCATAGGAAGCTCATAGAAATCCCCTTTGTAGAGATTTATAGGACCGATTGACCAACATCCAGCAGCAATTGCTTAGGAAGAGCTTCTTCTGCCTCAGGGCAGGAGGATGGGATTGTATTACCTTCCTGAGATCCCTTCCAGCCCTCCTTTTTGTTATTAAATCAGCAGAGAGAGCTGCAGGACTCCCAGTAACGCTAATGGCCAAGCAGTATGCAGAAGCTCAGAACAGCATGCTTGCTCACCTCAAAATCCACTAAATTTGGGAAACTGGAGTAAGATCAGTGCCAGCACCTTATTTGGGTGATCTATTCAAATATCTTGTTCAGGGAGCCCATCTTATTTTCATCTGAGGGGTGAGAAAAGATTGCAAGAAGTCCAGAAGTAATGCCAGCATTGTATTCTGAAGGACTCATCAAATGGTAAAAGTTTGTTTAGAAGCAGAGAGCTGAGAGAGCTATGAAATAAAATAAATTGGTATCTGGAGAAAACACAGTGGTGGGGTGGGGGAAGAGAAGTACTGAAGCCAGAAAAACTAGTTTGATAACACAAAGTAAGAACTACAGTTGCTTGCGGTCAAGGAAATGAAGCCATGGGTTAGAAATGATGCATAGACCTCTTAGAGATGCAAATCACTTATAAAATATTGAATGGAGAGAAGTTAATTCTTGCTAATCCCTTTATAATGGTCCAACTTTAGCAATAGGCAGGCATTGGAGCGCTTTCAGTTCCTGAGCATAACAGGGCAGCTCACTCATGCCTTAGCACTTTTAGCTTTTATGTGAGCAGTCCTAGATAGGATTGCACTCTGCTTTCCTTTGGCAAAGAAAACCACTTTACTACTTTGTGATTCTGCAAATGCAAAACAAATTAAAAACCAGGCAAGGAGCTGTGAGAAAAATTAAGATAATTTTAACTAAGGCTTGATACAGGATTTATTCTTACTGGGGAAGCAGTTTCCAGAAGCACTAAACATTACAGAAAATTATGTGACATTATGCAATGCACTGCTATGACATCTATGGTCAGTAGGATTTGCTAAGTAACAGGAGAGAGATTAATAATTTGGAAGAGTTTTTTCCCATACACTGAAAGAAGTGTTTAGAGACTATGGCAACTGCTAGGCAAGGCTGGAGAATTTCTACCCTTGAATTTCCTCTGGTGCTAGGCCTGGCATCAGAGAGCTGATGATCTCCAGAGAGCTGAATTTCAGGAACTGCGCTTGAGCGTACAGCTCCCGTTCATTGCCTCGGCCAAAAATCAGGCTGATGAATGAGAAGTGGCTACTCTCACTTCATTAAGCCCTGCTCAAAGCATACTTTGCTGTGGTGAACACGTTGGAATTGGTATCCAGTCCCCGTGCAAAACTTGCATCTTCTGCCCAAAGAGATCAGAGCAATGAGGATGCTATTGCTTATGACCACTGTGAAAGATAGCTGCCTTCTGTGTAAAATATTGCTGGCAACTCGGACGTGAAAGCAAGTTTCAGTAGGCCCAAATAAACATTCTACCTCCTCATTTGTTCATGGCCAGAAAGTAACACCGTAGGTGACTGCGACTGATGGTGAAGTTAGGGGACTTGGAAGTTGGTGGCAATCAAGGGTTAAACCTTGGTACATCATAACTGAGATCACAGCTGATAACTAGTCCCATCCATGCACTCTCGGGGACTAACAGGTTTTGAGCT